>NC_065426.1:7784235-8157168 GCF_024362695.1 Pectinophora gossypiella
AGGTTAACAAAAGCACATTTAATTGTAACTTTTACATGTTCTCCAGTTAATTTTGTGTTCGGTTAGTGTTGTATCATTTTAAATTGTAGGAAACGTAATTTGGACGCGAATACACGGATATTGAAGTATTGACTGACAAACCAATGTCAATTTCAAAATGTTATCGTGAATGTCGTGAAAGAAGACTTTTGTACAGTTCATAGAGTTGTTAATAAAGTGGCCAGTTAAAATGTGATTTTGAAAATGATGTTAACAGACTTCAAAAAAAAAGGAGGTTACCAATTTGACCCGTATGTATGTAATATCGTATATTATGTTAGTCTTTTTTGGGCTTCTAAACACGTGTGCCAAATTTTACAGGTGTATGTATCTTTGTATGCATTGTTGTATGTTTGTCCACGCATTTCTCAGAAACTACAAATCTGTACAGCGCCATCTGTATATTGTTTTCGAAAGAAAACGGAGAAGTCCCTCCTTCTTGTCATTTCATTAATATTTCCTCCACTCCATTTTCTTATTTTTTAAACTCTTTACTAAACGAATTTTTGAATTTATCGTTAGTTCTTTTATCCTTCTCGCTCCAGACAGAAAAGTTGTATTGACAACTAACGCTACAATTCTTTTCAAATAAAAAACCTCTTATTAATAGGTAATTTTATTGCAAAATGTAGAAATAAAGCGAATTTAAAAATACAGATGCTAAAAATTAAGTTAATCCTATCAGATTTGTTAAAGATCTAGCTGTGATACAGTTAAAATCGTTGACAAAACTGACTTATTCTGTAAAGTTGTCTAAATTCTAATAGGATCAGATGCCGACTGCATTGAGATTCTCGGTAAGATATTAGAATCATTTTTAGACCCTTTATGACGTTAGTAGGAAGGTAGGTAGCAATTTAACCCCAACATGTATTACCACAATCTCAAGTTTGGTTACCTACCATAATCATGCAGTCGGCTCTCTGCCTATAAAATAAAACTACACTTATCACAATTTCTATAATCCCTCAAGTAAACGACAATAAAATAACCTTATTAGTAGTACAAGCTAACATAGCTAATTTTGAACTGCTTATCGTTACGGCAGCAAAAATAAGTCGAAAAACTCCCTCGCGAAGACATATGGCGCGCTTTTTCGGGCGCCATCTTGTCGTGACGCGGACGCGTAATGGCGGACGCTAGCTGCAGCAGGCGGCGCGCGGGAAATTACACGTGCAGGGATCTGTCGCTATGCATTGCGCCGGACACACACACGGACAAGCTGGAAAAACGAACCATATTTTAACATCATTTGAAGGGTGGCATGACAGGGGCCTATGGCGGCGCAGTAATAACCCTGACACCAGGGATGCTCAGGTTGATCATCCACCTCACAACCCACACGATAGAAGAATGGCATGGTATTCCACGGCTCAACTGTTATCATAAGTACGATTAGTTCGACATCTTTTAGATCTTTGAACCTGGATCGTAGATCAAAAAAAGACCCTACCCTCATTGTGTTTACGTTTAAATCTATACGATTACGGTGAGTTTACATAAACTCACGCCTATTTTCTTTATACATATGTATAAAGGCCTCCGTGGTCCAGTGGTTTGAGCGTTGGGTTCACGATCCGGAGGTCCCGGGTTCGATTCCCGGTGGGGACATATCACAAAAAAATACTTTGTGGTCAGGACATTACAGGCTGATCACCCTGATTGTCCGAAAGTAAGATGCTCCGTGCTTCGGAAGGCACGTTAAGCCGTTGGTCCCGGTTACTACTTACTGGTGTAAGTTAGTAGTCGTTACATGAGTCATGTCAGGGGCCTTTGGCGGCTCAATAGTAACACTGACACCAGGGTTGATGGGGTTGGTAATCCAGCTCATAATCCACACGATAGAAGGATGTATTTATGTGTGCTTACGTTTGCAGTCTCCGTATTGGCAAGGGTCCATGTATTCTGTGCAGTCCTCGCCGGGAGGCAGGAATGATGAGCGGTATATTGTCGTAGCTTCCAACTGGAAATAATTATGCTTGGTTAATACAACTAATAGGTAAAGAACATTTATTAACACGTACCTACACTGTGTATGAACCACATCATCATCATCATCATCAGCCCATTAACGTTCCCACTGCTGGGGCACGGGCCTTCCCTATGGATGGATAGGGAGATCGGGCCTTAAACCATATGGGCATTAACAGACTGCTAATGCAGCCGGGACCAACGGCTTAACGTGCCTTCCGAAGCACGGAGGAGCTCGAGATGAAAACTTTTTTTGTGGTCACCCATCCAATGACCGGCCTTTGCGAAAGTTGCTTAACTTCAACAATCGCAGACCGAGCGCGTTTACCGCTGCGCCACCGAGCTCCTCATGAACCACATATGAGGCGATAATTTTGAAACTCATACGTGCATGTCCCATATGTGAGGCATTAGGGAAAATGGGAAAATCCGACTGGAGGCTTTTCAGAATTTTTTTTCTTGCCATAGTGTGTACTTGTACTTACATAAATTTCAATGTGTTTATCGAAAAATAATGCACGTGAACGTGTTAACATTAGACCTAAACCATAGAATAAGGAATAATACTACGTATAGAACGGCAACTCGCTGCTCTCGCCAGCGTCTGAGCTAGGTTTAACTCACCCCCCCTCTAACAAAGTTTAGACTTGAATCGTATGGTATTAGACGTCACACACACAGATGCGCGTGTACGATAACGTCAATGTGTGGTGTCTGTGTAAAACGAGGTTGGTTGTATGAAGTGTCCCGGGTGTGCCTAAACATAATTCCCATATAATAAAGAATAATAGGTACTGCGTATAGAACGGCAACTCTCCGCTAAACACCAATTCGTATCGGGCGCAGAGATGAATAAGGCTGAAGCCATTTTTTTGTACCGGATGAGAGCCCTAAGCAGCCATTTGTCCAGCCGAGTAGTTTATGCCATCTGTGGCAAACTTACGTCACGTCAAAAGAAAAAGCAAAGACCATTAGATGCGGGATAAATAGCAAACTGCCATTATGCCTTTGGCGGCTCAGTAATAACTCTGACACCAGGGTTGATGAGGTTGGTATTCCACCTCACAACCCACACGGTAAATAGAAGAAGAAGAATAGCAATGTCTTTACTGAGAACTAGACGGTATATAGGTAGGTATATTAGATATATTGTTCTACTTCTTTAAAAAATAATATGATAGTCTCTCGAAGGTCGTAAAACGTGTAAACGTGGACGTACCTTCTGGCACGGTTTCTGGTACTGTCCCTTGCAAGCCCATGGCGGCTTCTGCGGCGTTGGGGCGCACACTGGCTGGTAAGACATCTTCTGCACTGTCTCGCAGTCCATTTTGGCTGTTAAATAATACATCATTGTGAATAGTTGTTACAATATTATTGCGTATGGCAGACAAAAATAAAATATCCTGCGTGGATCATATATCCAGCTTAAGCTCCCCTAAAGTCTCTGCCGCATCCGTCACACAATGCACTCGAATAGGATAGACATTAGTAGGGGAGCCCCGAAGAGGGCTGTTTGTGGTTGAGTCCTGAAAAGGACTGTCACCTGTGGAATATTATACTGAGTTTATACTCTATGGAACAACACTAATTACATTATCTATGGTTACGATGTAAGCACGGTATTAGGGTGTATCTCTGTTTCGTCCTACTGCTGAGGCCTCCCCTCAATCAACCCGAGAGGTTACGGAGCATACCACCACGTTGCTCTCCGCAGATTGGTGGAGGTGTTTTACGTCAGGACCAACGGCTTAAAGTGCCCTCCAAATCATCTTACTTAGGTATCTGAGCAATCAGGTGATTCAAGCACGCATGTCTTAAAAAAACCCATAAAATTATAATTCAAAAGAGGCCCTATAAATTAGCAGAGAGCTCGGTGTTAGCAAGCTTCCCAAGCGACAGGTTGGGTCATGGGTCACTACGGAGAAGAAAGTCTAGGGCCCTGTGGCGAGGTTTTTCTTGCAGCTTCTTTTCCCCGGCTACGCAGGTTGTGAGAAACTGCAGTAGTTTTAGGCGGATTTAGGCGTTCGTTATGTAAAAATTGACGATTCAAAGTGTAACTATGTTACCTACTGAATAACTATGTTACCTACTGAATAAAGATATTTTTGAATTTGAATTTGAGATAGGTTTTCTGCGACCTGGTGGTTCCCCCTCCCCCAGAGACAAATGTGCTGGATCTGCTCCTGCCGCCACCAGACTGGTCGGTAGTGAGTTTTAATTTAAGGCGCTGTTGGGTGGAAGCTGCGTTGGAGTACAGTCATAAAGTGTATAGTTAAACACTTCTTACCAGCGGGTTTCTCGTAGCATTTGATGGGAGCATAGCTCGGCGGGATCGGATTGCGTCCGGGGTCCAAATAGGACATCCGATTCACAGTGCGATCTGAAACAAATAATAAATGACACTAGTCGTTTCGAAGAAGTCGCTATGGTGAAATAAGAGAGCGTTACCTTCAAGTTATGTGTAAGTTTCTAGCATTTGTGCTAAGAGTTCTAGCAAAGTATAATCATGTGAATTAACTACACCGAAATGACGTGTAGGTAAGTATTTCTTATACGGTGGCAAGAATGTTTATGGATGTAGGAAACTAGGAACTACCACTTAGGTCAGGTCACTGTGATCCATGGTTCACCAGCTTGCTTCTCAGAGGAGCGCTGCCGGTTCGAACCAAGATACTGTAACGGACTTGCATCAATATGTTATTAATAGTCGACGGCGATACGGCTCACCACCTATCGCGTTGATCTAACAGAAAGCTCCGTGAAGTGTGTGTACTGTGTTCATCTTGCGATGGATGTACGTATGTTATAGACATAATGAACGCACATGTCGCCGCGAAATAACCTGTAATTAGGTACCTACCTAAGAGTTGTTTTAAATAAAACTAACACAAAAATATTTACACCTTTTTTACCTTCAAGGGTTCAGGCGTGACGCTATATTATGTCATAGAAAAATAATACGATGAGCTTAAAGTACCAGGAGCACATGAAAAGCAGCGACTTACTTTCAAACGGTTGCTCGACGCCGTGGAACTTGTGTTCCGGCTTGCACGACTCCCTGATTGAGCAGGGCTTCGGCACGTAGTCGTGACGCTGGGTAGTGAGGTTCTGCATAGGACCCTGACCCCACATGTCGTGGTTGCACGGTCGGATCGGCTGCGTCGTGCACACGGGGTTAGGAAGGTACGAGAGCTGGAAAGGAAAATGTTTTTTCAGCCACATTTCGGACATTTCCCTCATTCAGCGCTTATCGGTATCGGCCCACTACGATCGATTAATTCTTTCAATATAATCCTGTCAGACTATGTCCTGAGCAGAGGTTAGAGCCCACCCTCAGGCCGGCCTCAGGTCTTTTGTACCGGCTCAGAGCTCTCAGCGCTCCCCATTTATCTGGTCAAGTAGTTAAAGCGATATGCGGCAAATCTACATTAAGTATCGTAAAAAAAGTACCTTCTGTACGGTGTCGCCCTCCATCTGCGCAGTAGAAGGGACGAGGTTCGGAAGAGGCTTCACAGGCAGCGGTATAGGCGCTGATGCCGGCAGGTAACTACAAACCAAACATGTTTTACCAGAGATAGTTGCAACCCAAAACATGTTTTACCACAGATAGTTGCACCCCAAAACATGTTTTACCACAGATAGCTGCTCTCCAAAGCATGTTTTACCACAGATACCTGCTTTCCAAAGCACTGATGCCGGCAGATAACTACAAACCAAAATATGTTTTATCACAGATAGTTGCAACCCAACACATGTTTTACCACAGATAGTTGCAACCCAAAGCATGTTTTACCACAGATAGCTGCAACATAAAAAATGTGGCCTTTTTAGACCCCCTGTACCTGTTTTTATAGACTGTGCCAGAGTCAAATCTCCTGGACGGTGTGACGGGATTGAAGCACGTGTTCGGGATGATGGCACGCCGACGGCAGTCACTCTTGGCGTCCAAGTAGCTGCAAAGTAACCAGGACAAATGTGAGGAGAATCTCTCGAATCTTTGTCTTCTGCTGCTTTTATCCCCTGTTGGGATGTAGGGTTCGAATAACAGATTTTCACTCCTCGCAATTGACTGGGCGAAATACTGTGGAGGCTGATATTCCACACACGGAAATGGCGATGGATTGGCCATGCCCTTAGAAGACCTACGGAACACCTGTCTCGACGAGTCCTGACGTGGTGTGCGCGTTGAAAACAAAAGGGCTCCCAGAGAGACCTGGCGGTTTACGGTTGACCGAGAATTAAAAACTGTGGGCATATCTCGAATGAATATCTGAATGAAAATGTGGATGCTTTATAAGTTTGATGGCAATGGTGTTGGTGCCGCCAAAGGTTGTGATATCCATAACGGACTTTATCAACCCTGGTTTCAGGGTTACTTTTGAGCCAACAAAGGCCCGTACGGTGCGACTAGGTACATACGATGGAAAATTCCACTTGATATTAACTCAGAATAATGAGCTGATTCATCCCCCTCAGTATTTGTTACGACGTCACTTACACCCTGTACAAGTACATACACGTAGGTAGGGTGTTAGAGTTAGTGACATCGTAACAAATACTGAGGGGGGTGATTCAGATCATGATTCTGAGTCGATATCAAGTGGATTTTCCTGTCGGTAAAATTCATGAAAATAGTGTTTTCTAATTATTTTCAGTTCCACTTGATATCAGCTCAGAATCGTAGTCTGAACCATCCATCAAAGTTTTCGTTAGGATGTTACTAGATTGCGGCCACATTATACGTCCCACTGCTGGGCACAGGCCTCCCCTCAATCAACCGGAGGGGGTATGGAGCATACTCCACCACGCTGCTCCACTGCGGGTTGGTAGAGGTGTTTTTACGGCTAATAGCTGGGACCAACGGCTTAACGTGCCCTCCGAAGCACGGAATCATCTTACTTTTTCGGACAATCAGGTGATTCAAGCCTGAAAAGTCCTTACCAAACAAAGGACAGTCTCACAAAGTGATTTCGACAATGTCCCCATCGGGAATCGAACCCGGACCTCCAGATCGTGAGCCTAACGCTCTAACCACTAGACCACGGAGGCTGTTAACGATGTTACTAATACCCTGTATATACCTCATGCCGTAAGTAGTGTTACACTCCAGACTTTGGCACGGCTTCTGGTATTGTCCCTTACATGCCCACGGCAATGGCTCCTTCGCCTGGATCTGAAGAAAAAATATAAGAAATAGGGAGTTTCTTTGAAGCGAGATGACTGATAAGGTTACAACAGCAACAAAGACTGATCTAAAACTAACGAAAAACACTTTCTTATATCTAAAAAGCACACTGACGTCATAGAAAAACGATAAAATGTTGGGACTTATTTTTTTTTTATGAAAATTCATAAATAAGTTTAATAGAAAATATAAAATGTTTTTCGTTAGTTTTAGATCGGTTTTAATTTAGCAATCAGAATTTCATAATTTATCTTGAACCTAGTACACGACCCAATTGACAACATTTCAAATTTTTAAGCCGTGGTTTTTTTGTGCTATTTCGAAAGTACTTGTTTAAATAGAAGACACGTATTTTTTCTTTTCAAGATTTTTCCACTAGAAGTTACAAAAAATATTTTTTGAAAATTGGATTCTGCCATTGATAGAATGAAGGCAGTATAACGTAATGTACCTTTGCATGCGTATTTAAAACAAGTCGCAAACAAAGTGTCATGTTATGTATGACATTTACTTTTTTTATAATTTTTATGTAAAGGTCTGAACTTATTATGCCTTCCTCTTCTGACCTCGTGGATTTTTCAATATATTTCTATTATTACTGAATTAAAAAATCTGAAAAAATGTGTTTTGTGTAAATCATAGAAATATCTCGAAATGGTTTTCGATTTAAGGCACCTTAGTAAAAATGAAATGTTGTCAATTGTCGATCACGCCGGCGGGGTCGGTATCACCTATTCAACAAAGTTCAACTATAAGTTCAACCAATTGAACTATCTGCACCAAAAATTGCAGTTATTTCGACTCTTCTTCTTCGTGTGGGTTGTGAGGTGGAATACTAACCTCATCAACCCTGGTGACAGGGTTATTATTGAGCCGCCAAAGGCCCTGACATGGCTCATGTAACGACTACGTACATCAGTAAATAGTAATAAAAATAATAATAATTTATTCAGAAAAAGCATTAAGTACTTACTTATAACTATTTTCAAACAACCATCTTCAGACAAAGTATTGGTACTGTTATTAAACATTCTTACATGATTAGCTGTTACTCCTGCACTAGGCTAAAGCCCGTATCGCAGAAGTCACGTTCAAACGTTATCATTATAGTTAGAACATATTGGTGCTAATCCCTGCAGACGCCATCGAGACGAGAAATAGTAACCGGGACCAACGGCTTAACGTGTAAGTTATTTCAACTTTGATACTTTTTTTGTAAAAGTTGAACTCATCATAGAGCCACGCTCTTGTCGATGCAGCATTTTCCATGCTACTTAAGGAAAAATAGGGCAGTGGTTTCCCTCTTGCCTTCCGCCCCGCAGTACTCTGTCTGACGCAAGTGGGGTGGCGCCCATAGTAGTATATTTCAAAGCCATACTAGGACTCCTGTCCTCCACCTCTGAATAGTACTGACAGTTACTGCTGCCCTCTGTCAGGTTCCAGGTTAAAGTTGAACTATCGGGGTTGAAATACGCACCGGGTTAGGCATATAGCTCATCTTATGCGTGGTACACACGTCCATCTTGGCCGCGGGCCGCTCGTAACACCGCTCCGGCGCATACGACTTCGGCAACTCATACTTCTCCGGCGGGAGATACGACAGCTTGTTGATTGTACGGTCTGGGAATATAACAAGACATAACATAACGTAACGTAACATAACATAAATACTTTATTGCACAAACAGGAAAAAATAAAATACAAAACAAATAAGGCGTAGGGATGTGACGACCCCATCGCCCCCTGGTGAATTCATCAGCGAACCTGGTGAATTCAACAGTGCAGTCAGTCTTCGCAGGCCAGCTTGTGCGAGCTGTTGTTGAGTGACGACACCACGGAGCTGAGATCCCCCGAGAGTCGGTCAGGCGCTCCGTCTCCGACTTGCCTTCACTGGCCGGCCGGAGTGGACCCCAGCGGAACCGCAGGACTCTCACCTCTGGCTTGCCTTCATTGGCCGGCCAGAGTGGGGCGTTAGAGCTATACGCTCGCAGGGTGGAAGTGAAAGATGCATAAGTCGCGAGTTGGTGAGGCGGGTAAACCGCCTCGCAGAAAGCGGTGTACACCTCTCGACTCTCTGAGCTGCTCACGACCATGTTGCTGTCTTGCCATCCAGTCGCGTCGGCTAGATAGGTGGCCCATCCAGTGAGTGGCGAATCACCACCTGCTCATTGTATCCATGTTACCAACATTGGTCGAGCAGGCGCCATAGTCCTCCATAGCCCCAGTATCCGGTCCACTAACCCCCAACCCAATAGCCCATTTCCCTTTGTTCCCATAATCTCCAATAGTCTTACACGAACCGGGGATTGTCTTTGGGTGCACTCCCATAGTGCATACAGAGATAATCGCCGGTTGGTGTCACACAACATTTAGATTAAATTGTCTTAAGGGGCCTCTACTTGTTGGCTTCGGCCCCACGCATGCCTTCCAAAAACCCGGGACTCCATAGTCCCGAGATATGGAAATGACAAACATACATAATAATAATATTATTAATAATATTTTATATATTTTTTTTCAAAACAAAAGAGAAATAAAATGAGTACAATAGGCGGCGACATAACAAAGTTCGACTAAACATCTTCTATCGTGTGGGTTGTGAGGTGAATTACCAACCTCATCTACCCTGGCGTCAGGGTTGTTATTGAACCGCCAAAAGCCCTGACATGGCTCATGTAACGACTACATCACATACATCACGTACATCAATAAGTAGTAACCAGGACCAACGGCTTAACGTGCCTTCCGAAGCACGGATCATTTTACTTTTTCGACAATCAGGTGATCAGCCTGTAATGTACTAACCAAACTAGGGATCACAAAGTGATTTTTGTGATTTATCCCCACCGGTATTCGAACCTGGGACCTTCGGATCGGGACCCCAGCGGTCAACCACTGGACCACTGAGGTTGTTAATCGGACTATAACATAACAAGCTCATGACGATAACATAACAAAAGTTTACGACTCGCTTTACCGATCTGTCGTTAGATCATTCACTCACGTGAATGTGTTGAGCCGTATCGCCGTCTATAATGGTTGAGCCAACTATGTTAGTAAAACTGCACTTAAGATACTAACACATTGGTGCAAGTCGGGTACTAGGATTCAAACTGGTGCTCCCCGATTGAGAAGCAAGCCAGTGTACCATAGGACCACAGTACTCTCTTGGGAATTCATTATATGGGAATCCCTCGAGTTTAAACCGGGGAAATCAAATTAAAGTACGTATTATTATTTTTACTTAAGTATTAATGTTTTATTTTAGGTTTAATTTGAACTTAGGACGACAAATCTCGGATCGAGCAACATATTTTAAAATCTCCGGCGTTCCAATTCAAGATAAGTAAGTAAATTAATTTACCATTGTGGTCTAATAATAGCCATAAACGTACATCACTTGTAGTTTGGGAGTAGGGAAATGAAAAATTAAAACAACTTCATTTAATTCTTTTTTTTAGTATAGTATTTAATATGCCACAAACTTTTCAAACGTTACGATTGCAGGGAAGATATCAAAGTGTAACATAATACTCGTATGTATTATTAAATTTTTAGTGGGATGTTTGGCCCGCAAATTTAAGAGGAGTTGATTTCAGGTATATAGGAGCTTTAAGCTTAAGACTCCCGGCGCTTGAATACCAGGCTTTCATAAACTCCAAGAGACTCACTCTAATAAGTATATTATATTTTTTGTGGGATGTTTGGCCGGCTAACTTAGGAGGAGTAGTAATTCGAAAACGGTAATTTCAGGTATATAGGAGCTAAAGTGTCTAAACACACTATACCGAAAGTACGCGACCGAAGATCCGCGGCTGAGTTTACGTTCCGACCATGTTCCGACGTATTCGGGTAATATGACACACCATAAGCGCCGAACTTACACGGCAGAAATTCAGTTGCGTAAACTTGCGTAACTTTGTTCAGTGTCTCTAGCGCTGTCGTGGCGTTGTGCCGTATTATCTACACGGACAGACAGACGGGAAAACAAAGTGATCTTGCGTTGGTTCCGTTATTACTTTTGATGTGCGAAAAACGAAAAATGGACTATTTTACAGTAATAGCAATTGCTGAGGCTTTAGAAGAAGACAAATACAGGAAAGAATATTGGGTGCACCCATTGAATTCGAACCGAACTTCGGTCGCGTAAACTCGCGTATAATGTGTGCTCTACAGACTAAGTTGCCGCTGAACTTACGCCCGACCGAAGTTCGGCTGTACGCTATAACGCAACGTAATTTCGGCATAATGTGTCGTCGTTCATTCAAATATCATTGCTGGCGTAATCGTGCCGAACTTCGGTCGCGTACTTTCGGCATAATGTGTTTAGACACTTAAGCTTAAGACTCCTCGCGCTTGAATACCAGGCGTTCATAAACTCGAAGAGACTCACTCTCAAACGGTTGCTCGACGCAGTGGAACTTCGGCGGAGGCTTGCAACTGGTTCGCAGCACACACGGCTTCGGCACGTAGTCGTGGCGCTGGGTGGTGAGGTTCTGCATCGGCCCTTGACCCCACATGTCGTGGTTGCATGGACGCATCGGCTGCGTCACGCAAACCGGATTGGGCAGGTACGACAGCTGGAGAGCAACCCAATTGTGTAAGGTTTATGACTGCTTGAAGACTGATTTGACTGCGGCAGACTATATCGTGGTTTCTGGACTTGGAGAAGAAGTAGGTACCTATACAGACAGTTCTTGGATGTCGGCAGGGATTTATTGTAGATCTTTGGTCCAATGGCATGAATGATTTTAGTTACGCTAAGTCACGCTAAAAGAAAAGGCGTTACCTTCTGAACAGTGCAGCCCTCCATAGGCTCGCAGCTGGGCACCAGGTTGGGCGGCGGCTTGCGGGGCACCCCGCGCAGGTTGGCACAGCCCTCAGTGGGGAGGTACGACAGCTTGTACGTGGTGCACGACTCCACTGGGGCGGTGGGCTTCATGTAGCACCGCCGCGGCGCGTACGAGTCTGGGATCCTTGGCTGTTTGTAGCACTACAGCAGAAACCAAGAAAATAACAAAACATTTCGTTTACTTACAATAACATAACATACGAACGGCCCCTGTGTCCCAGTGGGAGAGCGTTGGTAGAGCGGCCCAGGGGAAATATCACAAAAAATACTTTGTGATCCCCAGCTTTGCTAGGACATTACAGCGGCTGATCACTGATCGCCCGAAAGTAAGATGATCCGTGCTTCGCAAAGCATTTTAAGCCGTCGGTCCCAGTTACTAAGTACTTACTGATGTAAGTAACTAGTCGTTACATGAGTCATGTCAGGGGCCTTTGGCGGCTCAATAGTAACCCCTGACACCAGGGTTGATGAGGTTGGTAATCCAACTCACAAACCACACGAGAGAAAAATAACATAACATAATAAGCTCACGACTGTATGTACTAACACCATGTCTGCCAACCATTACCCAATGGCTCAAATTAGCTTCAAAACGTTTTTTCGATTCTGCTCCGCACCACCCAAATCCCCTGGTAGTTGCGGCCTCCGAATACATCCCGCTCAGGGACGGTACGGAAAAGTATCGGCGTCCGAAGGACGTAATATACGATCTCGACGACCCGATTACTCTAGCCATAGAGGCGTCCAACCAGCTCGCGACACCAAACACTTCAGAACCCCGATACCGACCTCGCCGGCGTGGTCAACGATTTCCCTCATTCAGCGCTTATCGCTATCGACCCACTCGGGTCGATTAATACTTTCAAATATTCTTCCTCTCAGACGACGCCCTGAGCTGAGGTTCACTTGTTGTTTTAAATTTTGTACTGGGCCCTCAGCGCTCTCCAATTGTCCGGCCAAGTAGTTAATAGCAAATCTACAATAAGTCTCGTCAAAAAAAAGGTGTAAGTAAGTAATAACACCCTATGTACTTATTTCAAGGTGTGATATGTTATCGTAATTTGTATTTGACTCATGATGTAAATACTTTTATCGCTTTGGGCAACTGTAATGATAGTGATGTAATAATAAAGAAATATCAATGGCATAACATAACATAAACAGCCTATATACGATCCACTGCTGGGTACAGCCTCCTCTCTATCAACGGGACGGGGAATGGAGCATACTCCACCACGCTGCTCCAATGCGGGCTGATGGAGGTGTTTTACTAATAGCTGGGACCAACGCCTTAATCCCTCCGAAGCACGGAATCATCTTCCGTTTTCAGACAATCAGGTGATTCGCAAGCTTTTAATATCCTTACCAAACAAAGGACAGTCTCACAAAGTGATTTGGACAATGTCCTATCGGGAATCGAACCCGGATCGAGAGCTTAAAGCTCAAATTACTACACCACGTAGGCTGGCATCACATCACTAATTTAAGAGCCACGCTCTTGTTGGTGTAGCATCCTTCATGCTACTTTTTAGAGAACACTAGAGCAGTGGTTTCCCTTTTGCCTTCTGCCCTGTAAGACGTAGGCTGGCGGAGGACAATAAATGCCAAAGAGAGTGAGAGAAAGAGATAGAGTGTTAAGAACGCACGCACTGGTTTCACGATGCAGGGCTTCCCACAGCAGCACGAGCGGCACCGACACTGGCCGTCGTCTTGCTTGCCGTCGATGGGGTGGATGTCCCGAGGGCCCGACTTGATCCCCGCCGACGGGGCACACGGCGCCGCCGCTGGGCACGGCTCACAACACCTGTCAACATCAGCGTATTTTTTTAAAACATAACAGGCTCGCGTTTGCCACAATCTCACCTGACGGTAAGTGACGATGTATTCTAGGCTGGATCACGCTTGCCTATTCACTCTAGCCTTGAAGACTCCCAGACTATAGCGAGTAGGTAATACAGATGACGGCAGACAGTTCCAGAACTTTGCAGTTCGCATCAGAAAGGAGGAGGCAAAACGCTTAGTGCGGATTGGTGGTATATCCACACCATAAGGATGAAATGCCTGCCGACGTCTAGTTGTCCATAGATGGATGCAGGGGGTGGAATTAACTTGTGAAGTTCCTGCGCACACTCACCGAAGTGTATCCTGTAAAATGACTCATGTAACGACTACATAAACTGCCTATATACGTCCCACTGCTGGGCACAGGCCTCCCCTCAATCAACCGGAGGGGGTATGGAGCATACTCCACCACGCTGCTCCACTGCGGGTTGGTGGAGGTGTTTTTACGGCTAATAGCCGGGACCAACGGCTTAACGTGTCCTCCGAAGCACGGAATCATCTTACTTTTTCGGACAATCAGGTGATTCAAGCCTGAAAAGTCCTTACCAAACAAAGGACAGTCTCACAAAGTGATTACGTGAATGTCCCCATCGGGAATCGAACCCGGACCTCCAGATCGTGAGCCTAACGCTCTAACCACTAGACCACGGAGGCTGTTAGACCACATGTAACGACTACGTAAATACTTACATCAGTAATTAGTAACCGGGACCAACGGCTTAACGTGCTTACCTAAACACTACTTTTGGATAATCAGGTGATTAGCATGCAATGTCCTAACCAAACTATGGATCATAAAACGGAATGGAACGGAACGGAATGGAATGGAACACAAAAAGTGTTATGTCCCCACCGGGATTCGAACAGGGGCCTCCGGATCGTGAGCCCAACGCTCAACCATTGGACCACAAACAAATTCGGGACTAGTAGATCACTTTAACAGCATTACCGAAGTATCTAATGATTTGTTGCTAAAATGCTCCGACAGTCTAGTCAGGCCTCTGTGGTCCAGTGGTTGAGCGTTGGACTCACGATCCGGAGGCCCTAGGTTCGAATCCCGGTGAGGACATATCAAAAAAATCACTTTGTGGTCCCTAGTTTGCTTAGGACATTACAGGCCTGATTGTCCGAAAGTAAGATGACCCGTGCTTCGGAAGGCACGTTAAGCCGTTGGTCCCGGTTACTATTTACTGATGTAAGTGAGTAGTTACACGAGCCATGTCCGGGGCCGTTGGCGGTTTAATCATGACCCTGACACCAGAGTTGATTAGGCTGGTATTCCACGTCACAATTCACACGATAAGAAGAAGTGTAGTCAGGAGGCCGTTTTTGTTAAAATGCTCTTCTAAGGTCAATGACAGACCTCATCAACCCTGGTGTCAGGAATTATTGCACCGCATTATCACGACGACTAAGTATATGGTCTTAAGGCCCAAAGTCCTTTTAAAATCCAAATCCCATTGTGTCTTTTTTTTTTTTTTTTTTTTTTTTTTTTTTTTTTTTTTTTTTTTTTTTTTTTTTTTTTTTTTTTTTTGACGTGACTTATTGTAGGTTTGCCGCAGATGGCATTAACTACTTGGCCGGACAAATGGGGAGCGCTGAAGGCTCTCACCCGGTACAACATTTAAGACAACAGGCCTGAGGGTGCCCAGTTGGGCGCGAACCTCGGCTCAGGGCGTCGTCTGAGAGGAAAAATATTTGAAAGAATTAATCGACCCTAGTGGGTCGATAGCGATAAGCGCTGAATGAGGGAAATCGTCGACCACGCCGGCGGGGTCGGTATCGGGGTCCTGAAGTGTTTGGTGTCGCGAGCTGATTGGCTGCCTCTATGGCTAGGGTAATCGGGTCGTCGGGATCGTATATTACGTCCTTCGGACGCCGATACTTTTCAGTACCGTCCCTAAGCGGGATGTAATCGGAAGCCGCAACTACCAGGGGATTCGGGTGGTGCGGAGCAGAATCGAAAAAACGTTTGGAAGCTAATTTGAGCCATTGGGCAATGGTTGGCAGACCTAGGTCAATGTGCAGATTTTCATTGCGAAGGAACCACGGAGCTCCCGTGGCTTTCCGCATGAAACGATTTTGTATTACCTGTAGACGGTGGATTTGAGAGGGACTCGCATGAGCGAAAACTACCCCTGCATAGGTCATGATCGGACGGATGCAAGTCGTGTAGATTTTCACCTTATTCCTAAGGGACAATTTACTTCGCTTGTTAAGGAGACAATGAAGACGGCCCATTACAAACGCGGCGCGATCGCGCACACGTTTGATATGGGCCTTGAAAGTAAGACGTCTATCTAAGACTACGCCGAGATATTTGACTTGCTCCTCCCAAGGGATCGGCTTGCCAAACATCTTAATGATTTTAAGTTGACGGCGTGACCGTGGCGTGTTATAATAGCCCTTTGAAAAGTACACCGCTGCACTTTTCTCCGGGTTTACCTCGATTCTCCATTTGCGAAACCACTTGCCCAAGGCATTGGCCGCGCGTTGGAGGATTCCGGTCATCATAACTCGACCACGGCACGAAGAATAGATGGCTGTATCATCCGCAAATAAAGCTAATTCGGTATTAGGGGATTTGGGAATGTCACTAGTATACAATGAAAATAGTAAAGGGGAGAGAACGGAGCCTTGTGGGACTCCGGCATGTATAGGGTGCGGTGACGAGAGCGTCCCTTCCACGCGGTAGCGAAAGGTTCGATTTGAGAGGAAGTCTCGTATGATGTGCACGAGACGGTCTGGCACTCCCAGTGAATAAAGCTTGTAGATCAAGCCGTTGTGCCAGACTTTGTCGAACGCTTTCGCCACATCGAAGAAGAGCGCTCCCGTAGCGACAGGTTTTTTTAAGTTTAATCTACTAGAGATATGTTCAACAATACGGTGCACTTGTTGAACGCAGGAGTGTTTGGTTCTAAAACCAAACTGCTCTGGTGGAATAAGACTATTGGATTCGGCGTAGTCCCGTAATCTAGCAAATATGAGCCGCTCATAAACCTTCCCCATGGAATTGAGGAGACTTATGGGGCGGTAACTCGAAGGTTCGTTTTTAGGTTTCCCAGGCTTTGGTATACCAATTACAATTGCTTCTTTCCACTGCTGTGGAAAGACGCAGTTGCTCAAGGCGACGTTGAATATTGCCGTTAGTAAGCAGATGAGGGGAGCACCGAAGTTTTTAAGGACACGATTCGTGATACCGTCTGAGCCAGGGGCTTTTCGGGTATGAAATCTTTTGATAATACCTAGGACCTCTTCCTCAGTTACCTGTGGAAGAGGAGGATCGGTGGGAGGTACAGAAGCCCTACGCTGAACTTCAGAGTTCACCGTCGAGAGGTGCCTACGATCGATAGGGAGAGTGCTGGGCGAGCATTGGGCTTCGAGACTGTCGGCAAGGCATTCGGCTTTTTCGTCATCGTCGAAAGCGGGGGGTTGGTTAGGCCTATTGAGAGGGGGAGTAGGAACAACCGTATCCTTTTGAAGAGACCTAGACAGCTGCCAGATGGCCTGGTGGTGGGGCTCAATGCCGCTCAAAAGATTATCCCACCGATTCTGTCGCATGTCATTAATACGTTTTCTTACAGTATGCTGCAAGAGACGCAAATGACGGCGACATTCCTCGGTGCGATTGGAATCATATGCGCGAGTGGCTGCGTTTTTCTCCGTTAGCAGATCACGGATGTCGGTAGGCAGTTTCCAGCGATGGTCTTCCATCTCCGGAACCTGTTTTGAACTTTCGTTCAAAACCGACCTCACGTGATCCGTGAGGGAGTTAATAGCTGTCGAGGCCTCCTCTAAGGAGGTTATTTCTACTGGGATACTATCTAAGTACACTGAACTGGAAGACTGGAGGCCTTCGGCCACCTTCTCCCAGTCCAGCACTGTCTTAGGGGGTGCTGGATTATCAGGGGCGTCTAAACGGGAGCCTAGTTTTAATATAACAGGTCGGTGGTCGGATTGTAACTCGTGTAGTACTTCTATAGAACATAAACGTAAGTTTATGTTCTTTAGAAGCGCCAAGTCGAGTATTTCTGGTCTGTGGTTCAAGTCAGGGGGATATCTAGTGGGCTGCAATGGTGTTATTATATCATAATAGAGGGGCTCGGCTAGAGTTTCTAATACCCTGCCTCTTGTGTTTGTTGTTAACCCATTGTGTCTGGAAATCCGAGGATATAATTACTTAATCATTTTCGCACAATCAAGTGATCAACCTGTAATGTCGTCACAAAAGATATTTTTGCCCGACTGCCAAAGGGGGTAAGGCTTTTTTAATCATTATTTCCCCACTGGGATTCGACCCTCCAAATCGAGAGCTGGAAGTACTAGGCCGTGGAGATCGTCGGTATCGGTAAGTGAGTATTAGTAGATATTCGTGCAGGTAAGTACTATAATTAAAAAAATACTTACTCGGGCATAATTTAGCTAATCCCCTGGATCTTAGATAATAATGCACCACATAAAAAATAATAAAAATAAAACTAAAACCTAATCTAAAAATTAACTGAAAGGAATTTTATAAAAACATCTCAAAACCGGATCATAGAAAAAGTGACAGATTGTGGAAATTCATTTGTTCCATCGTATATTTGTTTGATACTTCAAGTTGGTTTCATTCTCTGTTTGAATGGTTAGTGAAAAAAATTGTTTGATTACTGAAAAAAGTTTATAAAAAAAATTATTTTGGTTTGAGGACATCCATAGAGCAACACGGACCTCCGCGGGAGGACATCGCAGACCATAGAGCAACACGGACCTCCGCGGGAGGACATCGCAGACCATAGAACAACACGGACCTCCGCGGGAGGACATCGCAGACCATAGAGCAACACGGACCTCCGCGGGAGGATATCGCAGACCATAGAGCAACGCGGACCTCTGCGGGAGGAAATCGCAGACCACAGAGCAACACGGACCTCCGCGGGAGGACATCGCAGACCATAGAGCAACACGGACCTCCGCGGGAATAAATCGCAGATAATAGAGCAACACACACGGATCTCCGCGGGAGGACATCGCAGACCATAGAGCAACACAAACCTCCGTGGGAGGACATCACATACCATAGAGCAACATGGACCTCCGCGAGAGGACATCGCAGACCATAGAGCAATACGGACCTCCGCGGACCGGTCGCAGACCCAGACCTATTGATGATAGTCCGAAAAACGAAGATAATTGGGTAGTTTCCTACATCAAAGATAAATTATGAAATTCTGATTACTTACTAAATAAAGACAGATCTAAAGGCGTCAAAAAACGTTTTCTTTTTAAGTAACTTATTTATGAATTTTAATAAAGAAAAAATTAATAATAAGTGCGACATTTTGTCACGTTTTTCTATGACGTCACGGGTTGTTTTTTCATACAAAAGTAAAAAGTAACTGATTTGACTAGTTGGAAACTACCCTATTCCGTGTTTCGGAAGGCAGGGCTGCTGGTTGTTAAAGAACAACGTTAGATGGAAGTAGCTGCAATGTATGAGAATGACTTTCCTTCTTTGTCTGTCTTGTAATCTTTGAGGGCCAATTACTTCGTTTTTGCCCCTATTAAGGGTACTTACTGTTTTTAATTTTTAAGATATCTCTAAAAGCCTATTATTAAAAGGAGCCTATTTAATGTTGTTGTTTAAGTAGTCAAATACTTTTTACGAAACGTCAAAACAAAAGTTCTCTTTGGAGTTTGTATGGAAATACCGTTCTGTGACGTCATCAATAAAAGCGGTCAAAAGTTTTACTCATTGTTACTTAATTCATAAATAAAAAAAAGCAAAATGTCGGCGTCGTTGCTGCAAAGGGTACGGGACAGCAGCAACTCTCTACTGAGAGCTATTACTGATATGGCTGATAGTCCGCTGATACGACACTTTGTTGCCATCACCAAGTCAAATCTAGTTTTACTTTACTAACATAAAATGAAGCAAATACTAACAACAAATAGATCTTGTTATCTTAAATAAATAATAATAATAAATAAAATTCGGATATAAGTCGAAAAGTAAAATGAGATTGATTTTTGATCATCTACGGCTGGCTTCTATTTCTAGAATATCATTTTATAACTTATCTTTGACCCAGTCAAATACCCTATTATTATAACGACAGTATAGTACGGTCACGAGTACTAATACTTACTACTAGAACTAGTACTAATACTCACGAGTACTAATACACTTTGAAATCATGTCACACTAACTTTTTTGACAAATTAAACCGTAAGTCTCATTAAATGTCAAATATAACAGCGCGACAGGGTTCTAATGTGGGTACATGATATTGCTTATGACTGTACTCTTATCTAAGCCATATTATTACTAATGCATTATTATTATATCTACTACCTATTAGATAAATAGCCTCGTAAGTAGTTCCATTCATTACGCGACGTTATCAGATCTGTGTCAGTGTGACATTTAGTGTTGATGACGCCAGTTCTGTGTTAAAACAATGGAGTGAGTAGATAATAATTATTAATAAGATACTTATTTTGTAATAGCGGTATTTCAGTTTTGGACCGTGAACCTAACGCTCAAACCACTAGACCACAGAAATTGTTGTGCGTATTTATGTTAATTAAAAATTGCTTCAGTTTCGATGCTTGACTGGGATCGAATAAAAACAAAACCCATTTTTTTTCTCGCTAATAGGGTATTTGACTGAGTCAAAGATAAATCATAAAATGCTAATCCAGAAATAGAAGCTAGTCTAAGATTTCAAAAATCAATTTCATTTTACTTTTAGACTCATTTTAGAATTTTATTTATGAATTTAATAGCTATGAGTACTACGTTTGACCACTTTTAATTGCAGTATATAATCAAATACAAAACTAAAGGAACCTTTCGTTTTGACGTTTTGTAAAAAGAATCTCATTTGACTAGTATATCAAGTAACCAATAGAGTAGTTCCCAACTAGTCAAACCAGTTACTTTTTACTAAACGTCCAAACACGAACTTTAGGTCTGTCTTTATTTAGTAGGTAGTCAGAATTTCATCATTTATCTTTGACCTAGGAAACTACCCAATTCCGTGTGTTAATTTTATGTGTATTGTTGTATTGTGTAAGTACATAAATAAATAAAATAAATAACAGACAAAAAGAAAAATGTAAAAAAAAGATAAAATAATAATTAATGATAATTAATAATTAATAATGATTTGTATGTGATAAAATATGTAATTTAATTTAATATCTCGTGGTATTATGGTGAAAAAATAATAGTCAATGTGGGGAAGACCGACTGGGCTGGGACCAATGGTTGAGCGTTGGACTCACGATCCGAAGGCCCCGGGTTCGAATCCCGGTGGGGAGATATCACAAAAATCACTTTGTGGTCCCTAGTTTGGTTAGGACATTACAGGCTGATCACCTGAATGTCCGAAAGTAAGACGATCCGTGCTTCGGAAGGCACGTTAAGCTGTTGGTTCCGGTTGCTATTTACTGATGTAAGTGAGTAATTTTTACATGAGCTATGTCAGGGGCCTTTGGCGGCTCATTACCCTAACACCAGGGTTGATGAGGCTGGTATTCCACCTCACAACCTACACGATAAGAAGAAGACTTACTTACTTCTTATGTTACTTTTACAGCGACAAAACAACCAATGTGCCATGCGATTGTGATACCACATTTCCGTGTTCTACAAGTACGGAAAAGCACTATGACAACTGTATCTCCAAATGGCAAGGACCTCGCGAGAAATATCCAAGGTACGCAGCTTCACGACTTGTCTTCTTCAGGGTAGCCAGAATAAATGGAGTACTTACACTTTTTATTACATACCTATCGTCTTGTTCAGTACGAACAAGGAAAGCATTGATTATTATTATTTTTATTTTTTTGTCTTGAGTTATTGTAGATTTGCCGCAGATGGCATTAACTACTTGGCCGGACAAATGGGGAGCGCTGAAGGCTCTCACCAGGTACAACGTTTAAGACAACAGGCCTGAGGGTGCCCAGTTGGGCGCGAACCTCGGCTCAGGGCGTCGTCTGAGAGGAAAAATATTTGAAAGAATTAATCGACCCTAGTGGGTAACCGATCCTGAGACCGACTTCGTGCGTTTCTTTCGTAAAAACGTGAAATCGTATCGACCGATTTTGATGTAATTTCTTGCATGCATATAAGTGACTGAGGATGATTTTGATTTGAAAACAAAACAATAAAAACCGCAATCAAATACTCTAGATTAGTCCCAACATGCAAAGGGCAGACTTCGTATTGTAATGAGTAGGTATGCCATGATTAATAATGACTGATTACATATGATATCATATCATGATATATCATGATATATCTTTCCAACGATGGTATTTATCATATGTTTTGGAAATTGATTTTGCTAATCTGATGATAACGACCAAAAACGAAACTTTGGTCAATTGGTTTCCTACCTAGGTCAAGGACAAATTGTGAAATTCTGATTAAGTACTAAATAAAGACAGATTTAAAGGTGACAAAAACTTCTTCATTTTTCCATTTACCTTATTTACGAATTTTAAGAAAGAAAAATGTAATAAGGGCCGCTGTTTGTCACCTTTTTCAATGACGTCACAGGTTCGAATCCTGGTGGGGACATTATCACAAAAATCACTTTGTGATCCTTAGTTTGATTAGGACATGACAGGCTGATCACCTGATTGTCCTAAAGTAAGATGATCCGTGCTTCAGAAGGCACGTTAAGCTGTTGGTCCCGGTTACTCCTTAATGACGTAAGTAAGTAGTCGTTAGATGAGCCGTGTTAGGGGCCTTTGGCGGCTCAATAGTAACCCTGACACCAGAGTTGATGAGGTTGGTATTCCACCTCACAACCCACACTATAGAAGAGAAGACCGATTTGATGGATGCGCCATCAGATAAAGTTGGGTCTAGCCGATATCGTTCTAACAATCCTTTGACGTATCGGCGCGTGATACAGTTTTGATAGAGAAGATTTCAATATACCTCATTATCATCATCATCAGCCCATTAACGTCCTCACTGCTAGGGCACGGGCCTTACCTATGGATGGATAGGGAGATCGGGCCTTAAACCATCACGCGGGCCCAGTGCGGATTGATGGTTATTAACGACTGCTAATGCAGCCGGGACCAACGGCTTAACGTGCCTTCCGAAGCACGGAGGAGCTCCAGATGAAAACTTTATTTTTTTTGTGGTCACCCATCCTATGACCGGCCTTTGCGAAAGTTGCTTAACTTTAACAATCGCAGACCGAGCGCGTTTACCGTTGCGCCACCGAGCTCCTCAATACCTACCTCCTATATACCTAGTTTAAATTTTTCCCGGATGTAATAACAGGAAAACCGTACATAAATTAACAAACAATAAAGTAACATAAGTTTTGCCCTCAGCGCTCCCCATTTGTCCGGCCAAGTAGTTAATACCATTTGGGGCAATCTACAATAAGTCTGGTCAAAAAACTATGTGTGGCTATTTATTTATAGTACCTATTTCACTGCAATAATATATCTCTCTCTTTATGTAAGAGCTGCGCTCTTGTTGGTGGAGTAATCGCGTTCATTACTCCATAGATAGGGCGTGTAAAACGGTGGTTGCCCCAATCAATTCAGTGCAATATGGCGACTAAATGCAATGTGGGATTTTGGGTTTGCTCAATTAAACAGTCAAGTACGGTTCAAGCACTTATTTTTATTTTAACCTCCGCGTATTGTATTTCACCACCATCGTTTTCCGTCCGCCATCCGCTCTCCCCTCTCCTTCCCTTCTCACTCCTTCTATCACTCTGACTCATTCACACTCCTTCACTCAATCTATCATTTCTCTATGCATCCCTTCTATACTCTATACCTCCTGTACTACTCATGTTTTTATAAGTATTCATTTTGTAAAAAAGGCTGTAAGCTACCCAAATAAAATAAAATAAAAATAAATAAATAAATGTTTCAGAGATGTAGACGGCAACATACGTCTTCAGAATGACAACTTGTTATCACTTGAGAACGATGTGCTGTACCATCTCGGTATGGACACACAGAACTATGATCTGCCTGCCCTGTTTGGTGACGTTAAGGTGAGAGCGCGTTAAGATTTTTTTTAGAAAAAAAAATATTTGTGTGACTTTGAATCTATACTAAATCCACACTAACCGCTTTTTTTTTTAATTCTTCGTTCTTGGTCATGGCCATGAGAAATATCATGTACCCACTTTAGAACCCTGTCGCACTATCATATTTGACATTTAATGAGACTTACGGTTTTATCAAAAATCACTTTGTGATCCCTAGTTTTGTTAGGAAATTACAGACTGATCACCTGATTGTCGGAAAGTAAGATGATCCGTGTTACGGAAGGCATGTTAAGCTGTTGGTCCCGGTTACTACTTACTGATGTAAGTAAGTAGTCGTTACATGAGCCATGTCAGGGGACTTTGGCGGCTCAATAGTAATCCTGATATCAGGGTTTATGGGGTTGGTGCTCCACCGGACGATCCACTTTTTTGAACATTTTTATATACAGATTTTTTAATTACTTATTTTAAAATTGTTTTTAATAATGTGTGTGTTGTAACAATTGTAGTTGAATAGAATGCCTTTGTTTATGTATTTTAATTTATACTTAATAAAATATTTTATTGGTCAAAAAAGCACATCATGAAATGATCAATTCTAAGATCTTATGATCCTATCTGCCTAAAAGCTAGGTCATCATCATCAGCCCATTGACGTCCCTACTGCTGAGTCACGGGCCTTCCCTATGGATGGATAGGGAGATCAGGCCTTAAACCATCACGCGGGCTCAGTGCGGATTGATGGTTATTAACGACTGCTAATGCAGCCGGGACCAACGGCTTAACGTGCCTTCCGAAGCACGTAGGAGCTCGGGATGAATTTTTTTTTTGTGGTCACCCATCCTATGACCGGCCTTTGCGTAAGTTGCTTAACTTCAACAATCGCAGACCGAGCGCGTTTACCGCTGCGCCACCGAGTTCCTCAAAGCTAGGTATTAAAGCTGTTTTTACGTTACTTTGCGCCATGTTTCCAAAGTCATTGATACTGTTTCAGTTCGTCTGCATGGGTGGCACTAAGTATCGGATGCGGGAATTTGCTGACTACATGAGAGGGATCCTCGACTTGCCACGCGACACCAAGCTGGTCAACCTGACTAAACATTCTCATCGCTATGCTATGTACAAGGCCGGACCGGTGCTGTCGATCAGTGTAAGTTGTTGCCTAATAATTAAAATTACGTAATCGTGGTCTAGTGGTTAGAGCGTTAGGCTCACGATCTGGAGGTCCGGGTTCGATTCCCGATGGGGACATTGTCGAAATCATTTTGTGAGACTGTCCTTTGTTTGGTAAGGACTTTTCAGGCTTGAATCACCTGATTGTCCGAAAAAGTAAGATGATTCCGTGCTTCGGAGGGCACGTTAAGCCGTTGGTCCCGGCTATTAGCCGTAAAAACACCTCCACCAACCCGCATTGGAGCAGCGTGGTGGAGTATGCTCCATACCCCCTGGGGAGAGGAGGGGAGGCCTGTGCCCAGCAGTGGGACGTATATAGGCAGTTTATGTTATGTACGTAATCGTGGCTTGTACCCTGTTTATCAAAACTTACAAGTCTACACGTTCACAAGTTACAAGTTACTCACAAGTACGTGTAAATTAAGTTTATCAAAAAATTAGAGAGATTGTAAAATATACTAATGAAATAAATATTGACACTTGTAACATGCTTGTAGCGAATAAATTTCATTTCATTTCATGTAATTTACATGTGTAGTTTGATAAACACATTCTTGTAATAATAAAAATTCTTACAAGAAAATTTCTTGTAATACAGAGCTTGTAAGTTTGATAAACAGGGCACTGGTTAAAAAAGCCACATCGAAGCAAGCCTAAAAAACAATACATATTGCTATTTGACATTTGTTTGCATTGCGCGCTTACTTTTATGCGCGCTAATGTGAAATTGTAATATTGCTTTTACATGAATTGCTTCGATGTGACCTTTTTAACCCCCTCGATGTGATTTTCAGTTCCATACTTTTGCGACGGAAAATTCCACTTGATATCTTAGAATCATGGTCTGAATCATTCCTCAAAGTTTTCTTTACGATGTCACTAACTCCCTGTATATTAAACCGAAAGGATACTGACTGTCACATTCATCACAAAATCTCAAAAACTACGAGTGCTGGGAATCTCAAATTTTGCATGTGGGTTTCTTTTTAGGAAGTAGGTGCTCACTAAGATAAGAGTTTGTGAAATTCCCAAGGGGTTACAAAAAAGGTATTGAAAGTTTTTATGAAACTTTCTCATTTATCACGAAAAAACACGAAAAACGAAACGAAATAAGCACAAAACACGAAAACCAAACGAAATCACGAAATTTCGCGGCCGATGTCGCGAGCGCGCGGCTTTTTATCATAAAAATGATATTGTTTTCAGCACGGCATCGGTATACCGTCCATGACGATTCTTCTCCAAGAAGTGATCAAGCTGATGTACTACGCGAGGGTCAGGGACCCTATATTCTTCAGGATTGGGACCAGCGGAGGTCTGCAGATACCACCAGGGTCTGTAGTCGTGTCCTCGTGGTGTCTCAATGGAACCCTGGAGAAAACCTACGACATTGTAAGAAAACTAAAGTCATCATCATCTTGCCCATCAGCCCATTAACGTCCCCACTGCTGGGGCACGGGCGGGCCTTCCCTATGGATGGATATATAGGGAGATCGGGCCTTAAACCACCATGCGGGCCCAGTGCAGATTGGTGGTTATTAACGACTGCTAAAGCAACCGGGACCAACGGCTTAACGTGCCTTCCGAAACACGGAGGAGCTCGAGATGAAAACTTTTTTTTGTGGTCACTCATCCTATGACCGGCCTTTGCGAAAGATGCTTAACTTCAACAATCGCAGACCGAGCGCGTTTACCGCTGCGCTACCGAGCACCTCACTTGTCTACTACCCTTTTTTATGTTATGTTATGTATTTATCCCAAAGTGTGCGTCGCGGCACCCTGGTGCGCCGTAGAAAGTAAAGAGGGGCGTCGTGAGTTCTACATTAATTTAATTTTGTATTTGTGCTATAACATTAGCTCACGACTGTATTCAATTGGGGTAGCCAGAGGTACATCTATCGCAAGATGAACTAAGTCCCACATTTCACCGAGCTTTCTATTAGACCAACGTGATAAGTGGGGGGTTAAAACAGCCACATCAAAGCAATTCACCTAAAAAAGCATTATTGCTATTTGACATTTGTTTGCGTTGCGCACTTACTTTTATATGCGCAAATGTCAAATTGCAATATTGCTTTCTTAGATGAAATGCCTTTGATGATGTGGCCTTTTTAATCCCCCGTTGTTTTATGCAGGTGTCATGAGTTATGTGTGTCTATGCCATGTTTGTATCGTGCTTACTGTCTGTGTGGCGTCCAGAAGTAATAAATGTATGCTTTCTTTCTTTATTTATTATTATATGTTTTCATAACAGCCAGTATTGGGCAAGATGCGGCACATTCCAGCATACTTCGACAAGAGGTTGGCTCAAGAGGTGTCGTCTGCGGCGGGGTTGGACGGTTTTCAGGCCTATATTGGAGGAACTTTGGCCGCCGATGACTTTTATAGAGGTATCTATATTCAATTATCATTTTAATCCATCTCTTTGACCAAGGGTCTGTTACATAGACACATTTCACAGGAGACTTTCTTATAGAATTATGGCTACCCATTAAGACTGCTGATCTGGAGGTGGAGGCCTGGAATCCTATAATACAGGGTATCCTACTTTAGGTTCCAGCCTTTACACATGATCACCTGTTGTGTTTAATCCTATTGTCTAAGATGTATATGTACACTTTGTATCATGTTGTGAGGGAAATAAATAATAATTATTATTATGTTTGTCATTTCCATATCTCGGGACTATGAAGTCCCGGACTTTTGGAAGGCGTGCGTGGGGCCGAAGCCAACACGTAGAGGCCCCTTAAGACAATTTAATCTAAATTATTATTATAGAACAGAATAGAAATTGTTTATTATAAAATGACGCTACTCACATAAACAAACATTAAAATAAATATAAAATAAACAAGAGAATGGTGCTAATTTCTGTAGATACCATCTAATTTTTTTTAAGTTATCCGTTGAAAACACTGACCGCCGTAAAAAGTGCTTTATTACCTAACCTTTACGCAGATGAGACCAATGTAAAAGAACGGACAAACTGTAAGGTCTGAATCATCCCCCTGAGTATTCGTTACGATGTCACTAACACCCTGTATAGGATGTTCATAACATTATTATTATGTATTGTTTTAGGTTTACGCGGTTATTATCATAATTAAACTACTTACATAATAACTGGTTCTTACCGACGGGGTCATCCCGTGATCATGGCACTTGCAACAGTGTCGAAATATCGGGAGTCTCATATCCCAGATTTAAACGCGGTAAGAACCCGTTATTATGTGTTTTAATTATTATTATTATGTTATATTACCTAGTGTATTATTATGTGAGGAGCTCGGTGGCGCAGCGATAAACGCGCTCGGTCTGCGATTGTTGAAGTTAAGCAACTTTCGCAAAGGCCGGTCATAGGATGGGTGACCACAAAAAAAAAGTTTTCATCTCGAGCTCCTCCGTGCTTCGGAAGGCACGTTAAGCCGTTGGTCTCAGCTGCATTAGCAGTCGTTAATAACAATCAATCGGCACTGGGCCCGCGTGACGGTTTAAGGCCCGATCTCCCTATCCATCCATAGGGAAGGCCAGTGCCCCAGCAGTGGGGACGGTAATGGGCTGATGAAGATGATGATTACAGGCCAAGCCCGCCTCGACGGTCCGTTCTGCGATTACACCGAGGAAGACAAGATGAGTTTTCTCAAGAAGCTGGCTGGTTTAGGAGTGAAGAACATTGAAATGGAAGCAACAGCGTTCGCTGCGTACACCAGGGAGGCAGGAGTGAGAGCCAGCGACGTGTGTGTCACATTGGTGAATAGGCTAGAAGGAGACCAGGTTAGTTCAAAAAAATAATAACCTGAATTAGGGAACTGAAGTGGGATTGGGCTGGACACGTTTGCCGGATGCATCCGGAGCGATGCGCACGATCAGCGGAATATACCCACTTTAGGAACGTTCCCTGCAGTAAAAAGGCGCAAAACTTATGTAAAAAGTGCTTTATTACCTAACCTTTACGCAGATGAGACCAATGTAAAAGAACGGACAATTTTAAAAAGAAAAGCAGCCAGTGTCTTTACTATTAACACTTTCAAGGACAGAACGTCTACGGACGTTACGATTCCAAGGTGTCATACTATCTATTATGAACCATCAATGACCCATGGTCTCTGGCCGTGAAAGGGTTAAACAGTCTTTGTAACGGGACCATTCCCGGAGACGGCACATCACTTGGCACGAGTTACCCACTGTACACTACAAGGCGGGCATAGAAGTCGAGGCAGCTCCCTGTTTGAGAAGGAAGCCGGTGACACACAGGACCATAGTACTATTATTATCAAATAATAATGTACTTATTTATTTTTACTGAAAAGCATTAATTATTTATCTGTTTGTGTGGAAGGCCTAGAAGGACGTACATTCACCAAATTGGAGATGTCCTTAGAAAAGGTTCAGTACGATCTACTACTCTGAACCGGCGTGCGTGTATGAAATGATTGATGAATGTGGAAGAAGCAAGAGAAGTGTGTCAGGATCGAATCATAGTCTCTGCTTACTTCGGTGGGAAATATACGTGAGTTAATGTATGTATGAATATCAATATTTGCGTCGTCTGAGAGGAAAAATATTTGAAAGAATTAGTCAACCCTAGTGGGTCGATAGCGATAAGCGTTGAATGAGGGAAATCGTCGACCACGCCGGCGAGGTCGGTATCAGGGTTATAAATATTTGCACACCTGTGTAGATTGAATACATGCACTTTTTTACTTAGAATAAGATCTTTAACTTTGGGTTCTTGCAAATAAATGAATGATTATGACTATGTATTTATATGTTTCAGGTCACACCAAGTAAAGCGACACTGCTGGAATGGCAACAACGCCCCATGTTAGTCGTTGGAAAATACATAAAAAAATACCTTTCCTATCAAAATAAATAATGGAAATATCTATACAAAAAATTCTGACTACAGAAACTGGCAGATGTAACTTAAAATAAAATTAAACGGTGTGTACAGGAATCAGCATCAATGTGTCTTGCGAAATCATCGACCAAGGGTTGCGGTATTTGTAGCGCTAAAATTAGAAACACTTCCAGAATACACCCACACAATGTTATTACAAACTCCCAATCTCCTTCGAGAACTTTTTTTTTAATTCACGCAATAAAACCTTTTAATTAAGCCTCCATGGTCCAATGATTGACCATTCCTGGTCCCGGGTTCGAATCCCGGTGGGGAAACATCACAATATAACACTTCGTAATCCCTAGTTTGGTTAGGACATTGTAAGCTTATCACCAGATTGTCAGAAAGACAGATGATCTGTGATTCTGAGTGCACGTTAAGTCGGTTCCGGCTACTGTTAACTTAAGAACGACCTCCGTAGTCCAGTGGTTGAGCGTTGGGAGGTCCCGGGTTCGATTCCCGGTGGGGACATATCACAAAAATTACTTTATAGTCCCTAGTTTGGTTAGGACATTACAAGCTGATCACCAGATTGTCCGAAAGTAAGATGATCCGTGCTTCGGAAGGCACGTTAAGCCGTTGGTCCCGGTTACTACTTACTGATGTAAATAAGTAGTCGTTACCATAAGCCATGTCAGGGGCTTTTGACGGCTCAATAGTAACCCTGACACCAGCGGTGATGAGGTTGGTACTCCCCCTCACAACCCACACGATAGAAGAAGACTGTTAAATTAAGTAAGTAAGTAGCTAGACGTTACAATGAGCCATGTCAGAGGCCTTTGGCGGCTCAGCAGTAACCATGACACTGGGGTTGATGAGGTTGGTCCTTGGTCTCACAACCCACACGAGAGAAGAAGTTAATTGAACTGAACTACAAAAGGCAGCTGCAGCACTAATATTCACAAGCGTAAAGCGAATGAGCGTCCTACGCAACCTGAAGTCCACTTTTACACCGGCTGCACCAAACGCAGCGATTGATGTTTTAGAGAAAAGCCAGTCGATGACAATCACGTTACCTTCGACGTAAGTCAGTCCCATACATTTTTGTGTTATGACACTGTCGCTTTTCCTAAATGGGTAAGCCCCAGGTCGAACGTTTAATTACGTTGTCTTACACCGCAAATGTTTAGCCTCATGTAAGTGTCCAATTCCTGATGTAACAGTTATTTTAATTAATATTTTATTATAATATTATAAGCTGTTGGTGTAACTTTTATAAATAAATAAATAAACGTCTAATCGGCGAGCATGTACGCCTATTTTTTATATATACTTTACATAACGTATATACACGCCTATTTCCTGACGCACATCTACACTAAACACACACTCACACTTTAGCGGCAATGGTGTGCTGCCGCCAAAGGATGTTTTCGGGGTACCGAACAGAGCATAGTACCCCGCTAGCCACAAGTAGGTAGTGTGACTATGATCGACGATCCAACGGTGTTATGTTGAAAGTTGTATATATATGCCTCTTGCTGTGAAAACTTCGATATCGCGTTTCACGACTGCTTGAAAACTGCATTATTGAATGTGGCGCCATTTGTTGCATGTGAGTGGAACTAGGTGGCCAACTAGTTGGGTCCGTTGCACACACTACACTTTTCGCTATATTTATCGGAGTCAAAAAAGCGAAATTGCACTTTCACTTCTTCCACCCTATTATATTTCCCAATGGGGTAGACAGAAATCAACTATAAAACCACCCCTACTCACTACCACCACTACGATCCTCATGTATCAGGACACCGTGGTATACCATATTCAGCGCAGGCCAAACGAAAATATTTTTTATTTTCATTATTTGTTTTCAATGTATTTTCATTAGATTTTTTGTTTTCGATAATTATACAAAACCACAAATATAGATTAAAAAACAAAGAAGTATTAATCCAGACGCTGCGTAACGCAGCGATTACGAGCCTTCTGTGTGAAAAAGGCGTAGCTGTGCGCAGTAGCTACCTCGCGCGCTACGCCAGTTCGTAGCAACCCGTCGTAACGCCCGGTCGCTACGTTACATCCGTAACACCCTTTTGTTATCACAACCCAACGTTTCTTTAATAAAAAATATTAAATAACACTTTATAATCAACTTTTGTTATGTTATTATTAATAATTTAAGAGTGACTTTAATAATTGAGCAGATTATTGTCATAATTTGAAGCACGTTACCCAAAATATAGCGGTTTGCTAATCGTGGAGTGAGATTAGGTGATTTTTTTTGTGAAATTTTGTGCTGTGCTGTTTATTCAAGGATTGTGTTGTGCTAATGTGTTGGAGGGAAATGGAGAGTGAGTATTGAATGGTTGTAAATTCGTCTACTTCACATGTATTTTTAACCGACTTTTTGTAACCAAATTTCGGCTGAATCGTTTTTTTTATAGAAGTGTCGTAATTTAGGTAATTTGCTGTTTTCATTATGATTGTATTAACATGACGCTTTTAAAAAAGAAGCTTAAAGGAAAAATAAATGAATATAAGTTAGGTTAGGTCATTCAAAAATATTTATCTAATTTATATTTCGGATTAGCTTCTTCTAACTTGTGGGTTGATAGGTTGACCAACCTCATCAACCCTGGTGTCAGGGTTATTATTAAGCCTGACATGACTCATGTGCCTTCCGAAGTACGGTATACCTCATATCTTCGCCTTATACTGAAAACCACGTAAGCATCAGCATCTATCTCCCTAGCGTTATCCCGTTTTTCACAGGGTCCGCTTACCCAACCTGAACATTCTATATAACACATAAACAGCCTATACACGTCCCACTGCTGGGAACAGGCCTCCCTTCAATCAACCGGAGGGGGTACCGGGGGGAGGGGGGTCTCTATATAAGTACCTACTTACTGTTTATTATTCCAAGTATATCGTAGAGTTCAGCAAAAGGATCACGTATAAGGCACTGTGATGGATTGACAAGCTATACGTAAATGATGTCAATAAATATCACTATTCGGAAAACTTTCAATGAAATATTTTGTTGATTCGTACCTTTTAAAGTTTGTCTGTACCCTGATTCCGGCCAAGTAGTTAATGCCATTTGCGGTAAATCTAAAATACGTCGCGTCAAAAAAAAATATTCTCTAATTTTTAAATAACAAAGGTTCATATAGAATCTACATTCTACCATCATCATCATCATCATCACATTCTACAACTACTTATACTCTTTGTGCCTTCCCACTTTTACCTCATGTATCATGGTATGAACCATGCGGTTTTGACGGGAAGAGATTCCTTTTAGAGATAAGCCCACCTTTTGTAACTATTTATTTTTGTTTACAAAAGTAAATGTGTACAATAAAGAGTTTAAAAACTTAGAAAACAGAGAGCTCTTTTAGACAAGAGCAGTTTTATTACTGTTTTTTGCTTTACATTTGAAACAGGTTAAATAAGGTTAAATAATTGAGGAGCTCGGTGGCGCAGCGGTTAACGCGCTCGGCCTGCGATTGTTGAAGTAAAGCAACTTTCGCAAAGGCCGGTCATAGGATGGGTGACCACAAAAAAAAAGTTTTCATCTCGAGCTCCTCCGTGCTTCGGAAGGCACGTTAAGCCGTTGGTCCCGGCTGCATTAGCAGTCGTTAATAACCATCAATCCGCACTGGGCCCGCGGGATGGTTTTAGGCCCGATATCCCTATCCATCCATAGGGAAGGCCCGTGCCCCAGCAGTGGGGACGTTAATGGGCTGGTGATGAATTGTGGACAGAGTGAACAGGCACCTTCTGGGCGAGCTCGCTCCATCTTAGGCCTCGTCAATGCCCTCGGGCAAGTCTGGGGCCAAGAGCAAACCCATCAAAAGTAAAAAAAAAATAGATAATAAAAAACTTTGTACGATTGGTCTTATAACAGCTTCCGTGGTTTGAGAGTTAGAATCATGATCTGGAGGTCCGCGTTCGATTCCCGATGGGGACATTGTCGAAATCACTTTGTGAGACTGTCACTTTGTGTCCTTTATGTGGTAAGGACTTTTCAGGGCACGTTAATAATAATAATAATAATTTATTTATTTCACGAAACATGTCTCATATGTGTTAGTAAACTTATTCTAGATGTTAGTAGCTTTATCTAATATTAGATGCTATGACATGCAAGTCACAGCATCTACGCAGATACGGGCAGTCGAGTCGCGCACCTATCATCAATCATTAATCAGTTGGTCCCGGCTATTGTTGTGGAGTATGCTCCATACCCCCTCCGGTTGTTTAAGGGGAGGCCTGTGCCCAGAAGTGGGACGTATATAGGCTGTTTATGATTATAATGATATGATTATGATTGTTTTTTATGGAAGAACCATAAAATTTTAAAATATGGACTCCCCTTTATTTTAATCCCGCGCATTTTGTTCCAACCTCTCTGATTGGAGCGATGTTAAATTTTCATTTTAGGTAGAATGTTTCCAGTAAAAAACAAGCTTCATTTTTCTGTAAAATGGAATAATTTAGTTTTAAATCCAGGTCATGTGTAAATCAGTTAGCTGTGTAGCTGCGTACACTATTACATACCTGTACATAATAGGCTAGTTTCCAACTAGTCAAATTAATAAATAAAACGTCAAAACACAAAATGATTATGGAATTCGTATGAAAAAGTAACCTGTGATGTCTTAATATTAAAGTAAATTAAATGTGTTAATATTAAATTTGTCTTTATTGAAATTCATAAATAAGTTAAATAGAAAAAAAAATTCGTTAATTTTAGATCTATCATTATTTGCGTTCTCTAACATGATGGACTAATGTTATGGGCGATAGGCTGATCCCTTATCACCATAAGGTTCATCATATCCATCTTAGGACTTCGTATCAACAGTGGCTGCAAGTTGTCTTTGATTACTTGTGGCTCTGCCCACCCCATTTGGGATTACGGGCGTGAGTTTATGTATGTGTGTATGTATCATTATTTAGTCAGAATTTCATAATTTATCTCGAATCTAGTACACGACCCAATTGTAACTTTGATATTTCCTGATAAAAGATATATCTTCGAGTAAGTATTTCATCCCGATATAAATTATACTCATAATGGTATGTTAATACAATACAATACACAATTATTTATTGCACAAAATGAATATATAACACAGGAATATAAATTATACAAACCGAGAAAAGGCGGCATTAATTAACTAACTTTATTAGTTCACTTCTATTCTGTTTCTTAAGTATGTCAGATTGGAAGCAGATGGACTTCCAGTCGAAAAAGGCGTGAGTTTAATACAGGATGTTAGTGCATAGTACCGAATACAGAAGGGGATGGTTTAGCTCGTAGTTCATTAGCTTTGCAATATTGCTTTTTAGGGACGGTACTGAAAAGTATCGGCGTCCGAAGGCCGTAATATACGATCCCGAGACGACCCGATTACTCTAGCCATAGAGGCAGTCAATCAGCTCGCGACACCAAATACTTCAGGACCCCGATACCGACCCCGCCGGCGTGGTCGACGATTTCCCTCATTCAGCGCTTATCGCTATCGATCCACTAGGGTCGATTAATTCTTTCAAATATTTTTCCTCTCAGACGACGCCCTGAGCCGAGGTTCGCGACCAACTGGGCACCCTCAGGCCTGTTGTCTTAACCGTTGTACCGGGTGAGAGCCTTCAGCGCTCCCCATTTGTCCAGCCAAGTAGTTACAATAAGTCAGGTCAAAAAAAAAGCAATATTGCTTTGTTAGATGAATTGCTTCGATTTGGCCTTTTTAATCCCCCTGTTCGACGTTTAATATTTTTTTGACTACGTCATATCTTAATAAGCCGGTTTGACACGTATACAATAGTGACGTAAAAATTCGATTTATATGTATATCGCAACAATATAATCAGTTAGCTTTTGAATTTAGAACTGCTATTGTAAGAAGATAGTACTGTTAAAAAGTTTCGATAAATTTTATAACCGATAAACAATAAAGTTCAGCTATTTGCTCCTTTAATTATTAATTAATACGAAACTTGAAAAGCGGGACAGGTGTTAAAACGGCCATCATGGCGTGCCGGTAGATGACAACCTGCTATATTAAATATTACTTACTTAACATATTTAATGTAGCAGGTTGTCATCTAAAATTCATAATTCATAATCATTTATTCGTAATAAAAATGGTATTACAATTTTCAATTGGTCAGCATTTAACATTCGGTCTACATTTTTAGTAATTTAAATTATAACAATGCAAATAGTAAAATAAAATTGATAATTTATAATTTAAATGCCATTAGGTACATTAATTATGAAATAATAATAAAATGAATCATTCTATATTTAAAATGTTACATTAAATTGTAACAACGATAAATAAATAAATAAAATAAAAATTCACATTGCACATCACAAAAAAACAAACAATACTTACACAAAAAAGAGGAAAAAATAAAATAAAAAGAAAAACAATGACATGAAACATCCAACGATTCATTCGATCGTTATAATAATCGATATAGTCATTATTCACATCGTCACTTGTTTCGGTATCGCACGAATTACATCGCGCTATCGTGGGGAAGTTCGCTTACATACATACAAAGGGGCCTAAATTATAAATACGTCCTACTAGACTCAATCCCCATATCGATCGGATGGACAGACGATACAGATGCAACTTAGAACACCTCTTGTCTTCAAGGGTAGGCAGGTATTGAAGTGCGGAATTCTTAAGACTAATATGACGAACCGTGCTTCGGAAGGCACGTTAAGCCGTTGGTCCTGGTTACTACTTACTGATGTAAGTAGTCATTACATGAGCTATGTTAGGGGCCTTTGGCGGCTCAATAGTAACCCTGACACCAGGGTTGATGGGGCTGGTAATCCACTTTACAACCCACACGATAGAAGAAGTATTTAGAAGTAATACAATTTTAATGGATACATCTACATGTACAAGTAGAAGTCAAGTCCCTTCTCAATTATTGTTTAAGTGGATACCTATCTACTTATATATAATATAAGATATGTACACAATAGAAGAAAAGCGATTATATCCCGTTTGGGGTAGTCATAGCTACATCCGTCGCTAGATGAACCAAGTACCCACACCTCACTGAGCATTCTGGTACTCGTAAAACTACGTGATAGGTGGCGAGCCTTATCGCCGTCTATAATGGTCGAGCCAACTGTGTTAGTGTACAACTGAATAGAACAAAATATAAGAAAGTAATTCTGTGAATAATTAATTTATTTATTTTAAATTATTTTATTTTTTTATTATTTTATTTTATTTATTTTTCAAGATTTTAGCTTCTTTTAGCTCTTTTTTTATTTAATTGAGATATTAGTAGTAGTTTGTAAGTTTTTGGAATGTGGAGTCCCGACGACCCGATTACTCTAGCCATAGAGGCAGCCAATCAGCTCGCGACACCAAACACTTCAGGACCCCGATACCGACCCCGCCGGCGTGGTCGACGATTTCCCTCATTCAGCGCTTATCGCTATCGATCCACTAGGGTCGATTAATTCTTTCAAATATTTTTCCTCTCAGACGACGCCCTGAGCCGAAGTTCGCGCCGAACTGGGCACCCTCAGGCCTGTTGTCTTAAACATTGTACCGGGTGAGAGCCTTCAGCGCTCCCCATTTGTCCGGCCAAGTAGTTAATGCCATCTGCGGCAAATCTACAATAAGTCACGTCAAAAAAAATAAAAAATAATGGAATGTGGAGGAAGCAAGAGAAGTATGTTTCTGCTTACCCCGGTGGGAAATAGCCGAATTTATGTATGTGAGTCTGTAACCTTACAACCCACGCGATAGAAGAAGACGAACCGTGGACAACATAACATAACATGAGCTCACTACTATATCCCAATGATCAAATGATCAAATCATTCACATCACAATCCAAACTTATACGGAAACAACAAATATAATACTTCCAATATTATTATATGTATCTATAATTACGACACGGCTCACCACCTACCTACTTTGTTCTAACAGAAAGCTCGGTGAGGTAAAGGTACTTAGTTCATCTTGCGATAGATGCACCTCTGACTACCCCAATGAGGGAGTTTACAGGCTACGTTCATCAAATACAGTATAGATGGCGTTGTAGGTACAGCTTTACCGTGATAATTACCTCATCATCACCAGCCCAATAACGTCCCCACTGCTGGGGCACGGGCCTTCCCTATGGGTGGATAGGGAGATCGGGCCTTAAACCACCACGCGGGCCCAGTACGGATTACGGTTATTAACGACTGCCAATGCAGCCGGGACCAACGGCTTAACGTGCCTTCCGAAGCACGGAGGAGCTCGAGATGAAAACTTTTTTTTGTGGTCACCCATCCTATGACCGGCCTTTGCAAAAGTTGCTTAACTTCAACAATCGCAGGCCGAGCGCGTTTACCGCTGCGCCACCGAGCTCCTCAATAATTACCTATCTTATCATTAATCGGGTACATAATCATTCCAAAAGACAAATGTAATGGCAGAAGCATACATAAATTATTGTTAAGTACTTGATATTTGGATCACTTTATAAAAAGAATTATGTTGCTACCTATATTGATTCTCTTTATTTTGATCATAATAATAACGTGAAGATGTAATTGTGCGTGGGTGTAACAAAAATGGTCATCATTAATACCACAAAACAAAATAAAATATGCATATGTCTTATCTATGAAATTAGAAGGTTCAACGAACGAATACCTGTACAGCGCCATCTGCATTGTTTTTGAGAAACGTAACCTGGAAAGACCCTCATTGGGTAGTCAGAGGTACATCCATCGCAAGATGAACTAAGTACCCACACCTCACCGAGCTTTCTGTTAGAACAAAGTAGGTGGTGAGCCGTGTTGTAATTATAGATACATATTGGCCCCGATTCCTGCAGACATCTCTTAATTTTACTTTAAGTTATACCTGTCATTTTCTTATCCGCCGAAAAGGAAAGGGACGGATGATTGACAGCTCTTAATTTTAGGAAGAATGAGTAAATAAATGAATAACCCGGGCGAATTTTTAGACGGTTGTTTTAGATTTGTGCTTAAAATTGACGTGTGTTCCATAAATTTTATGCTTGTCGATTACCCGTCCCTTTCCTTTTCGGCGGATAAGAAAATGACAGATATAACCTAAAATAAAATTAGATGGTATTTACAGGAATTAGCACCAGCATTATTATAATATTGGAAGTATTATATTTGTTGTTTTCGTATAAGTTTGGATTGTGATGTGAATGATTTATTCGTTTGAATTATCTATTAACTAACTTTCTACTCGTGACTCTGCCCGCGCGGACTTCAGTTGTCGTGCTCTCCACGTCATTTTGTCCAGGGATTTCGGGGAAAAAACTATCTTTCCTGTTTTCTTTTTATGTATTCTTCCCTTCCTTTCTGTTGTCCTTTGTTTGGTAAGGCCTTTTCAGGCTTGAATCACCTGATTGTCCGAAAAAGTAAGACGATTCCGTGCTTTTGAGGGCACGTTAAGCCGTTGGTCCCGGCTATTAGCCGTAAAAACATCTCTATCAATCCGCATTGGAGCAGCGTAGTGGAGTATGCTCCATACCCCCTCCGGTTGATTGAGGGGAGGCCTGTGCCCAGCAGTGGGATACTTATATAGGCTATTAATGTTATGTTATGTATTTTTCCCTGAGTCTAATACTATATCCGTATCAAATTTCATCTGAATAGGTTAAGCGGTTTAAGCGTGAAAAGGTAACAGACAGACAGACGGAGTTATGCACTATATTAGTAGCTATAGATATGGACAGTAGGTTCTATTGATTCCAAATTGTGGATTGTCTATTTATATTTACGACTGACGGATTGGGATTCTAACGCCAAGTGTGGACAGATATTCTTTTGATATTCTTTCTTCTGCATATACAAAACTACTTAGCGATCAAACGCATAGACTTCTTTTTGCGTCACCGTGGTCGGTTATGAAGCAGGGATGTTATGGATATGAAATAACGGATACGGATTGGATACGGATTTAAGAATGATTATTATACCGGATACGGTTACAGATAATAAGTTATTTCGAATTATCCGTTAGTTTCGGTTACGGTTATTATTTTTTTAAGGAATTTCGAAAGTAAAATAAATAGGTAATACAGTGATTTTATTTATAACAACTAGTTTTATTATGTTATGACGACATCTGTACGAATTAAGGTGAACTACGTTGACATTCGCTCTAGCGGAACGTCGTCTTGTCAGTGTCACAGTTCGGGAGACAGCCGCCTGCGCACCGTACCCGCGACGGATCGCTTTAAATCCGAGGAATCCTTAACCATTTCTGTTGATTAATAGTGATTTCTGTACCTTAATAATGTGATGCAAATACTGTAGAAGTTCATTTTTGTTTCAAAGTACTTTTAACATTAACATGTGATTAAGTAACTATTCAATTGTTTTAACTACCCACGTCCAGTGCTACCTTAGAAAAATGACTGATTCCGATGAAGGCCCTCCTGCGCCTTTATAGGTATGTTTGTCTTTTATTGTGTTTTTCATGTGTGTTTTTATCATCATCATCAGCCCATTAACGTCCCCACTGCTGGGGCACAGGCCTTCCCTATGGATGGATATTGAGATCGGGCCTTAGCCCATCACGCGGGCCCAGTGCGGATAGATGGTTATTTAACGACTGCTAATGCAGCCGGGACCATCGGCTTAACGTGCCTTCCGAAGCACGGAGGAGCTCGAGATGAAAACTTTTTTTTTGTGGTCACCCATCCTATGACCGGCCTTTGCGAAAGTTGCTTAACTTCAACAAACGCAGACCGAGCGCGTTTACCGCTGCGCCACCGAGCTCCTCGTGTGTTTTTATTATTCAAATATTTTTTTGCTAACCTCCCTTATGTTATTCCTTATTCAATGCTACTGCTACACTACCAAACTCGGACACTTCATACAAACGACCTCGTTTTACACAGACACTACACATTCACATTATCAACACGTGCAACTGTGTGTGTGACGTTTGAGGGCTGCCGATTACAATACGTCATATAACCGTCATTACTTGTTTAGGTACTTGTTTAGGTAGGTAGTACTACTTACGAAAGATGCTATTAAAATAATCAGTTAATTTTTATTTACTGCACAAATAACAAACAAGAAATTTTGAACAATGAAGGTTATAAATAAATTTACACTTGACTTAAAACTCACTAAAACGAATTAATTTCATTCCCTTTATTTTTACATTAAGCACTTAGCCTAGGTTTAAAATTATTGCGAATGATTATCATGTTTTAATGAACCATGAAAAATAAATATTTATAGGCGCCGCGCATGTGTACAGTCATGGGCAATATCATGTACCTACTTTAGAACCCTGTCGCACTATCATATTTGACATTTAATGAGACTTACGGTTTCATTTGTCAAAAAAGTGAATGTGGCATGGTTTCAAAGTGTATACATATTAGTACTCGTGACCGTACCCTGCGCGGGCAATTACTGTGAGATCAAATATTCGAATCCGATGAATGAACATCGGCGTTCAATTTCAAATTTCGAACATATAAACTAAAAAAAATAAAAACTACGGTCCGCGCGCAGTCTTCACGATTCAAGTCTAAACTGTGTTCGAGGCGAGTCGAGGTTCCTTATTCTATGACACTACTAATACCGCTACATCGTATACTATTTATACTAGGTTATATAGTGGGTTTATTGAATTGTATCGAATCAATTTGAATTTACTACAAGTTAAATTGCTGTGACCTCGATAACGACGGGGTTGCGAACAAAAACGCTTTTGTGTCATAGACTTTTTGAGTGACACTTAATTAAAAAGCGATTATTAAACTGATGGAAATAAAGTCTCAAAGAAAAATAAGTTTAAAAATAAAAGTATATTTAAATTTAATGGACAATCTTTCTGTTCCCTAGTAAGGTGTGAGACGAAAAGGGTTGATCTTCTATCGTGTTGGTTGTGAAGTGGAAGTGGATGACCAACCTCAACAACCCTGGTGTCAGGGTTATTACTGAACCGCTCCCCATTGGTCCGGCCAAATATATATACGTATAAACTGCCTATATACGTCCCACTGCTGGGCACAGGCCTCCCCTCAATGAACCGGAGGGGGTATGGAGCATACTCCACCACGCTGCTCCACTGCGGGTTGGTGGACGTGTTTTTACGGCTAATAGCCGGGATCAACGGCTTAACGTGCCTTCCGAAGCACGGAATCATCTTACTTTTTTTCGGACAATCAGGTGATTCAAGCCTGAAAAGTCTTTACCAAACAAATGACAGTCTCACAAAGTGATTTCGACAATGTCACCATCGGGAATCGAACCCGGACCTCCAGATCGTGTGCCTAACGCTCTAACCACTAGACCACGGAGGCTGTTAGCTAATGCCAAATGGCTAATGCCATTTAAAGCAAATCTACAATACGTCGCGTCAAAAAAAAGCTTTTCATTCGGCTGAGTACTGATGTTACTACTTCCAATCTTCTATCGTGTGCGTTGTGATGTGGATTACCAATCTCATCAACCCTGGTGTCAGGGTTACTATTGAGCCGCCAAAGGCCCCTGACATGGCTCATGTAACGACTACTAACTTACATTAGTAAGTAGTAACCGGGACCAACGGTTGAACGTGTCTTTCGAAGCACGGATGATCTTACTTTCGGGCTATCGGGTGATCAGCTTGTGATTTTCGTGATGTCCCCACAGGGATTTGAACCCGGGCCCTCCGGATCGTGAGCCCAACGCTCAACCACTGGCCGTCGGGTGATCACCTGCAATGTCTTTATCAACCTAGGGATCACAAAGGGTTCAGATCCCGGTGGGGACACATCACGAAAATCACTTTGTGATCCCTAGTTTGGTTAGGACATTGCAGACTGATCACTCGATTGTCCGAAAGTACGATGATCCGGGTAGGTAGGTGGTATCTATCACAGTCTCTGAGGCATTGTCTACTTGGCTGGACAAATAAGGACGTCACTGTATTACTCATGCTGAAACATTGGGCATTGATCTTTTGCCAAGACCCCGGCCTACTGAGGCGATAATAAAAAAACAAAGACAGATAATAACACCTCCCCCGGGTTAGACAGAGACGAAAAGAGGTTAAGATGCTGCGCTGTTGTCATGCGGTACATGAAATCAGGACGAATGTTAATAAAAAAATAAAACGTTAACATAACATACGCGGCTATTTTAAAAGGGTTTTCTAAATGTCTGCCTTAAATTGACGTGTGTTCCATATTTTTTTTGCCTGTCGATTACCCGTCCCTTTCCTTTACGACCTCCGTAGTTCAGTAGTTTGAGCGTTCGGCTCAGGATTGAGATCAGGAGGTCCCGGGTTTGAATCCCGGTGGGGACATATCACGAAAATCACTTTGTGATTCTTGTTTGGTTAGGACATCACAGGCTGATCACCTGATTGTCCGAAAGTAAAAAGATCTGTGCTTCGGAAGGCACGTTAAGCCGTTGGTACCGGTTATTATTTACTGATGTAAGTTCGTAGTTGTTACATGATCCATGTCAAGGGTCTTTGACGGCTCAGTAATAACCCTGAAATCAGGGTTGACGGTGTTGGTAATTCACCTCTCAACCCACACGATATACGAAGTAGGAAAACGACTTAATTTTCCGAATTATTTATGCCTTCGTAACATCAATTGATGGTAATCTCTGCTTAATGATGATGTTGATTTAGTGAACGGGGTTGTTGACTTGTTGAATAAATAACAACTATTGATTAACTTAAGAATATATTGCTGTGGCAATGAGGGTTCCCGACGACCCGATTACTCTAGCCATAGAGGCAGCCAATCAGCTCGCGACACCAAACACTTCAGGCCCCAGAACGGCTTAACATGGCCTCCGAAGCCCGGAATTATATTACTTTTTCGGACAATCAAGTGATTCAAGCCTGAAAAGTCCTTACCGAACCACACACCACTAACTACTTACCTAATCTAAAGATTGAAAATATCCAAAATTTATTACAAAAGCTCCTGCTTGGCTGACCTTCCAACTCGCGAAGGGAAAACCAGCCCAATACAAGTTAGGTCACATACCTCCGAAACTCGGATAAGTAGGTATATGGGTTTCTTGACGATGTTTTCCTTCACGTCATAATCATTTATGATTATGGTCCAAACCTGAATACTTAAGTATATATAATACTTAAGTAAGTAAACATCTTTGGATATGATACATTTCAAAGATAGGGGAAAGATTTTTTTTAATCTTCTTCTATCGTGTGGGTTGTGAGGTGGAGTACCAACCTCATCAACCCTGGTGTCAGGGTTACTATTGAGCCGCCAAAGGCCCCTGACATGGCTCATGTAACGACTACTTACTTACATCAGTAAGTAGAAAGAAAAAGAAAAAAAAAGATTAAAAAAAGAAAGTTTTTTTTTAAATGTGACTTAAGTACTAGATTTGCTGCAAATGGCCACCACGAAGTCCACGCTCCTTTTATTTTGTTTTTTCGTCCTCCAATATAACGTGAAACGAAATTGAATTCACAAAATATCAAGTAGGGGAAGGCTGGGCAAAGTGAATACCCCGGGCAAAGCGAATACTCTCCACTACTCCTAAAATATTAGATGTTAATTCAACACACCACTACTGTTACGTCGGGCCATCTTGGATTAATACGCGGCAAACATAGAAGCGAGAGGCCGCGTCATGTCCCATCCGCGGAGTGGAGATTTGTGTTTTCGTAAATAAAAGATTGATTTTACGCGGTAAGTACATTGATTAATTCTCCTATATTACTAGTTCTTGATTCTTAGGAATGTCTTAATTCAGTAGCATACCAAAGTAGGTTTTTATGGTATAATTAACAGAAAGTCAGAATTATTCGTTTTTGCATGAAATGTGTTAACCTCAAAATTTACCTAGTGGGGCAAAGTGAGTAGGGCAAAGTGGATACCATATCCACTGATGACTTATTATGTAAAAAGGTCTTTTACTAGTTTCAGTTGATGAATAAATATAAAAAAACTGTTTTCACCGAAGATTAAGAAAATATATATAAAAGAAGACGGTAAACTAATTGAAAATTGGATTCGATGTGACATTTGTCAACAATGGTGTCACGAAAATTGTTCTGTTTTTGATGGCACATAAGGGTATACCTGTGACAATTGTCAATCTTAATTTTATAATTTTATGGTCAATAAAAGTTATTTGTTTCAGTTAATCAAAGTTATTTCTATATTTTCAGAGTCTGATTAGGGGTATTCACTTTGCCCAAGTACTGTATCCGCTTTACCCGGGGTACCGGGCAAAGCGAATACAATCGTACTTTTTTTATTTGAACTGCAGTTGATTATTGTTTAAATATTCTTGGTTACTGAAGTTCGTATTTGTAAGAGCAATAAATAAAGATTGATTTGTGATAATTATTTTGTTTTTGTATTGTAAACCTTTTCTGCTATAACCTTAAATACCTTAAGGTATCCACTATGCCCGGCCTTCCCCTAGGTAAAATCCGAATCCGTCAAAATCCGTAAACGTATCGAAAATCCTTTTTATTTATTCCGACCCAAACCGCATCACTTTATATATAGCAACCTACAGAAACCATTCCCTTACCTGAATAACCTCTCAAGAACATCCGCCTCTTTTGAAAGAGGACCAGTTTTCCAAGACCCGTAGTGTTGAAAGAAAATAAGTTTTTTTTAATGAATAGACTTTAAAAGATTTTTTTTATGCACTCACCCTAGGGGCCACTCACAAAGTCCCAGACTTGGACGAATCACACTTTTTCGAATTAGTTTTCTCTTTTTGAATATACTTTTCTCTCTTTTTTTCTTACCTTTTTCTCTTTTTGAAGAGATGGCGTGACGACTTGGACGCTTGCCGAAGGGACTGGCCGGAGCACGCACAGGATCGCGAAAAATGGAAAGAGGAAGGGGAGGCCTTTGCCCAGCAGTGGGATCTTGTAGACTAGATTAGATTAGAATATAGTTTATCTGCGTTTTGAATATAGGTACTTCTTTCGTCTATACATATTTATATTATAAAGCTAAGTACCAAGGCGGTATAATATTATTAGGTACTTTAGGTTCGACTAACCTCATGACTATATCTCAATTGGGGTAGTCAGAGGTACATCATGAACTGAGTACCCACAAATCACCGAACTCTTTACTTTATTAACTAGAATCTCACCTGGTAGAGTGTGTTTCTAAAGGACATGAAGAAGTATTTGACTCACATTGGAAATCATTTTATCGACGTAATTATCAATGTAAAATGTACTTGACGATAAGAACATAACATAAGCTAGCTACTATATCGCAATTGGGGTAGTCAGAGGTGCATGTACATCCATCGCAAAATGAACTAAGTACCCAAGCTTCACCGAGCTTTCTGTTAGACCAACGTGATAGGTGGTGAGCCGTATCCTCTAGCCAAAGAGGCGGCCAATCAGCTCGCGACACTAAACACTTCAGAACCCCGATACCGACCCTCATTCAGCGCTTATCGCTATCGACCCACTAAGGTCGATTAATTCTTTTAAATATTCTTCCTCTCAGACGACGCCCTTAGCCGAGGTTCGTGCCCAACTGGGCACCCTCAGGTCTGTTGTCTTAAATTTTATATCGGATGAGAGCCCTCACCGCTCTTCATTTGTCTGGCCAAGTAGTTATGCCATCTGCGGCAAATCTATCTACAATAAGTTACGTCATAAAAATAGGTGAGCCATATCGCCGTTAGGAATGGTCGAGGCAACTGTGTTAGTGAAATGTTTTTTTAATATATAAACTCATTGATACAAGTCTCGTTTCTAACGACTTTTGTCTGAAGACCCTTAAATGACTGCGGGTTTGTTTCTGTACTTAAACAGGCGTGTCACTTCCCAGGGTACGAAAAGGAGTAAAAGTCCAATCAGTTTCTTGCAAAGTAATAAATTAACTCTTTGCACTTAAGACCTCCTGGTTACGTGTTGTTTCTGTAGTAATAGACCAAAACCATCAACAAAAACGTAAATTTTATAATTATGACAACTAATGATTCATAATTTCATCACACTTTATAAATAATTCGCTGGGCTCAGTGACTGCACTTTTGCTCTTTGATTGAACAAGTTATATTGGCAAAGTAGGAACGATAAAGTTTTGTCGTTTTGCGGAATCTGGTCACGAAACGATGTATTAGTCTCCAAACTGTCCAATTTAAAACGACAATGGCTTATTCTATGAATAGAAGCTACGAGGTCGAGCTTAGTGGGTAGTGGTAGAGACTATTTATGAAAATTCACACACATTAATATTTTATCCTCGACCACATTGTCACTTTCCATTGGGTGAGATCGTGATCAAATGCTTGCCTATCTTCCATAAAAATAAATTCGTAATATCAAAAAAGTTTATAAAAATCATCATTTCCGTTTTTACCTAACCTGAAGATTTAACAGCTCCGGTTTTTTTACAGAAGCGACTGCCTGTCTTACCTTCCAACCCGCGAAGGGAAATCCAGCCCAAATACAGTTTAAGTCACAAACCTCCGAAATTCATTTCTCGGGTATGTGGGTTTCCTCACGACGTTTTCCTTTCCCGCTGAGCACGTGATAATCATTTATGACTCGAATATTAATTCGAAAAACGGTTTCGAAAATAATAGGTACTTACCTGCAATCTTATAGTGAGAGTTAAGCATTCTTTCAACTGGGTTACCACGGCTCAAAAAATTTATAAAAATGAAGAAGTTAATTGATAGGCTGATTCCTTGATACTATAAGGTTCATCATGTCCATCATAGGACTTTGAAAAGGCGTGTATATATCCCCTTCTATCTTGGGGGGATGGTTTATCCTAATAAAAAAAAAAAGATTATGTGGATTGCTTCAAGTAACACAAACAGTGGATGTAAATTGTCTTTGATTATTTGTAGGTCCGGTCACCCCATTCATTTATAACAAACATCATAGAAGGAAAAATTAAAGGGAAGAGAGGAAGGGGTAGACCTAGGAGAACGCTTATGAAACAAATAAAAGAGAAGGTGCAGGTCGTGTCGTATCAGGAGGTGAAGGATTTGGCGGGAAGAAGAGAGGAATGGCGATTACTCCACCGACCAGAGCGCAGCTCTTAAATAAAGAGAGAGGTCACCCCATAAGGGATTAGGGACAATAATAAAAAGCAAAAAAAAAATACGATAAAGTTTCCTTCCAGACCGACAGAATCCGCGTCGGAATCCAAATAGTTTTATTTGTACCGCCAACTTTTCCATTTAGACCGATATTGGATTTCCTATACATAAATGGAGTTACAGTTATCTGTATTGGGGTGATCCTTATATTTATGGATATTTGTCAAGACGAATATTGATAAAAATATACAGATAAAACACGTATTCGCGAAGGAAAACATCGTAAGAAAACCCACATTCCCGAGAAATGCATTTTCGGAGGTATGTGACTTAAACTGTATTGGGCTGGGTTTACCTTCGCGATTTGAAAGGTCAGACAGGCTGTCGCTTCTGTAAAAAAACTGGACCTGTCAAATCTTCAGGTCAGGTAAGCGGACGCCGTGGAAAACGGGATAATGCTAGGGAGATGATGAGTAATGTGTCCGGTGTAGACAAAATGAATAAAACTTTATGATTAATGCATGTTTCTTCAACTGTGCTAATAGCGGTACTCAGTGGTACTCACGTAAATTGCCAACAACACGTGACGTCGCGTGGAATTGTGTACTGGCTGTTTCTAGTACTCACCTTCTAGGTCATCTAGTTATTTGCTGGTCCGCACTCACTGAAATAGTATGTTTTTGTATACGTTACAACTGATTACCGAACTATGTTTAAGTTAATGTCTAAAAAACATTTATTTATTCATAAAATCATAACAAACTTCGTTCAAGACTCGCAACCTCCCTTTGGATGGTACAATCGGTGAATAACAAAATAAAAACCGACTTGAAACTCGCAAAAAGAAAAAAATGCATGCAAAATTTTAGTGTGTGTGTGTGTGTGTGTGTGCGTGCGTGTGTGTGTGTCTGTGTCTGTGTAGAAAATCTTCAGGTTAGGTAAGCGGACCCTGTGAAAACACAAGATTATTTTCACAGGGTCATTTTCACACACCTCAACTAACTATTAGGGTTAGTAAAGTTATCTAACTATGATGATGATGATATAAGTAGGAGTAAAGTGCTGGTTAGTAAAGTTATCTAACTATGATGATGATATAAGTAGGAGTAAAGTGCTGGTTAGTAAAGTTATCTAACTATGATGATGATGATATAAGTAGGAGTAAAGTGCTGGTGCTAGCTAGATTATTTTCACAGGGTCATTTTCACACACCTCAACTAACTATTAAGGTTAGTAAAGTTATCTAACTATGATGATGATGATATAAGTAGGAGTAAAGTGCTGGTGCTAGCTTCTATAATAGACTGGAACCATACCGGTCATCATCATCATCTCCCTAGCATCATTCCATTTTTCACGGGGTCCACTTATTTAAACTGAAGGTTTGACTGGTCCGGTTTTTTACAGAACTAAGCGACTGCCTGTCTGACCTTACTGTCTGACCATCATATTATATTTTATTTTAAAGTAGGCTTGCGTTCACAGTCTCACTTGATGGGAAGTTACGATGTGGCCTAAGGTGGTACGTCACTAACCTGTATACCTATCCGTACATAGTAGAATGACGTACTTATATAAAACTGAATCTTTTTTATTATTGTTATTAAGTAAAAGATTTGTGTGAGTTTGACCAGGATCTCGCCAGGTGATGAGCAGTCAATGGTGAGCAGTGATGTGGTCTAAGGTCTAAGAAGGAACACGCAAACTGATATAAGTAGTGCTTATTCACTCTTGCCCTGAACATCCTCAAATTGTATGAATGGGAGAACAATATCTCAGTAAAGTTGTCTGTTAACATTTTGTGGTTTTGCGTATTCCGCTATTTACGGTTTGTAGATAGGCGTGTTGAATATTACATCGGATGGTAGAATTTGGTGGAGAAATCGTTTAGGAAAGGTTCCATTAAAGGGTAAATTGGTTTTTAGGCCCGAGCAAAATTTGTTCGCTCCGGCTTAGCGATAAAAGCAGTGGTATTTGCCTATTTTTAAAACCCATCAAGTTCTTAATACATTCTTATTTGCGTTATTATTAGGGTAGAAGGCTTGTTATTGGCATTTCATATCTTATTTAGTTACTGGTGCTAATTCCTGTAGACACCGTAAGTTGTATCATTTTCTTATCCGCTGAAAAAGAAAGGGACAGGCATAAAATTTGTGGAACACACGTCAGTTTTGGACAGAAATCTAAAACAACCCTCTAAAAATTTTACATTTGCCATTATTGGCAAATTTTAATCTATGACAGTTGGGCTATCCCAAGATTAAAATTACCTATTTGATTCGCACGGGTTATTAATTCATTCAATCATTCATTTAAAATTAGCATATGTTAATCATCTGTCTCTTTCCTTTTCGGCGGATAAGAAAATGACAGGTATAACTTAAAATAAAATTAGGAGGTGTCTGCAGGAATCAGGGCCACTTTGTCGATAAGGCTTGTTCTATGCACATTATTCTGGCGGGCAGGCGTATTATTTTATAAGTAAGTGAATCTTTGACTACTTATATGAACGTCTTGAGCAGAAAAACAGGCCTTAGGGTATCCAGTTGAGCGCGAACCTCGGCTCGGGGCGTTGTCTGAGAAAATAATATTTGAAAGATTCTATCTATCCTAGAAGCGCTGAAAGAGGGAAATCGTGGACCACTCCAGCGGGGTGGTACTGAGGTCCTGTTTGAACAGAATCTAAGTTGAAAGTAGGAACCTACGGCATTTAATGGCTTCTCCTGATACACTAAAGTAAGTACCTAGTGCTTACCTATAGTCCGTAGACTAAACGTATGCTAAGCCTTTTAAAACCTTCCTCTAAGTCTTCGTAAGAGTGAAGGCGATAAGTTGCAATTGCAAGGAGAATGTTTCATTGTTCTACCTGTTTTTGCTACTATATCTACACTTTGTATTGCTCACGCTGTATGTGGCCATTTTAACCCCCCCCCCCCCCAGGGGGTTTAAAAAGGCCACGTCGAAGCAATTCATCTAAGAAAGCAATATTTAAATTTGACATTCACGCATGTAAAAATAAGTACGCAATGCCAACAAATGTCAAATAACAATATTGCTTTCTTAGATGAATTTGCTTTGATGTGGCCTTTTTAACCCCCCCCCCCCCGTGGTAAGTGGACTTTGTGAAAAACAGACTAATGCTAAGGAGGTGATAAATACTTATCACTGCTGAGCACAGGCCTAGAGGATATTTTGGCTTAGCAAGCCAAGTAGGACTATTTAGCTATTTTTTGTCGCAGGAAGTTACCCAGTAGGCTTGAAATAAAGATATCGACAAAATCTCCTTTGGCACGAGGCCAATGTTCACAAGTGCCGACAAACATGTACCTAAGTTGTGCGCTTGCCTAAAACTGTTTTTAACTTTTTACATGAAAATCTACTTATCGCCGTTAACATTCATTTTGTCAAGTGACACACATAAAAATAGAACCATGCTGCTTTTTTCTCAACTAACGCTCGAAATTATTCCTCTGTGAACTCGTTAGTCGTAATAAATATAAATAAGTTAATACAACATAAAATAGAAAATAACATCATACACTGATAATTGAAATTGGTTTGGTTGTTGACATTGGTTTTTGTAATTGTTTTTAGTGTTGTGTTTATATGTACAATAAAGCGTTTTTGTATTATATTGATGTATAATAATAAATATGTTACCTAAGTACTAATTTAGTGGATATCATAAATTAAAAATAACATAATACATCCAACCGACTTTTCGAACACTATAGTAACATAATAAACATCAATGTATCGAAGAGTTTAGTTTAGTTGTAAGTACTTACTTTAGTTTCGTGTGGCATATAAAAAATGACTTGGTTTAGAAATTTGAGAAATATTATTTTCGTTTGTTGCAGGTGCAATCTCGAGTTAAGAGGTTAGCCTGCACGCATTCATCCCGCACGCGTTGGCTTCAGAACGCGTGCTCAATGATCGCGTGCGTGCGCTGCGACAGCTGACAAGAGCTGAAACACATCATGTCTACCAAGAAACATTCGCCGCAACCAAGTATGATTATAAACATTATAACCTTAGCTTAAACCCTTTTTTCTTCTCTTTTTTAGCTTTTTTTTGTTATTAATTAGACATCTACTTCCTTTATATTGTAACAAACATCATGAGCTTTCTGTTAGACCAACGTGATGGTTAGTGAGCCGTGTTACCCTTTATAATGGTGGACCTACATAGCTCAGGAGAAGCGTGGGTACTCAGTTCACCTTACGATGGAAATACAGTTGGGAAAAAGTCATACACTTATGTTATGTCATAATTAATCAGTTGATATACGCCCCGACACACTGCTTGGCTTGCTTACAATGTCCTAACCAAACAAAGGACAGTCTCACAAAGTGGTTTCGACGATGTCCTCATCGGAAATTGAACCCCGTTACAACTTGTAACAAACGTAGCGATTTTCATTAGGTAACAAGTGAAGCTCTTTGGTAAAGTTTGTTTGTCTGTTTCTACAGTGGAATTGGTTCACTGGAAGCGAATAAAAAATATAAAACGCAATCAGCAAGGAGCAGGAAAGAATAAAAGTACATTTATGAACTCCATTGTAACCAAAGGTTCATGTTTGACTGTACTACTACTTTTTAAAAACAGGCTCATGTATACAAAATGAGAATCTAGATTTTTTACATACAATGGAACACCTACACTACTGTTTATAAAGGAAAATACAACAAAGAACTCTGCAGGAAAAGAGAAAGCGCAATATTTAAAAAAAAAAAGAATTGCCTTTGTCAGACCAATGCATTTCAGATACATACGTCAACACATCTATTCTTACACGAAAGCATAGTATAAACAATAATGCACGAAAGCGTGCTAAGATATGCGTGTCACGAGATCGCGTGTGGGATAAACGCATGCTTACGGCATAACGACAGGGAATTCAACGAAGGGACTTTAAAAACATGTTTTTATGCAGTGTTTTACCCACTTTGCATGCATAATAGGTTTTTTTTACAATGCACTTTATTGCCTGCATATTAGTATAATAGAGGTTAGTATATTTTTGAAACTAATTATAGTCTTTCTTCTACCTGTGGCTTATATTTCGTAAACAAATTGCTCTATCATTAAAAAACGTACGCCACTGAAATTCTATAAAGAATAATGTACTTAGTTACTTAAAACCCACCGCGCGCGCGCCCAACATTTGCCCAAGGTTTTGGGCGTTGCGCCCATGGGGTCCAGAAGCATATCAGTTTTTAAAGACGATTTCAACTCGCCCTAGAACTTCCGACCCTAGAGCTGTCAGTTATTTTGCCCCCAGAGGGTCAGTTTGGCGGTACAGAGAGGCAAAGTGGCCAGTATCCTGGGGACTTTGCCTCGATTTGGTGAGCTGGAGGACATTTTTTGAACAACATACCTACACATTATTATAAAATTTGTTTTATAATAATGTGTATTATGTTGTTACAATTGTAGTTGAATGGAATGTATTTGGTATTTAAAATAATTTTTCGTTTCATTCCTTTGGGTCCAAGGCTCAACTTTATTAATTAACATAAGCCCGAGGCTTAACTGAATAATCCCTAGCTTAAGTACACTTTTTCAGGTAAAACAAACAAATTAGGTTAAAACGGTAGAACATTGTCCTCATACAAAATTAATTTGTTTTAGTGACCTCAAAAAAGCCTACAAGCCACCCTGTTTTTTTACTCTCATACCACGGGGGAAACATTGAATATACATAAACTCACGCCCGTGATCCCTAAAGGGATAGGCTGAGTTAAAAGCAATCACAGGGAAGAATGGAATGTGTCAGGTGATCAAACCCACGAGGTTAATTAAAACAAAATATTTTTTGAAAGAAAACAAAAGCTTTTTTTTATTTTTAAATTATAATAACAGAGTTTCAAACAAAATATCAAATACGGTGTCTCATAAAGCGGAGTAGGTTTTTCTGTACAGTCATGAACTCATGAGTAATATCATATTACCCACTTAAGAACCCTATCGCACTATCATATTTGACATTAAATGAGACTTACGGTTTAATTTGTCAAAATGGTTAATGGGACATGGTTTCAAAGTGTATATTAGTACACGTGACCGTATACACTTGTAAATAAAAACAGACCAGACGTGTTGTTTGTCTGTCCCCATTAATTCCTTAGGGTATAATAAGTTCACGTTTATAATGCGTGTTGGATTGTAATTTACTATGAGTAGGTACTTACAGTATATTTTTTCTGTTTCTGTATGTAAATTCCGTGTTTGACCACGCTCACGATCTGAAGGTCCGGGTTCGATTTCCGAGGGGGACATTGTCCAAAATCACTTTGTGAGACTGTTCTTTGCTTGGCTAGGACGTTTCAGGCTGAATCATCTGGTTGTCCGATAAAGTAAGATGATTAATACTAAGATTAGGTATAATAATATGTTAGTAATAAACAATGATGATGTTTTGTTTTTTCCTGTTTGTGCAATAAAGTATTTGTTATGTTATGTTGTTATGTTATGATGATGATGATTATGTAAGCAATAAGTATATTAGCTTAACAATATTTTCCATTCATCTAACGAAGGAGTGTTCTATGCAATGGTTCCGCAGCTGGGAGTAGGGTCCTTGAGAGAGTGACACATTGACGATGACTGGACAGTTTCATTTGAAAGCAACAGAGTGGCGACACAAGGGCTACTCTAATAGCACTATACTAAATTAACATTATAAGTAATTATTATTTGTATGTCATTTCCATATCTCGGGCCCATGGAGTCCCGGACTTTTGGAAGGTGTGCGTGGGGTCGAAGCCAACACGTAGAGGCCCCTTATTATTATTATTTATTTACATTTCACAACTTTACAGAGCAGAAGCGCCAATGCGCCATGAAACTTACATTAAACAATAATATAATTAAGTAGATATATGAAACTTAGATGTAAACAATCATCATTATCAGCCCATTAACGTCCCCACTGCTGGGGCACAGGCCTTTTCTATGGATGGATAGGGAGATGGGGCCTTAAACCATCACGCGGGCCCAGTGTGGATTGATTGTTATTAACGACTGTTAATGCAGCCGGGACCAACGGCTTAACGGCCTTCCGAAGCACGGAGGAGCTCGAGCTGAATTTTTTTTTTTGTGGTCACCCATCCTATGACCGGCATTTGCGAAAGTTGCTTAACTTCAACAATCGCAGACCGAGCGCGTTTATCGCTGCGCCACCGAGCTCCTCAAAACACTCTGTTAATTTAGTGTCGAATAAACGAAAAAGTTATATGCTAAATAAACTGGTGAACGTTATACTAAGAGCTTAGGTGCTTATTACTTTAACACATACACGCCTATTTCCCACCGGGGTAAGCAGAGACTATTAGAATTCTTATTACTTTAACTGACTTACTTTTATGTAAAGCGCGTTTTTTTTACGTTGATCTAGACATGGATTCGAAAATCATTGGTTTAGGTCCGTGCTGGGATTCAAACCTGCGATCTCAAAGTGAGAGACAAGCGTTCTTCCAACTAGGCCACCACGGCTCGGGGCTCGAAGTAAATTAAGTTGTCCTATACTAAAATTGTTGTTTAACGACTTTACGCCCTGCTAAATTTATTTCGCAACAGAAGTTATAAATCACAACTTTCTTCGCTTGAGTGTAATAATACCCGATAGGCGTGTCGTAAAACCCGACAGAGGGATTGTGTCCTTTCTGACATGATGGATTATTAGGACACCTGAGGTGAAATGGCGACCAACAGTGCGGTCAGGCTATTAACAAAATAACGGCCTCCGTGGTCCAGTGGTTGAGCGTACTTTGTGATCCCTTGTTTGGCCAAAAGTAAGATGATCCGTGCTTCGGAAGGCACGTTAAGCCGCTGGTCCCCGTTACTACTTACTAATGTAAGTAAGTAGTCGTTACATGAGTCAATTCTTTCAAATATTTTCCCTCTCAGACGATGCCCTGAGCTGAGGTTCGCGCCCAACTGGGCACCCTCAGGCCTGTTGTCTTAAACGTTGTACCAGGTGAGAGTCTTCAGCGCTCCCCATTTGTCCGGCCAAGTAGTTAATGCCATCTGCGGCAAATCTACAATAAATCACGTAAAAAAAACTAGGTTTGTTGCGCTGTGTTCTTTCCTAGTGAGATAGGGCTCTTATATGGGGCGATGGTCACCATTATAGTTTACCATACAGTCATGAGCAATATCAGGTATCCACTTTAGAACCCCGTCGCACTATCATATTTGACATTTAATGAGACTTTCGGTTTAATTTGTCCAAAAAGTTAATGTGACATGGTTTCAAAGTGTAAATTAGTACTCGTGATTAGATCCTTGAGTCCGCAACTCACTAACGTATTCACTTGTAAATAAAAACAGACCAGACGTGTTGTTTGTCTGTCCCCATTAATTCCTTAGGGTATAATAAGTTCACGTTTTAATGCGTGTTGGATTGTAATTTACTATGAGTAGGTACTTACTGTAATTTTTCTGTTTTATGTAAATTCCGTGTTTGACCACGCTCACGATCTGAAGGTCCGGGTTCGATTTCCGACGGGGACACTGTCCAAAATCACTTTGTGAGACTGTTCTTTGTGTCCGATAAAGTAAGATGATTCCGTGCTTCGGCAGGCACGTTAAGCGTCCCGGGCAGTAGCCCAAATGCGTCGACCAACCCGCACTGGACCAGCGTGATGGAGTTCCCCCCTTCAGGTTGATTGAGGGGAGTCCTGTGGAAGCCAATCGAATTTCATAGTCTCTGCTAACCCCGGTGGGAAATAGGCGTGAGTTTATGTATATAATAATAATAATAAAGATCTTTTTATTTGTTCTCCACAATGTACATAGGTGGGTTACATAAAATAATGCACAATTGACATACCCTTATGTACCAGTGGAGACTGGTGCCCGAGATAAGCCAGAGCCTGTGTTTCGGGATCACCAGTGCTCCAGATGTACTTCCCGGGTCTTAACATTAATAGAAAGTAAAATTATTTATTAAGAAAAAATACATTCCATCCAACTACAATTGTAACAACACACATATTATTAAACACAAAACATAAAGAATTAATTTGAATTTGAATTTTGAATTTGAATTTGAAAGCTATAAATTAAAAATGTCCTCCAGCTCACCACATCGAGGCAAAGTCTCCAGAATAATGGCCACGTTGCCTCTCTGCACCAAAATAACACAACAACACAACATAACATAACATTAATTATATGTATACTATACATGTTTATATAATATGTATTTGGGTGTATCACCACAAAAACAGCAGCGGGGCGGAGTGGTGTGGAAGTGTCCACTGTCTAGATTTACTTAAGTATAAAAAAAATAGTTAGAGTAAGTCGGTAGTTACCGCTGCCAATTAATTTAGTATTCCTATTTCATGCTGCGGTTAGACACGGCATGTTGCGTGCTCAAAACGTTATTAGTTTAAAGTTTACGATCGTTTAATGACAACATTGACAGCATGTTCGGAAAACGCGTGTTCGAGTCCTGGCTTGAGCTCTAAACCACTAAATCCGACTTTGGCCCCGTATCCTGCAGACACCTCCTAATTTTATTTTAAATTATACCCGTCATTTTCTTATCCGCCGAAAAGGAAAGGGACGGATGATTTACAACAAGTTAATTTTAAAACGAATGAATAACGCGGGCGAATAAAATAGGCATCTTGACGGTTTGACGTGCTGTCTACTTGACTCTGTCGGGTTATTGGCCCATGTAACATTTTTAGACGGTTGTTTTAGATTTCTGCTTAAATTTGTCATGTGTTCCATAAATTTTATGCCTGTCGATTACCCGTCCCTTTTTTTTCAGCAGATAAGAAAATGATAGGTATAATTTAAAATAAAATTAGGAGGTGTCTGCAGGATACGTGCAATGTTATTTTTCGATAAACACATTGAAATTTATGTACCACACACTATGGCAAGAAAAAAAAAACTGAAAAGCCTCACGTCGGATTTTTATATTTTCCCTAGTGCCCCACATATGGGACTTACTTTCAGTTTCAAATTTATTATGTCTCATTTGTGGTTTATACACAGTGAACGTGTTAAATACTGCAACCATTTTAAAAAGTCGTCGCTTTCAAGGTCCTTGGCGTAATCCCATTTAATTACCGTCGATGATAATTTAAACGGCGCTCAAAATTAACTCTAGTTACATAATCCTTTCAGATTTAACAGACAGGATAACTAACGCTTTCAACCGGGATTACTTATCTTTTCATTTTAATTCAAATTCTAATTCAAAAATATCTTTATTCAGTAGGTAACATAGTTACACTTTGAATCGTCAATTTTTACATAACGAACGTCTCATCCGCCTAAAACTACTGCAGCTTCTCACAACCTGTATAGCCGGGGAAAAGAAGCTGCAAGAAAAACCTCGGCACAGGGCCCTAGACGTTCTTTAAAAAAAATCACTAATCATTTGTAATTGTGAGATTACAAAAAGGACATTGCTTAAGTTCGGTCTCGAATTTGCCGTCTCAAAGTTCATGTTTTTTTAGGTTTTTTAAACTATTTTCAATTCTATACTTTTGCGATACAAAATTCCACTCAAAATAATGCTCAGTATTTGTTACGATGTCACTTACACCCTGTACAAGTACATACAAGTAGCCATACAAGTAGATAGGGTGTTAGTGACATCGTAACAAATACTGAGGAGAATGATTCAGACCATGATTCTGTGTTCATATCAAGTGGATTGTTCTGTCAGAGATTTGATGAAAATTTTTTGTGTTTTACGGAAAATTCCACTAACACTCTGTATATCGCTCTCTTATATTTTTGTGACTTTATTGTAACAACTGTAACAATACTTACCATGTGTCTTGTCGAGTAGAGTCAATGAAGGGTTTCATTTCTAATTTGCGAGGGACAGGACCGATTTTGATGATTTTTTCTTTTGTAGGCATTTATTTGAAATCAGAAAACGACCTCCGTGGTCCAGTGGTTGAACGTTGGGCTCACGATCCTGAGGTCCTGGGTTCGATTCCCGGTGGGGACATATCACAAAAATTACTTTGTGGTCCATAGTTTGGGTAGGACATTACTGGCTGATCACCAGATTGTCCGAAAGTAAGATGATCCGTGCTTCGGAAGGCACGTTAAGCCGTTGGTTCCGGTTACTACTTACTGTTGTAAGTAAGTAGTCGTTACATGAGCCATGTCAGGGGCCTTTGGCGGCTCAATAGTAACCCTGACACCAGGGTTGATGAGGCTGGTATTCCAGCTCACAATCCACACGATAAGAAGAAGAAATCAGGAAACATCTTGAGTAGGGAAAACATATTTTTTATAAGTACTTACACCCTAACTGGGGATAATAGGATAAGAAAATGAAGAAGATATTTTTCATTGCTTTCTCCGACAGAACGCTCAGAGGCGCTCAGCGGGCGGCTATCAAAGTCAGCGTCGGAGTTGTCCTGCGCGACCCCCCCGCACTCGCCTCCCCGCGCCCGTTCTGCCCACCACGCGCCCCTCTCCGTCGTGCACAGGACACAACACTTCTTCACCAACTTGAAGGTAAATACTTTCGACATGACTTAATGTAGAACTGGGGTGTTAAAATGGCCACATCGAAGCAATTCATCTAAGAAAGCAATACTGCTATTTGAGCACTTACTTTTACGTGCTTTTACATATTATGTACGGTCACGAGCATTAATATGTATACCTACACTTTGGTACCATGTCACATTAACTTTTTTGACAAATTGAACCGTAAGTCTCACTAAATGTCAAATTTGTTAGTGCGACAGAGTCCTAAAGTGGGTATATACATTACATTGCTCATGACTGTATATGCGCAAATTTATGTCAAACTGCAATATTGCTCTCTTAGATGAATTGCTTCGCTGATATTCGTCAGCATTGCAGTCAACACCTCAGATAAATTTTAGCCATAGTCACACACAGATACACATTCACACACACACACACACACACACACACACACACACACACACACACACAACGTAATTATCATGGATAAACTTGTTGAAGGTCAATGTAACATTTTTGAATTTACGTCATTTCCCAAGGTGTTATGGCTGAGAAGAAGAAATGACAAGAAACTGTAACAGCAACACATCTTTTAAAAACCAATGAGGGTATACAATACACACACACACACACACACACACACAGAACACACACAGAACACACACCACACACACCGAGTTTTACATACTTACACTACTTAGGTATTGAAGTTATCGTACTCGCGCAACTGTGTGTGTGACGTCTGACGCCCGTACGATTGAAGACTAAAGTACCTAAGGCCGACGGGGGGTGAGGTAAACCTAGCTCAGCCGCTGGTGGGGAGCGGAGAGTTGCCGTTCTATACGTAGTATTATTACTTATGCCTATGTGTGTAAATTGTCCACAGAGCCGCTGGCAGCGTAGCAGGAGTCGCGAGCGGTGTCCAGCTGGTGCTGTGCTCTCACTGGCTCCGGACAGCAGTGGCACCGAGTATGCAGACAGCTCAGAGAGCACGCCTGCCAACTCCCCGAGGCATCGCGGCAGGGCCAGAGGTAAGTCATCTATACTGGGTGTTAGTGACACCGTAATTCATAATTCATTTATTCGCTTTATAACCTACCTAGGGGGTTAAAATGGCCATATCAAAGCAATTCATCTCTCTCTCTTTATTTAAGAGCTGCGCTCTTGTCGGTGGAGCAATCGCCTTCATTACTCCATAGATAGTGCGTGTAGAACGGTGGTTGCCCCAATCGCCTTCCGTTCCGCAGCACACCGACCAATTTCTCATTCGGTGATGTTCTAGCTAGAGCCCTACCAAAATCCAAATCGGCCTTCAACCAGTACTGATACCGCTGCTGCCCGGTATCAGCGGTGCGCTTTTGAAGTAGCGGCGCCTACCTGCCTGCCTGCCTGCCTGCGGTTGCGGGGTGAATTCATTTAGATAGCAATATTGCTATTTGACATTTGTTTGCTTTGCACACTTACTTTTTATGCGCAAATGTCAAATTGCAATATTGCTTTCTTAGATGAATTGCTTCGATGTGGCCATTCTAACTCCCCAGGTACAGTTTGCAGGTAACGAAACCGAAACGAAAACTTTGGGGTATAATTTAGACCAAGTGGATTTTTTAAATTAGTTTCAGACTCTTATGCTTTAAGCTGCATACAATCCAAATTTAAAATAAAAACGATTATTAAAAAACCATCTAGGGTGTAAATCGAACAACGCGAACAGTCAGTCACACTATGAAAGAAAGAAAATCAATTATTTTAAAAATTAGTAGGTAAAAAATAGGTACACAGAATAGAGTAGTGAACAAAATAATGAATTTAAACCTTATCTCGAAAAAGGGACGTCAGTTCAGCGAAATGTTGATGACGTATATAGCGAATTGTTCGTGTTCTATTTCATTCGGCGCAGAAAAAAAACTGAAAATCTTAATTAAACATTTCCCACAAGAAAAACACCAACCATCGTTTTTAGTACAATCAAGTAAACTTTTTTTTTCGTTACGGTGTCACAAACAGAAACGTCGTCGCGAGAAACTTAAGCGCCTTTTTGTTGGGAAAAAATGAGAAATTAAAGAAACAATAACTTTTAATAACGTTCCTGCAAAGTACTTCTACCCCATTGAGAATATAGTCATGAGCTTTATTTTTTTAATGATTAAAGCTATGGAAATTCATAAATGATTATAACGTGCTCAGCGATGAAGGAAAACATTACATAACAGTGCCGCTAAGCAGAGGCTGCATAGGCCTACGGGTCTCCACCAGAAAGGGGTCATCAACACAGATAGACTCTTGTCATAAATGCGTACAATTGATTAAAAAATTGTGTAGGTACTGTGCAATGAGTGTCGAATTTGTTTTCGAATTCCTGTTCGGATCATAAATGATTATCACGTGCTCAGCGGTGAAGGAAAACATCGCGAGGAAGCCCACATTCCCGAGAAATGCATTTTCGGAGGTATGAAGACTTAACCTGTATTGCGCTGGTTTTACCTTCGCCGGTTGGAAGGTTAGACAGGCAGTCGCTTCTGTAAAAAATCGGACCTGTCAAATCTTCAGGTTAGGTAAGCGGACCCTGTGAAAAACGGGATAACGCTAGGGAGATGATGATTAAAGCTATGGAAATTCACGTCAGGGAAATCTCTTCAGCGCCATCTATATATTTTTGGGAGAACGAAGCCTGGAAAGTCCGTCTTTGAGTCGCAAAGACATTGAGATAGTTAAAAAGGAATAATTACGCCCAGAAAGTGTATTAGTCCTTTGAATTCCTGATGAGAAATTCAGAAAATCATTTAAGTAGTGCTTTTGTTTAATTTTGCTTGTTCAGCGAAATGTTAGCTGAATTTGCAAAGTTTATCACAATAGAACAAAAGGAAGGAAAACTGAGCGCCTATTTGATATCCATAGTGACTGTTAGAGATAAGCGAATGAATCGACAAGCAACTTGGCACATAATTTAATTCAGTGGTGGAGCGTTGGACTCACGATCCGGAGGCCCCGGGTTTGAATCCCGACAGGGAGATATTACAAAAATCACTTTGTGATCCCTAGTTTGGTTAGGATATTACAGGCTGATCACCTGATTGTCCGAAAGTACGACGATCCGGGCTTCGGAAGACACGTTAAGCCGTTGGTCCCGGTTACTATTTACTGATGTAAGTGAGTAATCGTTACATGAGTCATGTCGGGGGCCATTGGCGGCTCAATCATAACCCTGACACCAGGGTTGATGAGGCTGGTATTCGGACAATCAGGTGATCAGCATGTAAGGTCCTAACCAAACTAGGGATCAATTCAGCGGTTTAAGCATGAAAAGGTAACAGACAGACAGCGTTACCTTCACAATTTACAATATTAGATTTTAAACTGAAGAAATTGCGCTGATTACAATTCCCCTTCGGGCGGAAAATAAAATAAAGTTTTCTGTAATAACTCTCTTCGTCTCTTGTGAGTTGTGAAGTATCATTAGGGCAATCTTTGAATTTATTCAAGCGAAATTCAGTTCGTTCACGATGATTAGAAGTTTTTCGTGCCAAATCAGCTTTTTCTACATTTAAAAGGTAGTGATTTTGTAAAAAGAGTCGTAAGAATTTATCCGTGGTTTATATTAGCCCCTAAAGACACAGCAAGACAGCTCTCTTCCTTAAAGGAGGCGTGTACGATGCCATGACCATTCGATTCCTGTCACATAGGTAGATTAGTACTGTAACAATGCGACCCGTTTAACCTCCCCCCCCCCACGATCCCGACGACCCGATTACTCTAGCCATAGAGGCAGCCAATCAGCTCGCGACACCTGACACTTCGGGACCCCGATACCGACCCCGCCGGTGTGGTCGACGACTTTCCTCAATCAGCGCTTATCGCTATCGACCTTACGGGACTTACGATTCAACTTTCGTTTATCACATATTTGATTATGCCAATAGATAGAGCTAATCAAACACAATAAATGTTATGTTAGGTCATTTTTTCCTAAACTTTATACTTTGGTCAGAAAAAAACATTTTCTGTTTTTTTTGTATGAAACGTATCAAAGACAGTTAAATTTCTGCCAAGTCCATACCGATCCAGCCGCGAGACCTTATTTTCTGTAATCTTTGTCTAGTTGACTACTCAAATGCAAAATCAGCATCAGCCTAAAGTTGCAATTCTTTGAAAGAAATGGGTCAGAAAAGGACAAAAAATTCAACATTTCAAAATTCAGTTTTATGTTTTATTAATTTATTATAAGCTTAGTTCTATGTTAAATACTATACAGAAATACATTACAAAACAAGTGACAAAGTTAAAATGAACAAAAAATTATTTTGAAGGTACCTACCCAGAACATATAATTAATGAATAACCTTTACTTATGTTTTTTCGTTTAAAAATTTCTCAAAATTAATTAACCTCTATATATCACTATTGCTCGTCATAAATTTTGACAATACATTCTTACAACTCTTATGAATTGATTACCTACATAAGTTTTAACAAAATAATAATATAATCTTAAGAGATAAACAAAAATATACTACTTAACTTGTAAAAGACAAAAGATATTAAATACAAAAAAGTTAGCCATTATTTTAAAATGCTATTCACTTCACTATCACTAGAACTATCTTGTAAATTACTTATGTCTATAAATTCTATATCAGATTCAAGCGGATAATGCAGCAAAAGCTCTCTGGCTTCGGAAGAAAGAATCATTCCCTTTTGCTTTGTCATTCGAGGTCTAAGACTCGTTATCACTGGATCAGAAGACAATAGAAGATTATGCAAAATGTCTTCATTTGTCGCTGTCCTACTTATTTTTCTGGAATGGTTCTCTCTGTATTTCCGGAAATCTTTGTTACGAGCTTCTGCTGCTTCTTCAGATAGTTTTCCTATGGGCATAGCACCAAAATGTTTAATTATATCTGCTCCATGGATCAATAGCTCGATGGCATGTAATACCATGGATAAAATTCCACATACATCTTTGCAGTGTTTTTACAGTACCTACTGAGAAAATTTTGAATTTTATCCATTTTTTGGTGCTATGCCCATAGGAAAACTATCTGGAGAAGCAGCAGAAGCTCGTAACAAAGACTTCCGGAAATACAGAGAGAACCATTCCAGAAAAATAAGTAGGACAGCGACAAATGAAGACATTTTGCATAATCTTCTATTGTCTTCTGATCCAGTGATAACGAGTCTTAGACCTCGAATGACAAAGCAAAAGGGAATGATTCTTTCTTCCGAAGCCAGAGAGCTTTTGCTGCATTATCCGCTTGAATCTGATATAGAATTTATAGACATAAGTAATTTACAAGATAGTTCTAGTGATAGTGAAGTGAATAGCATTTTAAAATAATGGCTAACTTTTTTGTATTTAATATCTTTTGTCTTTTACAAGTTAAGTAGTATATTTTTGTTTATCTCTTAAGATTATATTATTATTTTGTTAAAACTTATGTAGGTAAGTAATCAATTAATAAGAGTTGTAAGAATGTATTGTCACAATTTATGGCGAGCAATAGTGATATATAGAGGTTAATTAATTTTGAGAAATTTTATAACGAAAAAACATAAGTAAAGGTTATTCATTAATTATATGTTCTGGGTAGGTACCTTCAAAATAATTTTTTGTTCATTTTAACTTTGTCACTTGTTTTGTAATGTATTTCTGTATAGTATTTAACATAGAACTAAGCTTATAATAAATTAATAAAACATAAAACTGAATTTTGAAATGTTGAATTTTTTGTCCTTTTCTGACCCATTTCTTTCAAAGAATTGCAACTTTAGGCTGATGCTGATTTTGCATTTGAGTAGTCAACTAGACAAAGATTACAGAAAATAAGGTCTCGCGGTTGGATCGGTATGGACTTGGCAGAAATTTAACTGTCTTTGATACGTTTCATACAAAAAAAAACAGAAAATGTTTTTTTCTGACCAAAGTATAAAGTTTAGGAAAAAATGACCTAAAATAACATTTATTGTGTTTGATTAGCTCTATCTACGAGTATTAGCATAATCAAATATGTGATAAACGAAAGTTGAATCGTAAGTCCCTGCAATAGCACTTTCGACCCAATGTGCGCTAGGGTCGATTAACTCTTTCAAATATTTTTCCTCTCAGATGACGCCCTGACCCGAGGTTCGCGCCCAACTGGGCACCCTCACGCCTGTTGTGTTAAATTTTGTACCGGGTGAGAGCCTTTTTTTTCAGCGCTCCTCATTTGTCCGGCCAAGTAGTTAATGCCATCTGCGGCAAATCTACAATAAGTCACGTCAAAAAAAAATGTTTAACCCCCTCATTCATCATCATCATCATCAGCCCATTAACGTTCCCACTGCTGGGGCACGGGCCTTCCCTATGGATGGATAGAGAGATCGGGCCTTAAACCATCACGCGGGCCCAGTGCGGATTGATGGTTATTAACGACTGCTAATGCAGCCGGGACCAACGGCTTAACGTGCCTTCCGAAGCACGGAGGAGCTCGAAATGAAAACTTTTTTTTGTGGTCACCCCCTCATTATCAAATTTAAATTCAAAAATATCTTTATTCAGTAGGTAACATAAGTAGGTAGTTACACTTTGAATCATCCGCCTAAAACTACTGCAGCTTCTCACAACCTGTACAGCCGTCTCATCTCCCTAGCGTTATCCCCTTTTGCATAGAGTCCACTTACCAAACCTGAAGATTTGTCAGGTCCGGTTTTTTACAAAAGCAACTGCCTGCCTGCCTGCCTGCCGAAAAATCAGCCTAATACAGATTAGGTCACATACTTCCGAAACACATTTCTCGGGTGTGCGGGTTTCCTTCTGAGTTCGTGATTATTATTTATGATCCAAACATGAATTCGAAATCAAGTTCCTTAAAGTGCTTGACCTCAAAGTGGGAGTCAAGCGTTCTCTGACTGGGCTACCACGGGTCACTTCTTTAACCTCCTTAGGCTGAGACTTCCAGACACAATGGGGTTTGGATTTTAAAATGACATTCGGTCATATATGTCTTTACAAAGCACGTCGTCTAGCTAGTAGATGCGTTATTTTATATCATCATTTAAAGAATGTTGGAAGCTTTTGTAGAGGTTACATTCCTTGGTTTAGTTTCTCTACGTTTATTAGGAATATTAACCGTAAAAATACTAAATTAAACAATTTATTCGATACTATGTAGGCTACATAGCCGGTATAGATACCTACCACCAAGTGTCTATCCTTACTAAGCACGATTTGTAATTTTTGTGTTTTTATTCCATTCACGCATGGAACGCTAAAAAAACATAAATCTCCCTAATATGAGCCACGTAGCAATCAACTTATTCCGTTTATCTACAATCGGACCCTTTCCGTGAAAAGCAGATCTCATTCAGATGGTTATCGTGTTTGACTCGCTCCGTGGTCATAATAGGAATCATTCCGATTTTCATACAAGCTAGCGCCATCTATGTGCAAAGATACATAGTTGAGTCACGCTGAGGGAAAGCTTCAATAACTTACCGCTAGGTGGCGTAAGTAAGTTTCAGCGCCATCTCTTGATGTAATATGATAACTACGGAGACGTTTTTAAGAACGGCGCTTCGGAAAGCTAAAAAACGCTGCTGCCATAGATGGTATTTCTTAAGTAAAGGAAATTGATACTGATTTTATTAGGATAATGAGATGTTCGTGAGTAATACGTCAATGCTGATTAAAACTAATTAATATGTAATTAATTGATGGACGAAAAGTAATTAATTAATTCAGTGCCTCAGAGAACACCACAAATTGGACACGGCTACTATCTGTACGCAAAACACCAACCCGCACTGGAGCCGTGTGGTGGAGTATGCATTGCTCACTTAGGTACTGTTATATGCGCAAATGTCAAATTGCAATATTGCTTTCTTAGATGAATTGCTTCGATGTGGCCATTTTAACCCCCCTTACTTTCTACTTAATTTTTTTTTTAATGCAGTATCCTACCTACACAATTTGTTTCGTTAAATTATCTTAGTCAACGTTCCTTTTTAGTGCGCTCGTAACATTTTTAGGTAACTACCGACCTAATAAAGTCCCTAATACAATTTACTAAACTAGGGTTTTACGGTACGGAATATGAACTGCGTGAAATTTTAGAAGTGAGGTCGTTATAAATGAGTATGACATAAGATTTCATAGCCGCGCGTAATTTTGATTGTATGCCAGGGGTGACAAATCTTGTATACTTACTCTTTTTTAAAAAAGCAATACAAAAGATACAAAAGAGTAATACAAGGTTTGTCACCCCTGGCAGACAATCAAAATTACGCGCTGCATGGTAGTCAGTAGTGAAAAACCTTGTAAGTATACTTACTCTTTTTTAGAAAAGTAATATAAAAGACACTAAAGAGTATACAAGGTTTGTCACTCCTGACTTATAATCAACATTTCAAAAAAACCTTTATACTTACTTAACATTGGTTGAAAAAGTAAAACTAGTGCTGTCCTTCATTTACGACGAGAGTTAGACAGAAATAGAGCTAGTTTTAGTACTGTCAAACTTAAAATTAAGCCAAGTCGGTGTGCGCCACAAATCGGTACTTTTCATGGGCCTTTGGCGAACTTTGACACCATAATGAGGTTGGTAATCCATCTCATAACCCAGACGACAAGAAGGTACTCTTCATACTTACAAAACGTAAAATCTTATATACATTACACATAGTACAAGAAACAGTCAAGTTAAAATTAGTTATACATAAACATAAATATAATGGCCCCGATTCCTGCAGACACCTCCTAATTTTACTTTAAGTTATACCCGTCATTTTCTTATCCGCCGAAAAGGAAATGGACGGATGATTGACAGCTCTTAATTTTAGGAAGAATGAGTAAATGAATGAATAACCCGGGCGATTCAAACAGGTATCTCGCTGGTATGCAAACCATTTGACGTGTGCTGTCAACTTAATTCTGTCAGGTTATTAGCCAATGTAAAATTTTTAGACGGTTATTATAGATTTGTGATTAAAACTGACGTGGGTTCCATAAATTTTATGCTTGTCGATTACCCGTCCCTTTCCTTTTCGGCGGATAAGAAAATGACAGATGTAACTTAAAATAAAATTAGATGGTATTTACAGGAATTAGCACCAATGTTAAATTTATGTTGTTTAAGATTTTTTTTACAAGATTTTAGAAATTTCTTTTGCTTCGAGCCATTAGGTTCGCCACACCTGTCGCAGACACTTTTTAAGTAGTTTAATTGAGTGTTAAGAGATGCCAAGGTGACATTCAGTGATTTGATTTGTGCAAATAGGAAGTCGTAAACTGATTAGGTACCCCATTGTGTCAGGATATGATGACAAGTAGAATATTTTGGTCACCATTTAGGTAGGTATTTCACTCCCAGAATATAATAACCACTTATTACTATACTTGTCCTCATAAGTAATACATTTAACATAACATCGCACCTAGCAGAGGTGTATAATATGGTTGTCTTAGCAAAATTATAGAATTGAAAATAATTTGAAAAACAACATTAAAACATGAATTTTGCGATGGAAAATTCCACTTGATATTAAGTCAGAATCACGAGCTGAATCATCCTACAAGTACTACAAGTAGCGATATAAGTAGATAGGGTGTTAGTGAAATCGTAACAAACACTAAGGGGAATGATTCCGACCATGATTCTGAGTTGATATCAAGTGCAATCCTGTCGGAAAATTCTATAAAATTTTTGTGTTTTTTTAAGTTGTTTACTGTTCCATAGTTTTCCTACGGAAAATTCCACTTGATATCAACTCAGAATCATGGCCCGAATGATCCCTCAAAGTTTTCGTTACGATGTCACTAACACCCTATCTATCCATATTGTATAGGTATACCTAATCGCCAAAGACATTCGCCCTTTATGACGCATTAGATTGTCAAGCCCTCGCGTATAAAACCATAAAGCGATTAACCCTGGTCAATTTATACAACCCGACATTCCTGGAATAATTATAGATGGGACAAGGAATGTATATAATCTTCTCTTTCCGTTCCAATGAGGGATTTTCTAGGCTACGTTGTCCAAAAACAATATAGATAGCGTTGTTCAGGTTTACCGTGATAATTACTTATTTTCTGGGATAACCAAAGGCCATGGTAGTATCGATCCTGACGTATTTCTCTTGCTGATTCTATAGAAGCATCTTCAGCGCACCCCGGTGGGAAACAGGCGTGAGTTTATGTGTGGATGTAGCTAGAGCTAGGTCCTAGACTAAACAAAGTGCTTCTTTAAAAACAAGTTGTAGTCATAGGTTAAGTACTCGTAGAGCAATTTAGTCTCGTTCGAAACAATTTAGTGAACAGTCGAGTTTTGGCGCATTTGCGTTTGTTTAGTGCTACGTAATCCTCTTTTTTAAATATAAATAGTGTTGGCTAAAGACAAAACTATAATATAGTAAAGTAAACGACATTGTTATCACAAGTTACCTATATTTAATTAAGTTATATATAGATAAAATGTACCTAATGTTATAATGTAGTCTTTTTTATTTTATTTTTTTGACGTGACTTATTGTAGATTTGCCGCAGATGGCATTAACTACTTGGCCGGACAAATGGGGAGCGCTGAACGCTCTCACCCGGTAATGTAGAGTCAAAAGTGATACATTTTTACTTAAAAACTACTGCGCTAGTGATACGACCGTTCAACATGGATTTTTTAAAAGTTTTCAAAGAAATAAAAGGTATTTTTTTTGGTATTTTTTATCTGTAATAATAATTCACACCCGTAATTCCTTGCGATTTCATCATCATCATCATCAGCCCATTGCAGTCCTTTGCTGGACATAGCGCCACAAAGCCCTATCCTCAGCCTTACGTATTCAATTGCTTCCAGCCACCTTCTTGCCAGGGGTTGACATGCACTGCGACGTGGACCCCTGGTCCCTGGACGTGGTCTCCACTCCAGAACACGCTTCTTTTTCTTATCGTTGTCAGGTGGAACACCAACCTCATCAACCCTGGTGTTAGTGTTATTACTGAGCCGCCAAATGCCCCTGACATGGCTCATGTAACGACTAAGTACGTACTTACATCAGTAAGTAGTAACCAGGACCAACAGCTTAACGTGCCTTTCAAAGCACGGATCATCTTACTTTCGGACAATAAGGTGATCAGCCTGTAATGTTCTAACCAAACTAGGAATCACAAAGTGCTTTTTGTGATATGTCCCAAACGGTATTCGAACCCGGGACCTCCGGATCGTGAGCCCAACGCTCAGAATACGCTTGCAGCAGCGGTTGAAGTGTCGGTGGGCTGGCCACATTTATAGCAGAACAAAAAGTATACTTGTTTGCCTTGCATCATCACATTATCACAGTCATCATCCCCTTAGCATTATCCCGTTTCTCACAGGGTCCGCTTACCTAACCTGATGATTTGACACGTCCAGTTTTTTACAGAAGCGACTTTCTGACCTTTTCCGACCAATACAGGTTAGGTCACATACCTCCGAAAATGCATTTCTAAGGAATGTGGGATTTCCTCACGATGTTTTCCTTCACCACTGAGCACGTGATAATCATTTTATGATCCGAACATGAATTCGAAAACAAATTCGAAACCATTGCACAGTACCTACATAATTTTCTAATTTATTTTTTTTTTTTTTTTTTCTTTTTATTTTGGTGCAATAAAGTGTATTTGTATAGTATTGTATTGTTTTCTAATCAATTGTACGCATTTATGTCAAGAGTCTATCTGTGTTGATGACCCCTCTCTGGTGGAGACCCGTAGGCCTATGCAGCTTCTGCTTAGCGGCACTGTTATGTAATTACTAAGGCAGAATTTTTTCAACCAAGTTATGAAGATCTGCAAATCAGTATCGCTAAAAAAATCAGATACGTCGTTTAAATTATAGGAGGTCGAATAGATTTTGCAGTTTTCCACTTCGTAGACAGTGGGCATTGCAGTACCCAAGGTGTAGCGACGGACTGTTGGTCCTGGGTACTAGAGTGACCAAAATGAAGCGAGCGGTTACAAAATGACCCACCGTTCTGGTACCGCCTCTGTTAAAGTTCAATATTTACATAACCCACATACGTTTTAAATTTCTAAATGTAAGTATAGGTGTGTGTACTTATTCTAAAGCAAATATTGAAATGTTTGTTTTAAGGACTTCTCTAGGAAAATAAACCGTCAATTTTTAAACTTTAGAATGAAGGCCCGAGAGAAAACGTGTATACAAGTACTAAACTGGAAAAAGTCTAATGAGGGACTTTCCAGGCTACGTTCTCCAAAAATAATATAGAATAATATAGATAGCTCTGTTGAGATTTAACGTTATAATTACCTATTTTCTCATTACTCGGGTACATACTTATTCAATAATACAATGTAATGGCACAAGCATAATATGAAAATAATTGTTGCTTGATATTTGGATCATCACCAGCCCATTAACGTCCCCACTGCTGGGGCACGGGCCTTCCCCATGGATGGATAGGGAGATCGGGCCTTAAACCATCACGCGGGCCCAGTGCGGATTGATGGTTATTAACGACTGCTAATGCAAACGGGACCAACGGCTTAACGTGCCTTCCAAAGCACAGAGGAGCTCGAGATGAAAACTTTTTTTCGTGGTCACCCATCCTATGACCGGCCTTTGCGAAAGTTTCATATATTTGGATCACATTATGTAAATTATTTTGCTACCTATGTTGCTTCTCTTTATTTTGATCAGAATAAATCTGGGTGTAATAAAAAGGGTCATCATTTATAAGTACCCAAAACAAGTATAAAAGATGCATATGTCTGTTATCCATGAATACACCTATACTTACATTTAGAATTTTAAAACGTATGTGGTTATGTAAATATTTAACGTTAACAGAGGCGGTACCGGGACGGTGGGTCATTTTGTAACCGCTCGCTTCATTTTGGTCGCTACAGTACCCAGGACCAACAGTACACCTTGGGTACTGCAATGCCCACTGTCTACGAAGGTGAGTAGCCTGGAGAGTCCTTTTTATTTAACTTTTTTATTTACCAATGCACAAATTCGCCTTTGTGCGTCCCACTGCTGGGCACAGCCGCCCCTTCGCCTTTGTGCGTCCCACTGCTGGGCACAGCCGCCCCTTAATCAACCGAAAGGTATGTACAGTCATAAGCAATATAATGTACCCACTTTAGGACTTTGTCGCACTAACATATTTGACATTTAGTGAGACTTACAGTTCAATTTGTCAAAAAAGTTAATGTGACATGGTACTAAAGTGTATACATATTAATGCTCGTGACCGTATTACTCAGGACCCTTCAAAGCTCGGGGATAATACGAAGATATTTAGCGTCCAACTGCCATCGTAAGCGGATTCTTAAGACAGATTGGTATAAGCCCACAGCTATTTCCTAAACTACACTAAATCGGAAGAATTTCGGAGAAACAATTTCTTGTTTCATATGTTTTAGAGCGGAATTTTTCCGTAGATGCGTTTTAATCTTCTTGTACTTATTTATTAATTTTAATTTCGACCGATTAGCGCAGCGAAACCTGTTTCCATATTATTATTTTTTAATATTATTTTATAAAACATACAATCTAAATCACAGGTTTATCTCCCCTGATGATGTCGTCTTCCTGCCGTACATTTTAATCCTGTGGAATTACTTGTCCCTTTCCTTTTCGGCGGATAAGAAAATGACAAAAAATAATTAAATTATTAGGTATCCATAATATCTTCTGGTAATAATAATAAAGGTTTGCATTATGACGAGTTTGGCTCAGCTTAAATCCTAAAAGGAAATTATGGTGTTTATATCTACATAAATTATACCTACACTCTCTATAATATGTATAAGCCAGACTCAACCAAATAAACAAAGCTATTATAGTTCGTCAAAGCCTAGTTTTTAAAGGGTAACCTATAATAAGACCATCTATAGTCTAGTGGTAAGGCAGCGACATTGATTCGGTGTTGCCAGACGGGGAGGAATGTTACATTTTGGGAGAACGTCCCAATTTCTCTGTCCTTGGCATAAATTGCATTATTCAATCAATCAATATAACTTTATCACACAAATTACATATAAGACAGGTACAAACGGATAAAATAATACAGTAGGCGGCCTTATTGTTAAATAGCAATTCCGCTAGGCAACCTTGGGTGAAAGAAGTCGATGTATTGTGGCGCGGCGGGATGGTGCAACAACTAAAATTAATAAATAAGAAATTGGAAAATAACCAAAATATTAAATATTACGTGATAGAGGGGTCTGCTTTTATGGTTTCTTCTTTCCACGCACACGATACGTCAGACAGAGCGTGACGTGTGCGGAAACGTTGCATAGACAGAAAATCTTTATTCCAATTGTAATACTTATAAAAAATAATAATAATTAATAAGTATTGTATTGTTGTGTTTATTGTATTGTAATTCTTTATTGTATTGTAATTGTCGTTGTATTGTTTTGTTTATTCGTCATTTTGTCGTTTATTTCGTCTGTCATCTTAGGTCTTACTCGTCTTCTTAATTTTGGGGAATGGTTCGACATTATAGAACTTTTAGAAGTTATAGATTTTTAGCTACTTACAAAACATGTCTCCTCACCACCGGGGCACAGCATACAATACACACATATATCAACTTACTTACGTCCAGTCAGCACAGCCACAAATAATCGGAAGACAACTTGTGGTCACTTTTAACAACATTGTTAAAAGATGACTGGCTAATGATGAATTATATGACAACATGTGATCACCCTGTCGCTCAGGATAATGGTTCATTATGTTAAATATTTTTTTTTAAACTAATTTGATATCTAAATGTGGAGGAAAGAAGAGAACAGATATAATTCCATAGTCTCTGCTTATTCCAGTGGGTTCAATGGGCGTGAGTTTATGAATGTAAGTTTACTGGAAAATAAAATCTAGTGTGCGAGGTTTTAATTTTCTACCCCTGGCAACACTGTCAGTTTTCGTCGCGCCAGCGCGGGAATAGGTCGCGTTCCATTTTCAAATAAATTACCCATGAAATTTCCCGCCTCGCCTTTGCCGCGTATACTATCGCTTTTTCTTTTTCTTTCGCTGTGAGATGTAGAAGTGATTTCGTAGGTTATTGTGCCAGTATTTATGTAGTGGTTTTAGTTTTATTTTCAGTGATCGAATAAAAAAGTTTGTATTTCATTAGGCTTGAAGTTTACTTATTGGTACTACGTGAGATACGTGATGAGATTGGAAAACGTAACATTAGCTCACGACTATATTACCATTTGGGGTAGATCATAAAAAAAAAACATTTAGTGTATTTTGGCTTATAGTTTATAGATTTCGGTTGTTATTCGATGAGAAACGCTTTCGAATATGAAAATACCTTATATTTTTTTTAATTTTTAACTTAATAAAACGCAGTGGAGCAGCGTGGTGGAGCATGCTCCATACCCCCTCCAGTTGATTGAGGGGAGGCCTGTGCCCAGCAGTGGGCCGTACGTAGGCTGTTTATGTTTTTTAATTAAACCTACTGATAGCGATTATCTAGAAGATAAGTACTCGTATGCATGGGCTTAACTGTCTAGGAACTGATATTAGGCAGTCAAATTACTAAATTGTATAACAATATTTTATGTTATTATTTTAAAAGAATATCTAGGGCCCTGTGCCGAGGTTTTTCTTGCAGCTTCTTTTTCCCAACTAGAAGCTGCAGTAGTTTTAGGCGGATGAGACGTTCTTTATGTAAAAAATGACGATTCAAAGTGTAACTATGTTACCACCTACTAAATAAAGATATTTTTGAATTTGTATTGATAGTAAAACAAATCCCTCTCGATAAAAAAATGTCGGTCCCAAATAGATAACCAACCGGAAAGCCTTCTATCTAACAGTTTTTATTTATACAATGTAATCATTACACAATACGTCATAATCACGCCCATTATCTCTATGAGGGTGGATAGATCCGTGTAGTAATCAGAAAACCAATTGAAACCACTTTTGATTCGAATTCCTGTGATGTATATGAATCAAATCAAATCAAATATACTTTATTGCACACAACAACACCCTCCGGTTGATTGAGGGGAGACCTGTGCCCAGCAGTGGGACGTATATAGGCAGTTTATATGATTTTTATGTATGCACACAACATGCAATATAGATTTACACAAATGGATCATTAGATACAGTATAATCTGGCGGCCTTATTACTAAACGTAACCGTAGCGTGACATGTGATCGAGGTGGCTAATAGGCCACATTTAAGCCACAAACATTTTACCTAAAAAGCAATACTTATTGATTTTTTATTTATTTTATTTATTTATTGTTGAAAACATTTTACATAATGATACAATTGAATCGCATTGCTAAACCTTGCAGGTTTGTCTCAATGCAATATTCCGCTATTGTTACAGTTTGTACTTCGAAAGTATACTACTAATTAATTACACTATTGAATAAATAAAGTATTATAAGTTAGTAAGTCAATCGCATACATGGACGAAAGAACCTGTAGAGAGTAGATATTTCAATTAATCACTTAGTTACTTACAGGATATCAAATATTGCTTTATATGACCTTTTTAGACACCCAGCTCTACCTATAATGATTATACGATTTTATATCAAAAACGGTTTTATATGTTGATATAATTATTAAAATGACTGTATTTAATATATTGCACCTCTTTTTATTCTTCCGCAGTTACTCTAATACTACCTCTGGGATGGCTGGAAGAGATCTCTCTTAGATATAAGTCCACCCTTGTAAATGTCCATTTCTTGTTTGTGATGTAACTAGTTGTTAAGTGCAATAAAATATATTATTATAGAATGGACACAATGCCACACGCAAAGATTTATAAATTATACATTACACCTCTGCCTACCCTACGGGGAAACAGGCGTGATGATATGTTTATCCGTCGGTTTTGTAGTGCCAGGAAACGATTTTTATGTTTCTTGAAGTAAAACAATAACATTAATAAGCTCACGGCTATATCCGAATTGGGGTAGTCACAGGTACATCCATTGCAAAATGAACTAAGTACCCACACCTCACCGAGCTTTCTGTTAGACCAACGTGATGGGTGAGCCGTGTCGCGGTCTATAATGGTCGAGCTAACAAAAGTATAACATAAAATATTCATAGGGTAGCTTCCAACTAGTCAAATGAGTTATTTTTTACTAAACGTCAGAACACGAAATTACTATGGAATTTGTATGAAAAAGCAACCTGTGACGTCATAGAAAAACGTGACAAAATAACGCACTCATTATTACATTTTTCTTTATTAAAATTCATAAATAAATTAAATTGAAAAAAGACAGCGCCTTTAGATCTTTCTTTATTTAGTAATCAGAATTTCATAATTTATTTTTGACCTTGGAAACTACCCAATTATCATTATGTTTATAACGGCCTCGGTGGTCCTGTGGTTGAGCGTTGTGCTCACGATCCCGAGGTTTCAGGTTCGAATCCCGGTGGGGACAAATCACAAAAATCACTTTGTGATCCTTAGTTTGGTTAGGACATTACAGGCTGATCACCTGACTTTCGTTTTTGAATTTCATAAGTAGGTACGATTTTACCACATTTATTGATGACTGTTAGCCATAGAGGCAGCCAATCAGCTCGCGACACTAAACACTTCAGGACCCCGATACCGACCCCGCCGGCGTGGTCGAAGATTTCCCTCAATTAGCGCTTATCGCTATCGACCCACTAGGGTCGATTAATTCTTTCTAATAGTTTTCCTCTCAGAGGACGCCCTGAGCCGAGGTTCGCGCCCAACTGGGCACCCTCAGGCCTGTTGTCTTAAACGTTGTACCGGTTGAGAGCCTTCAGCGCTCCCCATTTGTCTGGCCAAGTAGTTAATGTCATCTGCGGCAAATGTGAAAATATAAGTCACGAAAAAAAATTTTCACGAAAAGAAGAAGAAGAACAGAACTTTCGTTTTTGAATTTGATAAGTAGGTACGATTTTACCACATTTATTGATGACTGTTAATGCTTGCTGTTATTATTAGGTACATTTTATTTTGAATCTGAACTCCGCATAATCTGCCCTTTATGTAATCTTTCTTTCATGGTTACTAAGACACGCGATGCTCGTTTCCTGTTTATTAATTCATTAATACGTATCTATTCCATAACCATATTATCAATGCGATAGTAAGGCGAACGTCGTGTCTTATAAGGAAGTGAAGGAATTGGTCTTTGATAGACAAGAATGGAGGATGCTACACCGACAAGAGCGTGGCTCTTGAATCTTCTTCTATCGTGTGGGTTGTGAGGTGAATTACCAATCTCATCAACCTTGGTGTCAGGGTTACTATTGAGCCGCCAAAGGCCCCTGACATGACTCATGTAACGACTACGTACTTTGTAAGTAGTAACCGGGACCAACGGCTTAACGTGCCTTCTGATCATCTTACTTTCGGACAATAAGGTGATCAGTCTGTAATGTTCTAAAATCTCCCTTAAATTAGTGAGTAAGTAGTAACGGCCTCCGTGGTCCAGTGGTTGACCCTTGGGCTCACGATCCGGAGGTCCCGGTTTCGAATCCCGATGGGGACATATCACAAAAAACACTTTGTGATCCCTAGTTTGGTTAGAACATTACAGGCTGATCACCTGATTGTCCAAAATTAAGATGATCCGCGCCTTGGAAGGTACGTTAAGCGGTTGGTACCGGTTACTACTTACTGATGTAAGTAAGTAGTCGTTACATGAGCCATGTAAGGGGCCTTTGGCGACTCAATGATAACCCTGACACCAGGGTTGATGAGGTTGGTTATTCACCTCACAACCCACACGACAGACGTCAGTCCGTTATCTTTTTACTCTTTAACGCTGAACCAATTAACGGTCACGAGTACTAATATTTACACACTTTAAAACCATGTCACATTAACTTCTTTGACAAATTAAACCGTTAGTCTCATTAAATGACAAATATGATAGTGCGACACGGTTCTAAAGTGGATACATAATATTGCTTACGACTGTACATGAAAGGACATAGAGTAAGTACGAGTAAAACAGTGAGGGATTTTCGAGGCTACGTTTTTCAAAAACTATATAGATGGCGTTGTGCAGTTTTAATATGAAAATTACCTATTTTCTCTTTGCTCGGGTACATAATCCTTCAAAAATGCAATGTAAATAGCAGAAGCATATATAAAAATAATTGTTGCTCGATATTTGGATCAGTTACGTGTAGAATTATGTTGCTACCTATACCTATTGCTTCTCTTTATTTTGATTAGAATAATAATGGGTGGTAGATGTAATTCGAGGAGCTCGGTGGCACAGCGGTAAACGCGCTCGGTCTGCGAATGTTGAAGTTAAGCAATTTTCGCAAAGGCCGGTCATAGGATGGGTGACCACAAAAAAAAGTTTTCATCTTGAACTCCTCCGTGCTTCGGAAGGCACGTTAAGCCGTTGGTCCCGGCTGCATTAGCAGTCGTTAATAACCATCAATCCGCACTGGGCCCGCGTGATGGTTTAAGGCCCGATCTCCCTATCCATCCATAGGGAAGGCCCGTGCCCCTGCAGTGAGGACGTTAATGGGCTGATGATGATGATGATGATGTAGTGCCTGGATGTACTTAATATAAAGGGTCAATATTTATACCCAGAAACAAAAATGGATTTGTTCGTTATCCATGAAATTAGAAGGTCAAACGAAGGAATTTTTTTACAGCGCCATTTACATTGTGTTTCAGGATCATAGCCTGGAAATTCCTCTTTCTTTCAGGTCCGTACTTTGGTATATTTTAGTATTCCATTCAGTATACTTAATATTCTCGGCTTGGCATCTGAAAGCTGTTACATAATCATGAGAATGTAAAATTTTCTGAACTTAAATATCTGTCGAGTTCCGTTATTTCAGGATGCCATCACAATAACTTCATCCAGGCATCCTTACGTATATGGTATGGTGTCACATTAACTTTGTAGACAAATGAAACTGAAAGTCTCACTTAAATGGCAAACATATTAATGCGACAGGGTTCTAAAGTAGGTACTTTAATCATATTTGACATTTAATGAGAGTTACGGTTTAATTTATCAAAAAAGTTAATGTGACATGGTTTCAAAGTGTATATATTAGTACTCGTGACCGTACATGACATTATAAAAGATTAAACTTAAAACACAAAATTATAATTTAAAAAAAATAATGATGCTGGTCCAAATGGACATAAATGGTGGTGAACGTCTTCAATAAAAGGACCTCACTCAGATAAGTCGTTTCGTAGTTCCAAATAATATAAGTCACATTGCTTTTGACATGACTTTATTTTACAGTTGCCGCTGGCATTCAAGTAATGAATAAATAATATGAGTAAGTAATGAATAATGAGTAAGTAGTAATTATTTCTTTTTATTTTGGTGCAATAAAGTGTATTTGTATTGTGTATTGTATTGTATTGTAATGAAGTACACCTGGTACAAACAATAGTCTGCAAATCTAAAGGGAACCTAAAAAAAAACACATGAGAAGGCATACAGGGTATTATTCCTACTCTCTCTCTCTCTCTCTCTCTCTCTCTCTCTCTCTCTCCTTGGCATTTATTATTCCCATCTGATGGTGGGGTCTGCCTTCTTCGTACTTCTCTTTCACTTCGCTCTATCGGACGTGTCGTTCAGTTTTCAGTTCAATTCAGTTCAGTTACAGGGTATTATTCCTACAAATGTGACTATTGCGAAAAGCAATTCGTGAGTTCGACGCAGTAAGGCTGGGATTCCACTGACGCGGAGACGGGCGGAGAAGAGCGGATATGTAAGGATTTTATCAATCACAGCGTTCAGAGCGAAAAACGAAGACGCTCTGTCACTCTCTCCCTCACGGTGATTGGTCGATTCCTGCACATCTCCGCTCCTCTCCGCCCAGCTCCGCGTCAATGGAAACGCAGCCTTAAGCACATTCGAGTGTTTACACAGGCATTTTGTACCAGGGCGATCAGCAACTCTAAGTAAAATTTGCAGTCACTTTTGATAAGAGTAAGAAGCGAAAATCTGTTAGGTACGTAGGCTCGTAGCAAGCGGAATTCCGTGAATACTACCAAGCCCAAATGGTAATAGGCGTGTTCTTATGCATAATAATTTCTCAGCTGAAATTCGTGACCATATTGTTATTTAGAATGCATGACGGCATGTATTAAAATATTCGGTCTCGATATACCATAATTTGAGGTCAAGGAAAAGCCATATTTTTTTTATTTTTTTTTATATGGAGGGGCTACACTGGCATTGGCGCTGCGTTGCGTCGTTGTAACGCATATTACGCACTGAGTGCCACGACACGTCACAAACTGGGCACCCTCAGGCCTGGCGGGTTAAAAAAGCCACATCGAAGCAATTCATCTAAAAAGCAATATTGTTATTTGACATTTATTTGAATTGCGCAAATTTCAAATTGAAATATTGCTTTTTTTAGATGAATTGCTTCGATGTGGCCTTTTTAACCCCCCTGATCGTTATTCGGTTAAGTGAACTATCCTCATCATGAATTAAGCATTGCTGTTTTCAAAAAAAAAAAAATAGAAAGTAATAAAGAAAGTATTTCTTATTAGAGGACGCCACAGTAACAATACAAACACAGTAGGAAAAAAAACACAAAATCACAATTATTAACAATTAAAAAAAAATAATTCGCACAGAGTATAAAACACATTTTGCAGCCATTCGTGTAGCGTTTGGAGAACTTATTAATTGTAGGTAGTAGGTTCTTATTTTGCTTTTAACAAAATTAGGCCTTCGTCGCAGAATGTCTCTTTCGCAAAATGTCCCCGGGTAGCAATATGTCCCTTTCTCAAAATGTCCCTAGATACAAATTATAATCTCAAGTGCGCGGTGTAGTGTATGCAATGGGTCTGCTCAACCCGTATGGTAAGTAAGCGTGATTATATAGATATGTAAAGGGAAGTATTGCGAAACGGACATTTTCCGAAAGGAACGTTTTGCGAAAGGGACATTCCGAAAGGGACGTTTTGCAAAAGGGACATTAGGTACGCGACGAAAGGAAAATTAGTTGGGTTACTTACTAGTTTTCCATACATATACGTAAGTACGTATAAATCTAAATAGACATGTAGAAATTGGGTATTATAACGAGAAGCTTCCATTTTCATTATGTAGAAATAGGCTAATATGATATTAATAGCAGTAAATTATGTAGCAACGTAGACCTTATTATTATCACGCTACTCGTACGTCCGCTTCGCGAACATGCCATCTTATACATCTTTAGCTGCCCAGCCCATTAGATCAAGGGCGTGAGTTTATGTAATATACCTACATGAATACCGAAGCGATACATTCTACGAGATACGCGCAATACATATTTTTCTGATATTTGTGACGTTTCACGTTTGCATCCAATTTGCATACGTTGTTGGTAGGAAACTCAATACTGAACTCGACAAGGTCGAAGGTTTCCCGCCATCAGCACTTCAGTATCGATCCACTTCGGGTCTCTTATCTTGAGCTCAAGGTTCTAAAACCATGGGCCCTTATATTTTTTTTTGTACTGTGTTTTGGGTGCGGGATGGTGCAACAAGAAATAAATATATTGTTTTAATTAAGGCACATAATGGTGCTAATTCCTGTAAATACCATCTAATTTTATTTTAGGTTATATCTGTCATTTTCTTATCCGCCGAAAAGGAAAGGGACGGGTAATCGACAAGCATAAAATTTATGGAACACACGTCAATTTTAAGCACAAATCTAAAACAACCGTCTAAAAATTCGCCCGGGTTATTCATTTATTTACTCATTCTTCCTAAAATTAAGAGCTGTCAATCATCCGTCCCTTTCCTTTTCGGCGGATAAGAAAATGACAGGTATAACTTAAAGTAAAATTAAGAGATGTTTGCAGGAATCGGGGCCAATAACGGGTTCTTACCGCGTTTAAATGGGGATATGACACTCCCCATATTTCGACACTGTTTCAAGTGCCATGATCACGGGATGACCCGTTATTATGTGCCTTAACCTCTCATATGCCGAGATACCAGACACAATAGATTTTACATTGTGTCTGGTCGAGATCCGCGTTCCGGCGTTCGAAAGATTAATTAAGAAATCAATACCTAAAAGTAAACTAAAGTTAATATAATAAATACTCTATACTCTAAATACTCTATACGTCTGATCCATCCAATTTTATTTTAACTTATACCTATCATTTTCTTATCCGCCGAAAAGGAAAGGGACGGATAATTGACAACTGTTAATTTTAAAATGAATGAATAACCCTGGCAAACAAAATAGACATCCCTCTGATTTTCAACCTGTATGACGAGCGCTGTCGGGTTATTGGCCAATATAAGATTTCGGGAAGGATTTTTAAATTTCTGCCTAAAATTGATGTGTGATCAATTTTATGCCCGTCCCTTTCCATTTCAATGGATAAGAAAATGACAGGTATAATTAAAAATTAGATGGTTCATACTGGAATTAGCACCATTGTCAACAAAATGTCAAATAGTACTTAATATTACTTTTTTACATTAATGGTCTCCTTTCGTCTCCTCCGGAGGCCTTTTTAGCACCGCAAGTTTCTGTTTTGGTTCAGGATCAGTGCAGATCTAAATCCTAATGCATTCTCGAGTATACCACAATAATATAATCAAAGTTCTCTTTAGTACTTATAGTCCAGCATTCTTTTCGTCACAGCCAAGTATCTTGTCGCGGTGAACCCACGCGAAACTATACTAAAGCACTCTGTGCGAATAAAACTATCAAGTACTTATCATAAAATCTTCCCATCTTCTCTGTTTTTTTGCATTGACTCTGTATGAACTACAGTTTATAGCCCATACTTATATCTGAAAGTTGGTTAAGTTGAAGTTAGTTTTCGAATGCTCACAAAGTTGAAAAAGTAAACAAACGTAGGTATTGTCACTATGAAGTTTTATTGCACACAAATTATAGCCAATTTACAATATCGCGCGGTGCCTAAATGTCCGCCTAAGCATAAAGTTATGTTCGGACATGTCCCGAACAGACTCTATGCGTTGAATTTCTTCATAAATCCTTTCACTTTATCATAATGGGCATATGGGGACTTCAGAGTATGGATGCAGTGGCAGTGTCAAGTAAATGTGTTCAGTATGGCGCGAGAGAGTTATACCGGCGATCCTCAACTGTGTTCTGATGAAGAAACTCAAAACAGCTGTCAGGAAGTGGCGAAGAATGCGCCTCTTCAGAAAGAGGGACGGTGAGTGAGTATTATAAAGCTCACGAGTATTATCAGAGGTACATAATTGCAAGATGAAATAAGTACCCACACTTCACCGAGAATTCTGTCGCGTTTTTCTGTCAGGGAGTACTAAATGATGCGGTGCATTTTCAATAAGCTGACTGAGTGTTTTTCACGTGGCTAGGTCATCAGGAAAGTTAACTCCGGTGTTTTTGAAATTTTGTCGCTGTCTTATATCGTCGACAAACTCCTGTCTCCATAAAAAGTCTTAAACTAGTTCGTAGTACTTTCAGCTGACGCTAGGATGTATATTAGCGCCAATATAACGTCACCTTATAGTGAAAACTTTTTTAAAAACTATAAGTGAGTATCTTCAGTGTGGTGTTTGTCCGCAGATGTGTCGCGGCAAGTATCGACGGATCCGGCGCCATCCACGTCAGGCACTCCTGCGCATCACCCGCGACCGCCGCCCGCCGAGTTGTTACAACTGGTGAGATTTATTTTATATACATACATACTCTTACCATAGAATAAGGAATAATACTACGTATAGAACGGCAACTCTCCGCCCACCAGCGTCTGAGCTACACCCCCCCCCCTCGAACATAGTTTAGTTGAGCTTGAATCGTGAAGGCAGCGCGCGGACCATTTTTACTTTTTTTATTTTTTCTTCGTGAGCCCATCGCTCAACCACTGGACCAACCACATAGGTCGTCGACATTTGACATTTTTTTTCCTGCGATCAGTCAGTCGACTATAAGCAGATCAGGTGTTGGTAGGGCAGTGCAGAGATATTTCCAATGGAATGCTCTCTTCTTTGAGGTAATGCAGTCTATTTGCTCAAGATCATTACTGCGGCTTTTTTCAGTCGTCTTTGGTGGGTAGGCTTTGTGAGCGTTTCAGCCAGGGGGTTCGGAAAATTCGGACATTTGACATGACTTATTTATAATGTTTGCCTCAGATGGTATTAACTGCTTGGCCGGACAAATGCGGAGCACTGAGGACTCTCACCAAGAATCAATCTGTCACTTACCCATCGACCTACTTTACCCTCAATTCTTCGGAGAATGGAAATCGTTTTTTTTGTCTTCCATTCATTGTTCAGCCAATAGTACTTACCTACTTCCACTTCAAAAGTATTCTTACATAAGCGATTTTAGATAATTTTATGCTCCCTTGAGTTTTATTGGCTTTCAAACCCTGGTTTTAAATTTAAAGGTTTCCAAATTGATTTACCACGTCAGAGTCACACTTTATTAATGTAGGAAGGGCAAGGGTCTTTTAACGCGTGGTCGTGGAGTGCTGGGCTCATGATCTGGAGATCCTGGGTTCGTCCCAGTAAGGGCTGACCACCCGATGGTCTGAAATTAAGATGATTCGTGCCTCGAAGGGCACAGTAAGCAGTCGGCTATTGTTTACTTGAGTATGTATTCATTACATGAGCCAGTCTGACACCTGGGATGATGAGCTTGGTCATTTTGATCTCACAACCCACACGAGAGAAAAACTACGTGACTATAATAAGAACTAACGACGATAACAACAGTTATTGTGTTTTTCTCTTTGTGGATTATTGTTGTTTGTTTATTTGACTTCTGATTTTAAATAACATTAAAAATCTACCCCTACAAAAGAAAAAACATCAAAGTCGGACCTGTCCCTGGCAAATTATGTTACTTAGGAAGCTCCAGCATTATTGACTCCACTACTACGAAATATTATGTATAGATAACTTATTAGCAAAACGCCTGCAAAATACATTCGAGCAATGTTACTGCGGTGCGTAAGTGAATTGTACAATTTGTCAGGCGTTGAGTTGGCGTACTGGCGTCCTACTGGCGGCACGTTAAAATGATACGTCTATAAATCATAATATTTCTAGATTTCGTACACTTATAGTCGATTTTCCTACATTGTCTTGCTCTTTTGCTTTTATTGATCTCTCGCACCATGCGGGGTTGGCTGGCAGAGATCTCTACTTTTTGTACCTATTTCTTTTTGTCATTAAAAAGTCCCTCATTCTCGAAAATAAATTATTCGATTCTCGAAAGTATTTTTAGGTGTGTATGGTCAATAGCATTACCTACACTTTAGTACTATGTCACATTAACTTCTTTGACAAAGTTACTGTAAGTCACATCAAATGTCAAATATGTTAAAGCGGCAAGGTTCTAAACTGAATACATGATGTTGCTCATGACTGTACAGGATTAAGTGTTCAACTGCTGTAGGCTGATCCATTCACATTGAAATCAATTTTTAATGACGTTCTTTCACGTTGAAGACAATGGAGTGGCCAGTTACTATGTTACATTCATTTATTTTTCATCCAATTAACACTTAATTGTTCCACTCCTCTGGACTTTGCGTTATCTCCGACCAATCCCTCCAATAGTAATTGAGGTCATGAATGTTCTATAATACATAGTCCGGCCAAGTAGTTAGTGCCATCTGCGGCAAATCTACAACAAGTCACGTCAAAAAAAAACCCCATTGCCATTATCCGGTCATAATCCAGGAAACAGATCCAGTGGCTGCAAGTTGTCTTTGATTACTTGTGGCTCTGCCTACCCCATTAGGGATTACGGGCGTGAGTTTATGTATGTATGTATGTAATCCAGGAAACCACGTGATATCAATTATCTATGATTCAAACATAAATTCAAATGTAGAATCACGCCGTAACGGCCTCCGTGGTCCAGTGGTTGAGCGTTAGCCTCACGATCCGTAGGCCCCGGGTTCGAATCCCGGTGGGGAAATATCACAAAAGTTACGTTGTGATCCCTAGTTTGGTTAGGACATTACAGGCTGATCACCTGATTGTCCGTATGTAAGATGGTCCGTGCTTCGGAAGGCACGTTAAGCCGTTGGTCCCGCTTACTACTTACTGATGTAAGTAAGTAGTCGTTACATGAGTCATGCCAGGAGCCTTTGGCGGCTGAATAGTAACTCTGACACCAGGGATGATGAGGTTGATCAGGTTTACAAACATGTTGGTTTATTTCGCCTGTATCCACCCACTGTTGGGTTATGGCCTACTCTCTTTCACGACACCCTGTCCAGTCCAGAGCTTATAAAACTGAATAAAAAAAACGAAATAGCGTCTTTTCATCTGCTATATTATGACACTTATTCCCGCCATTGCGTATGTTTTCATTGCGTATCCGTTTCCTCTCGGTCAAGGATACGACTTTTTTAGAAAATGCCGCATTCACGCAATTATTATTATTCGGTCTAAGAGTTTACACATTTCTCTGTTGGTTACCAGGTTTGATTTCTTAGTGGTCCCCAACTATCCGGTCAAGTAATTATTATGCCACCTGAGGCAAATTTACAATTCATAGTGAGATTCGGGATTTGAAGTTTCTTGTCATTTCTCCTCAGCCATAACACCTTGCGAAATGACGTAAATTCAAAAATGTTACATTGGCCTTCAATAAGTTCATCCATGATAATTACGTTGACTAAATGATTCTGGTTTCAGAAGGAAACTCACGCAGTTTAAGGAAAAAGAGTTTTATTTGCAACACACAGGGTACAGGATGGTTTCAGCGACACTTCACTTTCCACTTCACTGAACACTTCACTACAATGTTACTTCAATCACGTCAAAAAACTCCGTTTTAAATATTGTTTATGGAAATCTGAACCTTTTAGGACTCAGGAGGAAATATACTATAATATAATATTATGCTATATTATAGTATATTTCCTCCTGAGTCCTGTATGTTATGACATAAGCTCACGACTATATCCCAATTGGGGTAGTTAGGGGTACATCCAACGCAAGATGAACTAAGTACTCTCACCTCACCGAGCTTTCTGTTAGACCAACGTGATAGGTGGCTGTATCGTAGGTGGAGAAATGATATTAGGCAGCTAAATTACTCAATTGTATTACAATATATAATGTTTATTTATTTTTTTAAAGAACGTCTAGGGCCCTGTGCCGAGGTTTTTCTTGCAGCTTCTTTTCCCCGGCTATACAGATTGTGAGAAGCTGCAGTGGTTTTAGGCGGATGAGACGTTCGTTATGTAAAAATTGACAAAGACTTGGACTTTGAAATTCACTTTTTTTTTCAAAGTGTAACTATGTTCTCTCTCTCTCTCTCTCTCTCTCTCTCTCTCTCTCTCTCTCTCTCTATTTAAGAGCTGCGCTCTTGTCGGTGGAGTAATCGCCATTCCTCTCTTCTTCCCGCCAAAACCTTCACCTCCCGATACGACTCGACCTGCACCTTCTCTTTTATTTGTTTCATAAATGTTATCCTAGGTCTACCCCTTCCTCTCTTCCCTTCAATTTTTCCTTCTATAACTATGTTACCTACTGAATAAAGATATTAAAATCGCTATTATCGTGACAGATAACTTAAATAATGTTATTTTTCAGGAACCAGATGAAGGACAGAGGTTGAGAGAGCAACATTTGAGACAGTACGCGTTCTTCCAGCTTAGAATACATTTGAAACGAGGCCAAAACTTAGTAGCAATGGACAAAAACGGTGAGTTTCCACAATTTTTCACCATCCATCTCACACACACACACACAGTCACTCACAATATATCTTTTCGAATGTCACTTTAAAACTATTAACAAGCTTTTCACACGAAATATTTAATAATATTTTATATCTATTCTTTAATTGTAATTATTGAGATTACTTATATTATTTATATCTAGTATACTTATTAAAATTTCAAATTTAATAAAAGTATTATTCACGTTCACTTTCGAATATAATTTTATGAGAAGCTTCATTACTTAACACGTTTACATTAATGATTTATTAAATTGTTCGACAACTCACGCAAATAAGAATTTGAATAACTTTACAGCCCAACTGATTTGTTTCATGTCCATTTCACTTTATGCACATCAATGGCGGGCTTAACGCCTTCGGGCGATTTCCACCAGCCAACTCAAAGGTGATGGCGAATGTCACTCGTTAATAGCCTAGGCTTTATAGAAAACCTATCACTGATTTTAATTTCTAGGTCTTCTTCGAATAGAAAAATGATTTTGCTATTTTACAAACACAGCAACACAAAGCAGATTTGAATTATTTTTCTTTGCATGTTAATAGTTCATTTACCCGCAATTAGTGTCCGCTTTTAAGTTACAATTTGCATTAAGGTATGTCCTGATTGTTTGCGTTCTTCAGAAAAAATAACTTAATATCCATTTCGACAGGATATTAGTGACACCACTGACATCGTAACGAAAACTTTGAGGGATGATTCAGACCATGATTCTGGGTTGATATCAAGTGGAATTTTCAATTGCAAAACTATTCAACTTTACCATAAATTTTATAGCGTCAAATAATTTTTATCCCAAAAATATTGAATTGTAAAATGTGGTGTAAATGATATAAATGATAATTATTGGAAATGTTTCTAAACTGTAACAATATATTTGCATACTATTGTTGATAGCTGATAAGAAGGGACTTTTATGAACATCCATCTATTAATATACTTACCCTTTTCAAAAGCAAATATAGAGTACATTGTTTTAAGTTTACGCGGTATTATCATAATTAAAGAAAGAGGGTAGACAGATATGTCTGCCCGTAGAAAATTATGGATCTACCTACTCCACTCCAATCTCATCAGTCATCCCGTGATCATGGCACTTGCAAGTGTCGAAATATCGGGAGTCTCATATCCCCATTTAAACGCGGTAAGAACCCGTTATTATGTGCTTTAATTATTAAAATAAAGAGTACTTATCTCTATTTCTATTAGATTTAAAAATAATAATAATAAAAGACTTAATATTAACTCAGAATCATAAGCTGAACCGTCACCCTCATGAGGTGTCTACAGGAATCGTTGCCATTTTCTAATTATAATTTATTTGACCTAGAGCACTATATTTTATTTTACTATTTATTTACAAAAACAAACAGGACGTATCTTATTATCCAATAATTAATAACTTCTTATACTTACCCTATTATTATTGTAAAAAGTATATGTATATGTATGGACCATATTAACAGGGTGGTCGCAGCAATTCATCTTAAAAAGTAATATTGCTATTTGACATAACGACGCTCCCTACGTACACTACGCTAACTGAAAAATCGTCACTTTACAGGAGAGCCAGAAAACCGTAAAACAGTCATTACTTTTTTCGTAATCGAGCTACAACCATAAAACTCATACAGTGTATACTTTTAACAATTTCCTGATGAATAGTTAAGTTATATTTTACTAAAATTTATTATTTTTGGATTTTTTGTAGATAGAATATTTTAAGGGACAATAAATTGCGTGTATACCATTCTAACTACCACATAGCATTCTATACGTGGATGGTTTTTGTGGCCCTTTTTTACGTAAACTATTCTATCTACCACAAAGAATAGTATTCTTTGAATAATTTTACTATTTTTTTAACGAAACTATTCAATGTGACACGTAGACTGATATACATAGGACTGAACAAGTCATTTATTTTTACATGATGTGATTAATTAATTGTGACGAAATTGTGAGTTTCTGTGTATTTTTTACTTTTTACTACTAAATATAAATTAGAAGGAAATAATTACTCAGATATCTAATATTTTCTGTAAATAGAATGGTATACATTGTAAAAATAAAAATAAGGCTTAAGATGCTAACAATTCTATTTGTATAAAAACGCAGTTGGTGAAGGGGAAATTTTATAAATTAAAACAATTTTAATAATCACGAAGCTTTTGTTATATTTTTTATTCTTAGAAACAGAAGTAACATTGAAAAAAGATACCAACAGTCTTTTTACGAAAGTTATTCTTAAGTATAGAGTATTTTTTTTGACATCACATAAATCTTACCCATCATAACGTTTAACATAGAGTAAGTAGAAAACATAAACATTATCAAAAATAACATGAAATTACAGGTGTTTATTTTTTTATTTACTTATTTATAGTTTAAAGTACTTGAGACAAGAAAAATGTTTACAAATACTTGTCAATTTTTACTTTAAATTTTAATTTGCAATATTAATGTAACATAATTTGTACTTCTCTCTCTTCTTTTGTTAGGTATTTTATAATCAAATCTAACATATTATAGTTATAGGTTGTTAGGATAGACAAAAAAACGTAAAAAACGTTTTTTTTCTATTTAACTTATATATGAATTTTGATAAAGTAAAAATAAGTGGTGTGAGTAGATGAGGGGCTCTTAAATTTAAGATAATCAATTGATGATGATGAAAAATAAGAATTTATTAAATCTTAATACTAAATATATAATTTATCAATAAAATTATTAAAAAATCTTAGTCCATAAATAACCCGCCCCTGACCGTTCCCGGTGCAAAGGTACCCATAACGCTCGCCGTATTACCGCGCTGAATAGCAATGGCGAACCTTTGCTCCAAGAACGAACCGGAGCGGGAGTCACCCGTTTTTTTCCCTGAGCCTGCGCCCTAACTCTGAAATGAGGATTCTGGTGTCTGCTCCCCAGCAGCCAAAGGTCTCCTCAGTGCTGCGTATTTTTCTCTTTTCTTCTCAGCGGCGTCCTCAGCTGCTGCTGAAGGAGAGTGGACGGTGCGACTAAGGTGACTGGAAGCGACAGTATTGACGCAGGTAGCATCCCAAACTAGGCACTTGCCATTTTTCCAAGGCACCAAAGTCAGGCCTTTCCCGTCGGACCTACATAGGTCCGGAGGCTCAAGCACGCAGGGAACACTCGCTGATACTAAGGCTCTCCGCGCAATATCATTGAGTGCATGGTGACGTGAAAACCTCCCCGCGCAACGTCGACAACTCAGTGCGTGATGGCCATCAGCCTCCACCATGGAACCGCAGGTGCATATATATGTGGGGTTCACACACCTTGCAACCCAGGCGGAAAGCGACCGCCACACGCAACGAATCATCGTCTAATAAGTGCTTAAGTGAGGGGAGGGTAATGCGTGCAACCATGCCCCAGATTCAGGTTGTGAAACCGCCCGGAGTCTAGCCAAATATGCCCCACTAGCATGAGCCAGGAGCTGACGCTCGATCCGCTTTGCCCCAACATCATCCCACGCACGCTGAATAGGGCAGATAACAGGGGCCGATACACCCGGATTCAGGCCACCCCAAACTGTCAAGGCATCGGACACATAAGGCAAAATTTCCCCGCCGCCATTAGAATAAAGGATAGTAGCGACAAGGTCCGCAACCCCATGCGCCGACGCCAAAAAAGCCGGCAAACCCACATCCCGTGCACACCGCACTCCTAAACCGCCATAACGAATCGGAAGAGCCTCCTGCACCCATTGATCTCATCAAAGGATACGTTGAGGACGGACTCAACCGCCGTTTTTAGGACTGCATCAAACGAAGATACCTCTACTGGACACTTTAACGTGGGGGAGGTCCTTATTTAAAAACTACAATTTTACCAAGAAATAAATAACATTTTATTAACGACTACAATTGATCGAGTTAAAAACACTGTGCTGCGCTCAAAAACCGGTATAGCTGATGTTGGCAGGAAGACCGCCAGGCTAAAGTGGAACTGGGCTGGACACGTGTGCCGCATGCATCCGGAACGATGGGCAAAGATCATCACGCACTGGGTACCACAGGACGGACACCGTAGACGTGGTAGACCCCGGAAACGATGGCGCGATGATCTCGACGGTTATCGAAAAGACTGGATGGAGCTCGCACAGAACCGGGATACTTGGAAGAATATGGGGGAGGCCTTTGCTCAGCAGTGGGATCATATAGGCTAATAATAATAATAATAACGACTACAAATTAAGAAAGTCATGAAACCCTAAAAATGTATCCGTCTCAAATAAATGCATTATCTCTCGAAAACTACCCTACGTATTTTGATAGTGCATGTTATTTATCACTTGTTCCGTTACATACACCGTGTTTTGTATGAAGTGCATTGAAACAGATTTGTTTACGGTACTTACCTATAGTACTTACTGAACTGTTTCTACTATGGGACAAATATATACATTTAATTTACTTTACGTAGCAAATATTGTTCAGTACCACGGTCTAAATAGCTAGCTAGCGTTTTTTTGTCCTTTGTTTCAAAGTAACGAATTGTTCAATGCGGTAACCTGAGTATGCAATGAGTCTAATTGAAATACACTTCCTGTATACTAATCCTACTAACCTGGTGTGTACTAATCTATTTGTCACTTAGAATAACTTATGTGGCTATATAAATATGAACCTATAAGGCACAGAATTCAATTTACTTACCAGAAATAATAATGCTCCTCGCTCGTCTGTGAAATCTCAAAAACGTAAACTATTCGCTCTACCAGATAGAATACTATTTTTTATACATTTACTACAAACATATTATAACACATACTATTCTATCTACCGGATCGAATAGTGTAGTTTGGCAATTAACTTAGACCCAAAAACGTATATTATTCTATCTACCAGGTAGAATAATGTACGTTGTTTTAGTACAAAATATAACATTAAAAGCAGTTACAGATTACCTAAAGCTAAAACGAATTAAATTTATATTAATTTGGTACTTACCATTACTTTTATCCTTGTGACGGTTTCTTAAAAAGCGATCTTGCTCTGTTTTCGAAACTTGAGACTTCTTTTTCGAGTCGTCCATAAAGCCTTCTTTTTCCCGCCATTTTTATTCCACGTAGACACTAATCATACGTAAATTTAAACTGAATTTTACACTTTAGCCATAAAAACAACCAATACAAAATATTTTTCTCGTAAGCTAACCTGTAACGACGTGTTCCCGCCAAAAGTGTTCGAAGTGTCAAATGTCGTAGTGTGCGTGTGAGTGAAAGGGATGGCATACGCGGTACTCCATTCTAAGCGGCAATTTGAATACTCTTTAAATTCCTTGATGCACTTAGAATGCACTTAGAATTATTTACGGGCTATTTAAACTCTAAACTATAACGAATTACGAAAAAATAAAAATGCCAGGAGATGTGATTTAATGTGTACATTGTAATGCAGTTGCCAGTGCAGTTCGAATTTTCTTTCACTTTGACTAGTATACGTAGGGAACGTCGATAATGTTTGCATTTGTCATTGCAAATGTCAAATTGCAATATTGTTTTTTTAGATGAATTGCTTCGATGTGAGCTTTTTAACTCCCCAGTATATACATATAAGTAATTACTTATAATCATGTTAAGTACCTGTATCCAATTATGAAAGTAGATTTATTTATAAAGGGACCATCATTGTAATTATGTAGAAGTATTACATTTTATTTTGGGTTGGGTTCTTATTACTTGATTACGTAAGTACTACCTATTGTAGATATTTGTTTTAAAATATACATATGTAATTATGTACATATAAATACAGGGTGTTAGGGGACACCGTAACGAAATCTTTGAGGGATGATTCACACCATGATTCTGAGTTTTTAGAACTCAAAATATTTTGAAAACACTAAAATTTACATGATTTTTCCGACAGAAAATTCCACTTGATATCAACTCAGAATCATTGTCTGAATTATCCCCAAAGTTTTTGTTACGGTGTCACTAACACCCATAAGTACCAGTATGGCTACCTCTAAGTAACTTTACATGGTGTAAGTGACATCGTAACGAATACTGAGGGGGATGATTCATGTAAAAAGTACGGAATTTAAAATATTTTAAAAATCCTTAAAAAAAGATGAATTTTGCGACGGAAAATTCCACATGATATTAACTCAGAATCATGGTCTGAATCGTCCCCCTCAGTATTCGTTACGATGTCACTAACACCTTGTATAGAATCGACATACCGTTGGTCCTATTTGCGTACATTTTTAAAATACCTATTATTACAGGTACCTAAAATCGTAGTTTTCAAATTTAATGACGTCAATTTACATAATGGTGTTAAGATAACAGCGATGCATTTAGGTGTAAGTAGGTTACGTATTTCGAACATATCGGTACCACAATTACTGACACTCAGTAGCGGCCTTAGGCGATGCGAGCGGTGTGATAAGCCCTTTAGCGTTATCCCGTTTTTCACAGGGTCCGTTTACCTAACCTAAAGATTTGACAGTTCCGGTTTTTTACAGAAGCGACTGTCTGTCTGACCTTCCAACCAAGACGATCAATGAAGACGGGACCACCCGGTTTGGGCACACCAGGGGCATGTTTAATAAAACTTACAATTGTAAATTACAATGACAATTTGATGTACATTGCAGAGTGCGTGATCACGAATATTTTGCAGTTTCATATTAGCTACGCAATGAACATCAAATTGTCGTTGTAATTTACAATTTTAAGTTTTATTAAACAGGCCTCTGGTCTGCCCATGAATTCTATTAGCTTCTTTGCGGCCACATACAATACAACTCATACATTTAATCGAAGGCCGTTAACGACATAAAAAAAATAATTCGGAAACACCAAACACTTCAGGACCCCGATACCGACCCCGGTTGCGGGTCGACGATTTCCCTCATTCAGCGCTTATCGCTATCGACCCACTAGGGTCGATTAATTCTTTCAAATATTTTTCCTCTCAGACGACGCTCTGAGCGTATTGTCTTAAACGTTGTACCGGGTGAGAGCCTTCAGCACTCCCCATTTGTCCGGCCAAGTAGTTAATGCCATCTGCGGCAAATCTACAATAAGTCACGTCAAAAAAAAACAAAAAAAACTGCATAGGTACATAATATGCATATCCTACATACGTCCCATAACTAGGCACACGCCTCCCCTCAGTCAGTCGGAAGGGGTATAGATAGAGCATACGCCACCACGCTGGTCCACTGCGGGTTGGTAGAGACATTTAGGCTACTACCCCTGGACCAACGGCTTAACGTGCCTTCCGAAGCACGGAATCATCTTTCTTTTTTTGACAACCCGGCGATCCAGCAATATCCTAGCCAAATAAAGTACAGTCTATTATACTTCAAAGTTATTTCCGACAATGTCCCGTCGGGAATCAAACCCGGACCTTCAAATCGGGAGCCCAATGCTCTAACCACTATACCACGGAAGCTGTTACTTACATACATAACCGCACTATTCCTATCCGCGGTTAGCAGGCACTACGGAATTCAATTTGGTTCGATCTTGACATACTTCTCTGTTCTTGCTTCCGCCACATTCAGCTTAACATTACTTTGAACAATCAGACCGACAGAGGGATTGCGTCCTCTAACATGATGGACTAATATTATGGGCGATAGGCTGATCCCTTATCACCATAAGGTTCATCATATCCATCTTAGGACTTCGTATCAACAGTGGCTGCAAGTTGTCTTTGATTACTTGTGGCTCTGCCCACCCCATTTGGGATTACGGGCGTGAGTTTATGTATGTATGTGTTGAACAATCAGAAGACTTCATCCAGTAATTTCCGAACCAAAATTTATTTATTTCTTTTATTCAGGTAGTCAACAGCTTACAATTATAATTGAGGTATTAACAGTGTTTAGTTTATTGAGGACAGTCACGTCACTTAGAAATAAAGGACCCGCGGTCCACTGGTTGAGCGTTGGGCTCACAATCCGGAGGGCCCGGGTTCGATTCCCGGTGGGGACATATCACAAAAATTACTTTGTGGTCCCTAGTTTGGTTAGGACATTACAGGCTGATCACCTGATTGCCCGAAAGTAAGATGATCCGTGCTTCGGAAGGCACGTTAAGCCGTTGTTCCCGGTTACTACTTACTGATGTAAGTAAGTAGTCGTTACATGAGCCAGGTAAGGGGCCATTGGCGGCTCAATAGTAACCCTGACACTAGGGTTGGTAAAGTTTTTACGTAATTTTTCGAAGTATAGAATTTATTATTTATTATTTTTTAGAAGTATAGAATTTAAAATTATTTAAAAAACTAAAAAATATCACTAATTTTGCGACGGAAAATACCACTTGATATTAACTCAGAATCATGGCCTGAAATCCCCCTCAGTATTCCTTACGGTGTTACTAACACCCCTACATATTTGTATGGCTACCAGGTGTAAAAGTACGGGATGTAAGTGAGAATAAAAAAAAAGGTACTAAGGGGGATGATTTACTTCATTCTTTTGGGTCAAGTGGATTTTTCCATCGCTATTAACTCAGAATCATGGTCTGAATCATCCTCCTCAGTATTCGTTACGATGTCACTAACACCTTATATAGTTCATGCGCTCTAAGATCATGCGTTAGGACAGTTATAATATGGCTACGTACGTATAGTTATTGACTCATTTTTTGACAGCTGTCAGAATACATAATATATTTTCTTGTTCTGTCTCTTTCGTATTAGGATGAGTTCTATCTTTCTGTCCTATGTATCATGCAGCGCACAAACTGTAGCACCTAATAATAGGTAGTACGTAATAGTATATTTTTTAATATTTTTGTTCGAGTGTGCGTACCGTTCCATCTGTGACCTGTATCATCATCCTCCTGTCTTTCCCCACTCTAAATGGGTTCGGCATAATACGTATTCCTTTTTCATCCATCTCTGTCAGTCATCTCAGTACTTACAACTTTCACACAAATATCCTTCTTCACACAATCTAACCACTTTCATGGGTCGCCCCCTACCCTAATCCATCCACATTCATACAAATCACTTTCCTCGTAATAAAGGTTTAATCTCTCCTCTCTGTGATCTGTGACCTGTAAATCTACTTTATTTAGATAGCCATAGTAATTATCAATAGGTAGCTATAGTTTAGAAGCTTTTCTTCTTTGATTTCGCTTCTTCTTTCTAACACGTTTCGTGTGGGTTACTCCAGGTTTGTTATCAGGCACGAGTGACCCGTATGTCAAGTTCAAAGTGGGTGGCAGGCTCCTGCACAAGTCCAGAATAGTGTACAGAGATCTGAACCCGGTGTGGGATGAATGCTTCACGGTTCCTATCGAGGATCCCTTTCAGCCAGTGCAAATTAAGGTGAGTAACTTTACCCTTCCCACGTATCTATCCTTTTCTGTCACCCAGAACTGTCATATCCCAGACCGAGATAAACTCAAACCGCCTCGTGGTTCCACCTGTGAACTAGTTCTACAGAACAGGCATCCACGCGCTACGCTGCATCACTCGAGTTTAATCCAGTAAGGTGTGACGTCATTAATTTTGTATTATTATGTTGGCAGTATGATATGCTCGACTCCAGTGAGTAAAGTCCTTAAGTCGAGGACGTAAATGTCAACTTAAAATACCATAATTCTCAGCTGCGCCTGAGCAGAGTGGAGGAAGAGTAGAGTTAACACCTCAGAATACGCAAGTAACAGCAATGGTTACTTCCAGGTCTTCGACTACGATTGGGGTCTTCAAGATGACTTCATGGGCTCATGTCTGCTAGACTTGACGGCCTTAGAGCTTGGTCGTACTCAAGACCTGGTGCTATGCCTCAAAGACCCGAACAAACCCAACCTGGATATGGGGGAAATAGTCATCAATGTTACACTCTGGCCGAAGTCACAGGAGGATAAGGAACAGGTAAGATACATAAACAGCTTAAAACCCTACTATACCCAGGTAGCAACGATAAACAACTATGAAGTTTAGATCATCGTGGGTTTAAAACACAGAGTTCATGTAGATAATTATAATACTCTTGAATCAGTACTATTTGTCTATATTTATTGATGGCGTCACAATTAAGTCACTAATTTAAGAGCCTTGTCGGTGAAGTATTCTTCATGTTAAGTATTTTTTTTTAGGGAAAAATAGGGTAGTGGCCTTCCGCCCTATATTGCTCATGACTGTACCGCTACTTTTCCGTTGTTCCGGCCTGTTTACATCAACGGTTGTAGCTAATAAGGTAATAAACGTGATGAGAAGATAGTCAAATGAGATACTATTAAAGAAACGTAAAACGAAAATTATTTATGGGTTAGGTTAGGTTAGTTAGGTTTTTTTTGACGTGCCTTATTGTAGTTTTGCCGCAGATGGCATTAACTACATGGCCGGACAAATGGGGAGCGCTGGAAGCTTTCACGCGGTAGGTACAACGTTTAAGACAACAAGCCTGATGGTGCCCAGTTGGGCGCGAACCTCGGTTCAGGGCGTCGCCGCGTCGCCTGAGAGGAAAAATATTTGAAAGAATTAATCGACTCTAGTGGGTCGATAGCGATAAGCGCTGATTGAGGGAAATCGTCGACCACGCCGGCGGGTCGGTATTGAGGTCCTGTGGGTGTAATAAAAAAGGTCATCATTTATAGGTACTCAAAAACAAAGATAAAAGATGCATATTTTATGTATGTTATCCATAAAATTAGAAGGTTAAACGAAGGAAAATCTTTACACCGCCATCTGCTTCTATTGTTTTTGGAGAACGTAGCTTGGAAAGTCTGTCATTGTTAAAATATTATACATTCTGTTCTCGTATAGTAATCTATTGGCCACAATAAAAATGGCTCGATGCCAAACCAACATTATACGCAACATTTAGGTATGTTTATGTGAACTTTTTTGATGTGACTTACTTATTGAACGGTCACCGCAAATGGCATTAATAACGGCCTCCGTAGTCCAGTGGTTGAGCGTTGGGCTCACGGTCCGGAAGCCCCGGGTTCGATCCTAGTGGGGAGTTTTGGAGTTTGTATGCAGATATTGTCCTGTGACGTCATCAATAAAAGCGGTCAAACGTCGTACTCATTGTTACTTAATTCATTAATAAAATTCGAAAAAACGTCGAAAAGTAAAATGAGATTGATTTTTGTTCATCGTAGACTGACTTCTATTTTTATATTAGCATTTTATAATTTACCTATGACCCAGTCATATACCCAATTAAAATAAAGTAGACTATGAAATGAGTTACAATATCAAGTGGCGTCCATTATATTTAGTACTTAGTCATTACCCCGAATTAAAGACTGTCTCAAAACCAAGGTCAACCCGTATTAGCATTATTCAAATGGGCTATTAGTGATAAAATTATTGACAATCAAACCTTGACCGAACATGACCTCACTATTTACAAGCTCAGTTGGTACTGTCTAGTTTATGTATAGGTACCTAATTACTTCACTTCACTTTTTAATGTTTATGGCTTTAGAAACGATGATTCAGCTTTTTTTTTGACGTGACTTATTGTAGATTTGCCGCAGGTGGCATTAATTACTTGGCCGGACAAATGGGGAGCGCTGAAGGCTCTCACCCGGTACAACGTTTTAAGACAACAGGCCTGAGGGTGCCCAGTTGGGCGCGAACCTCGACTCAAGGCGTCGTCTGAGAGGAAAAATATTTGAAAGAATTAATCGACTCTAGTAGGTCGATAGCGATAAGCGATAAGGAAGTCGTCGACCACGCCGGCGTGGTCGGTATCGGGGTTCTGAAGTGTTTGGTGTTGTGAGCTGATTGGCTGCCTCTATGGCTACAGTAATCGGGTCGTCGGGATCGTATATTACATCCTTCGGACGCCGATACTTTTCAGTACCGTCCCTACATCCCACGATGTATTCGGTAGCCGCAACTACCAGGGGATTTAGGTGGTGCGGAGCAGAATCGAAAAAACGTTTTGATGCTAATTTGAGCCATTGGGCAATGGTTGGCAGACCTAGGTCGATGATTCAGCCAACGTCAAGGTACTGAAGAAAAAACAGTATAAAAACATTTAGTCGGTACCTAGATACATTTAAATTGTATTGAAGACTGTTTGGTGCGAAGTCCAATAATGTATTCCAGAAGTTCCCTAAAAAAAAGACAACACAATGGTAAATTAACTTCACAGACATATAGGTGAATAGTGCGCCCTTGTGCACGTGACATTATTACTGACCATTGACATTTTACAAAATTCCCAATAGGCTACTTTTTATAGTTATTATCAAACACGTTGTGACGTCATCAATTAACGTGGTCCTTGGTCTTGGGTACTCCGTTTTTTTTTTTGACGTGACTTATTTAAGGTTTGCCTCAGACAGCCAGGCATTAACTACTTTATAGGTAAGTTCGTAAAAAAGGATTGTTCTTTGATCATTTAAGACTGCCTCGTATTTCAAGATAAGCTTTTATAATATTTATTTTTGACCCAGTCAATTCTTCGAATGATTATGAATAATCGTTTAGATTAAGTAGGTACCTATTCATTTCACTAACGAAGTCGTATTAAATTAAAAGTCAACCCCATTTTAAACGGAATAAATGTTAGGTCAAAGTAAAGTTAATTACTTACCCTTGTTCCGAGGGTCCTCCTATAATAATGATTTGAGCTTTTTTATTGAAAAATATAGGTGTAAATGGTACTTTTATTTTAGCTGCAAAATGACAATGGTATTAACGTGATGATCTTACAATTTAATAAATAATTATGGCAACCCAAACCTAAACCAATCTATTCATTAGAGATTGGACATCGTGGGTCATCTTTTAGACATAAAATAGTATCTACTACCATAGATGAACTCATTTTGATCTTTTAAGTTTTTCTTCGAAACCTTGACATTGGCAGAATCATCGTGTCTGCAAGAGGCAATGCAGGCATACCTATGTAGAAAATGTTGAATTTTTTGCAAGTATATATACTTAGAATTAGGCGGAAGGCAAGAGGGAAACCACTGCCACACTCCGGACACTTCATACGCACAAACCTCGTTTTACACAGACACTACACATTGACATAATCGTACACGCGCTGTCTGGCACCATACGATTCAGGTGTCTAAACTTTGTTCGAGGGGGGGGTGAGGTAAACTTAGCTCAGCCGCTGGTGGGGAGCGGAGAGTTGCCGTTTTATACGTAGTATTCATTATTCTATGCCACTGCCCTATTTTCCCTAAAAAGTAGCATGGAGAATGCTGCACCGACAAGAGCGTGGCTCTTAAATTGGTGATGATGATATTGAATTAGCTCAAAGAATAATTTCTCTGAGGGAAATAAGGAACACGTTCAATCCAGTAGCACTTTGGTATTAGTATTCGCGGGCCGGTTTCCGCAACTCGACGTCTGTGCGCCTATTATGCATGATACCTGAAACGGCTGGATTACTCCAGCCAGCCTAATTCCCCAAGGAAGTCTAACAGTCCTTTGACGTTGCTGACCACCTCAGGGAGGCACCCCGTCAGGCCGAGGTGCCTGGCCCGGTAGCTGGCGACTCCTCCACACTCCAGTAGAACATGAGCCGCTGTCTCCTCCGCCTCCATGCAGGCTCTGCACAGGGGGCTGTCTGTGACACCTAGTGTGAACAGATGTTTGTTGAAGGCACCGTGACCACTAATAACAGCTGTTACCTGTCTTAGTTGAGACCTCGTAGCACTTAAACAGCTGCTACTGCCACTGACTGCATCCTGCAGAGAGAGCGATGAGAAAAAGTGCCTCCTAAAGATGAATGAGGTGTATAATGATAACGCTAACAAAGAGTACTAACCTATATTTCTTGCCGGCCAGCGATTTGTGTGTTACTGGTCGTTGTGCACAGTGCTTATCCGAATATCGCAATATGGACCATGTGAACATAGCGCATAGCGTTACATACAACTTTGTACAAGCATGATTACTAAACTCGTTTCGTATGTTTAGTAAGCGGACGCAAACGGCGCAAGACGCACGCGGCCATGCCGCCATAATAAAAACAAAAACTATGTATAAAAGATAACCTCGCGCTCTAAGTAAATAAATAAACGTGAAGACAGATAAAGTACACGTACACTATTTCAAAAAGAGAATGAGTGAATTTGCGCGGGAATTAAATACGCCATTTTGTGTTTGGATACAGTTTCTTCTTTTTTAATCGCCAGTGATTTCGACCAGTGCGCCGGTACAAAAGGTCTTTTATTGTTACAAGTTCTGTATAAAGTAGATTTATACTTAGGTTACATGTTGTCACAATTAATTCCAAAGGGATTTGAAGGTTATTTTAATTACGTGTAGTAATTGTTTAAACGTGGCTACCTAAGTGTTTAAAATATGAGTAATTTCAGATGTAGACACTGATTTCATGGGGTAAAGTACCTATGAGTCATTGCAAATGAAGTATTGTTGTAATTTGTATGAATAAAAAACCTGTAACCAAATACTTCATACCAGAAGTGTCTGTAGCATTGTCTTTTGGTTACTTGTGGCTCTGATTATTTTTAGATTAAGACTGACCAGTTGGAAGCTACCTATACTTAAATAGTAGGTATCTATATACCTCGGACCTATATACCTAGGTACCTGTATACCTATATACCAAAATACATAATAAAAAAAAATAAAAACCGATCAAAAATATCTGCTCGACGAAGACAATATTGGGAGATATAGGTAATGGATACAATATATACTACCAATCAATATATCTACTTATAAATTCACGCCCGTAATGCCTAATGGGGTGTCTTACAACATACTTAGGGTGGTATTAATAAACTAATCTCAGCTTCGAGACTGCCCTCAAGGTCATGTCATTGTGACAGTTCTCATATAAAAACAGGGACTTGAGCATGATCTTGAGGGCAGTCTCAGCTGAGTTTAGTTTATTAATACCACCCTTAGATACAAACAGAAACTCAATTTCATAATAGAGATTCGAGTTGGTAAAAGTCACGGCGTGCGGGTATCTATGTTGATCTTTGTCACTAGGGCACGAAGTCTGCAACAAGTCTTTAACATCATACTTGCATAGTACCACAGTACACAGCCTCAGGCCTGTTGTCTTAAACGTTGTACCGGGTGAGAGCCTTCAGCGCTCCCCATTTGTCCGGCCAAGTAGTTAATGCCATCTGCGGCAAATCTACAATAAGTCACGTCAAAAAAAAAAAAAAAAAAAACAGTACACACTTATGAGCACACATACATACCTACATAAAAATCGAGTAGCCGCTCTTCATATTCCAAGATAATTATCAGAATCGCCCAATTACATTTTTTATCCACCCTGTCATTAAGACAATGGCCTATCATTAAGGCAAAAGGGATAAACAAGATAAAAAAAACTAGCCTATCGTGTCCCATTGCTCCCCCCTCTTCTAAGGAGGAGTACAATTCCTAATCCTGGCTGATTTTTTGCTAGTCCCCCTCAAAGATCCAGACTCCGTTTCCATCTTCTTTTGGGCCTGCCAAATACTAGGTCTTTACCTATAAAATTGCCGTTTTGTATCAAAAAATGTAAACTAATTTTTTTCATGTTACATCAGATAAGTAGTTCATAAAAATAAAAAAATAAACAGCCTATATACGTCTCACTGCTGGGGACAGGCCTCCCCTCAATCAACTGGAGGGGGTTTGGAGCATACTCTACTATGCTCCACTGCGGTTTGGTGGAGGAGATAGTTCATATATGTTTTTAAATGAAAGGGCATTGCAACCATGTTTTTTCAATTGCCTAGTCTCCTTTTGGTTTCACTTAGCACAGTTTCGTAACATAAACATCCAAATGGAGATCTAATTGACAGTAACTCTACTAATTTTCTTAATTTTTCATCTTTGCAATTAGAGTGAAGCAAATAACGTAACCTTAGCGATAGCATTATCGATAATAAGTCTTAGAGTTCATTCGGCTTTCTACAGATATGGCATAGGTACTAATATGTAGACACTTTGAAACCTTGTCACATGAACTTTTTTGCCAAATTAAACCGTAAGTCTCATTAAATGTCAAATATGATAGTGCGACAGGGTTCTAAAGTGGGTAAATGATATTGCTCATTTATTTATTTATTTTATTTATTTATTATTATTAATATACATTGCAACATAACAGTACACGACCAAATCGTTACAAGTTTACACACAAAGAAGTATACTTAACATTAAAAAAAAAGTTAAACAAATTCAATTCAAAACATAATTCCGAACTATTGTATCGTACTTGCAGGCATCATACTTTCAAACGTTCTCTTGCATTCATTCATCAAGCATGAGAGTGAACTAAAAAACACATCACAGTGAGGTGCACTGTCAAGCATGGAGCCAAGAAGTACGATGGCACGCGGTACGGGAGTCTGACTGTGGGTCTCCGTGTGTGAGAAATGCTGCGCGAATAGGCTCTGGTGGCGCAATCTTCGGTTTGGAATATACAGGCAGAGCAGACGCTGCAGCAGGTAGGGACAGTGCACTTCGCCTCGGATAATATACAGCGCCCACCTGACGAGCGCCAGATGCCTACGCAACTGAAGTGAGTCAAATCCCAAGTGACCCTGTAAAAATAGTGTAGGGTACATGAATGGATAGTACCCAAACTGCCTTTTATACAACTGTCTCAAAAAGCGTTTCTGGACTTGCTCCAGCTTAAGGGCATACTTTTTCTGATACGGATTCCATACAGTGGAAGTGGTCTCAAGTACACTGCGGACCAATGCTGAGTATACCGCTTTAACCGCTTGGTCGGACATCTGTGAGCAATTTCGAAGCACAAAACCAAGGCGGCGAAACCCGGCCTCAGTTACGGACACGATATGGGGGTGAAAGGTGAGCTTCTCGTCGAAGAGGACTCCAAGATCTCGTACCTGCTCCACTCGAGGGATAATCGTACCCCCCAGGGTGTATTGGAACATTATTGGCGAGCGTTTGCGTGTGTATGTAATTGTTGCGCATTTTTCAGGGTTGAAATAGAGCTTATTTGATAAACTCCATTGGAGTATGCGGTCTAAGTCACTCTGTAATGCGAAACAATTGTACTGATCTTTAACGGATATTGCCAATTTGATATCATCTGCGAAGAGCAGTACAAGCGAGTCCTTTACCACCTCAGGAAGGTCGTTTATCAGCAATATAAAAAGTAATGGCCCCAAATTAGAACCCTGACTGACTCCAGAATGCACTCGATAGGGATCTGACACGAATGAACCGTACTTAACAAATTGCTCTCTCTCTGAGAGGTAGCTAGCAAAGAGTTTTAGCAATCTAGGCGAGAAGCCCATATTTCCTAGCTTCATTAGTAGCACGTCATTGTTCACCCTATCGAATGCCTTCCTGAAGTCAAGATAGATTACGTCGACCTGCCTCCCCTTCTGCTGCTCCACTGAGATGAAGTCGAGAAGATGGGTAAGATTAGTTGCAACCGAGCGTTTGGGGAGAAAGCCGTGTTGGTTATCTGTAATAAAGGGAAGACATTGGGGCATAATAAAATTGTGCATAATAACCTCGAAGACCTTAGGCAATGCACTGAGGATAGCAATCGGTCGATAGTTCTCCACTGCGATTTTGGAGCCAGTCTTCGGAATGGGAGTTACACGTGACTGTTTCCAGGCCCTAGGATATGTGCCAGTTTTCAGCACCAGATTGTATAGGAATGTAATAGGTTTGATAAGAATGTCAACGCAGCCCTTTATAATCAGTGCAGGTATGGCGTCCGGTCCAGGTGAGGATTCAGCTTTCAGTTTTGCAATAGACTTTTTTACGTCGGTTTCAGTAACATTAGGTATATCTATATACCTAGCATGAGACAACGTACTTGCGCCTACAGACTCCCAGTCAAGATTCGGTTCATCTGCTAAGAATACGGAGCTAAAGTACTCAGCAAAGGCCGCTGCAGCTTCAGGACCTCGATACTCCTTGCCACGCATGGTAACTTCGGTCTCTATGCCACCCTTACTACGCAAGGAGTTAACAAAAGACCAGAACTTCTTAGGATCGGCGTGTAAGTCATTGGAAACATTACGTACATAGCTGGTATACGCGTTATGTATATTGAACTTAATTTCCCTTCGCAGTTCCGAGAACTTATCATAGGCCAAAGCATCACCGGTACTTTTCCAAAGACGATGGTAATTAGCTTTTATTTCGATTTGCCGAATAATATCTTTGGTGTAAAATACAGGATATACCCTACTAAGTGATTTTTTACGAAGTTTTTTAGGCACGCATATATCAAATACAGAGTACAAATTACCATTAAATCTTTGAACAGCAGCATCAATATCCCTCTCTTCGTATATGCTTTGCCAATCCAAATTCAAGATCATATTATAAAGCTGAAAAAAATTTGCTTTGGGGAAACACCAGTCCCGCCGGCGGTCGATGTTGGAGGCCTCAATCTTTAAAGCGGTTTTGGTACAATAATTAAATTGTATTACCAAGGGCGGATGATGATCGTCAATTTTTGTGAGCACCTCGTGCATAGCAGCCTCACGCACAGCGACTGCATCATCACCCAGCTCCATGCCTGTCAGAACCACATCCAACTCTCTACCATTCCTGTTACTAATCTTATTGTATTGATAGAAGTCACAAATAGCCAAGAAGCAATTAAAATACATATTCACATTATCACTAGCGCTATACAAATTCAAATCACCAAGAACAATGATTTTTTCACTTGAGTGTTTTGCACAAACTTGTTCAACGCTTTCGAACCATTCAAAGTAACTTTGGTCACTAGATGTAGGATTTAAATAGACAACGTTAACGTACATGTAGCTGCCATTTACCACAAATCTGGCCCAAAGATCTTCACCGCTCGCCGTTTCGTAGTTGGAGATTCGCTCGAGATGAAGTGGGGAGCGCGCTGCCAATAATACTCCGCCCCCGTCGCCCGTCATACGATCCTTTCTCAGCAGTCCCCATTCTCCAGGATCACACACCTCAGCATCATAAAACGACTTATTCAGATTGGTTTCAGTGATCGCAACCAAGTCAATATCGTTTGACAACGATAAGTTAGACCTGAATGTGAAAAGTTTAGTTCTAAGCCATCTTGAGTTTTGGTAGTATATTTGTAGACGAGACCCTCTTTCTACGCATTTAGCGACTTTTTGCGTTCGCCTTTTCTGTGCGTTTGCTCCCACGAAAGGGCTGAGACCAGGGTTTGATGCAAATGCCTACTGGCCAGCTCTCCGCAGCCATTACCATATCGGCTGTTGTTGAAGATACGCTAAGTTTGAAAGACGAGTAGTTCCCTCTAGCTTTCAGAGGTTCAATTGACTTTACATTGTCTAGCCCACAAATGTTAGTTAGGTGGTTTAGAATTTGTTCCGAAGTTGTGCCGATCTTAACGAAATATAGATGTAGATGTCGTATTCTATCCGAGGCTTCAATCTGAGAGGAACCTGGTGAAGCATTGCCACGGGTGATGCGAAGTCGCTGGTGTGTACCTTCATCCGATTTTATCGTCGCTTTTCCACGTGCTTGCCTTCTTGGACCTTTGGGCTGAACAGTCCTCCAACCATCCTGGTCATTATTTTGGCCATCAGTTACATTATGATCATCGTTGGCAGGAGACTGCGGTTCAAGTACTCGTGTTCTTATAGCGAAATTCCCATCCACCATACTTGGGTTGAAACTATGGTCTGGAATAGGCAAACTCACATCAGGTACAACGGCATGCTTCTTAACGGTTTCCCTGGGCTTAGATTTACTGCCGGTCTTAGTCGAGGGTTCTGTCGTTATTTCCCTATGAGTTGTAGTTTTGGCTTCGACTAAGGAAGGGGCCTCATCAACTTTCTCAACCGTATCTCCAGATAACTTACCGTTATTTGAATGCTTTGCAAATCCATTATTCGTTTTAGTAACTTCATCTAATTTTGCCTCGATTACAGTTAGTCTCTGACTCAGATCCATAATTTTATCACATAATGATATTTTAAAACTATCAAATTTGGAGGTAAAGAACTTTTCCAATTCATCGTGCATAATATCTCTAAGACTCTCAAGTTCGAAGAAGGTTTGGTTACGAACATTAGGAGTATTGTAAGTTCTTGCTCCTCTGGTCTTAGTGACGTTATCTGTACCTAGGTTGTAAGTATTTTCAAAGACATATGACGTGTCCGTAATATTATTTACTGATATCTCATTAACGTTCGTACCAGGATTCCCAATCACCAAATCACAAGGCATACTGCTGGATGTTTTTGTTACAACAGGAACAGACGGACTATCCTTTCGTATAGGTGTGTCGTCACTCTTAGGCGTGTACGTCTTAGCATTTAGTTTACATTGAGGGCAAACCCACAACCTATCCAGATTATGACGTTCTTTAGTAAAAATATCTTTATCCATATTCAAGCAGCCAAAATGATAATGCGATTTACAAGTAGTGCATCGTAGTCGTTCCATCACCGTAGTATGGCTACTACAAGCACCGCAATTCATTATCTTAGACATATTTATGCAAATATTCACTTCAAACTGGATATTATCTTATAGTGATTGACATTCCCGCGCTCAGAGGCGCGTAGAGTGTAGGTACAATCGTCCGCGCTGAGTGGACTACGTATTCTTTGGCCGCTCGTACGACGTCACACACTCGACATTAGCACACATTCACGCAAAAATCACCTGTTCGCGCTATGCGCGTAGAGGAGGGATTCGCTCGATCGCTTGTGGCAGACGAACACGTGCAGGCACACAATTCACTTGACCACCGTCAGATTGTAAAAAACAAATATAACTGGGAAATTACCTTTTAGCTAGTAATCACGATATATATTCACTAGTTGTTTAATTGTGACACTGTTCTCATGATTGTTTTACTATTAACGTCACGGATTTCCAGTTATGGACAATTTATATTATTATTTTTGATCCGTATGTGCAAATCCCTGTACCAACTTTCGGAGGTCTAAGACTAACTGAACTTTTATAAAAGCTCATGACTGTACTCAGCCACGGAATACTTAGAAGAAAGAGGTTGGAAAGGCCTTTATTTTTTTTTATTTGACGTGACTTATTGTAGGTTTGCCGTAGATGGCATTAACTACTTGGCCGGAAGTTGGAAAGGCCCTAACGCGCCTTTTGTATGAGATCCGTTGTCGCTGGTTCTACCCCGCTCTCTTTTACTACTACTCCTGCAAACAGATAAACAAGACAGCTCTACTGCTTCTCAAATTCCATAGTCACTTTACCGGCAAAGTATATTTTATGTGATAGACAGCAATTTCATCATTACTTTTCGTAAGATACTGCATACAAAAGTGTTTATTTGATAAATATCCGATCATACTAAGGTTTTTAGCTGTCTTGTGATAAGGAGGAATTTGTCGATATTTGATTTTTTGCTCTGCAGGTTATAATGCACAAGACCACCTCTTAATAACTATCGCGAAGCTCCGTGGGTCGTATAGTTTGCGGACGAATGGAGTGTAAAGTTGAAGTATGAACTATTTGCTCATACTTGTATAGAGCGCGTTTCGCGCTCACTTGACCCTTCCAACCTTTTCTATTCCGTGTTCTCAGACACAACTATCATCTAGTCAATTTATCAGAGTCCGTCAAGTGTAAATTGGTAATAAATTGGTTAGCGATTGACCACAACCTCATTCTTAATGAATCGTCTAAGATTAAGAGAATCTATATTTTTCGACTGACTAATGACGGACTCAGCATTCATTCCGGCCAAGTAATTAATGCTATCTGCGGCAAATCACATGCTGGGCACCCTCAGGCAAAATTTGGTGTTCTCCTGTAGTAGTGCATCAACTTTTGCATTGAAAACGGATCACCTTAAGCACTTTGCAATTGTCATCTGAGTCGATAATAAGTACGTCAGAAAGGAAGAGACAAAGTAATAAATTTACTTTTCTTTATGATCCAAATTATATAAATAACTCATTCTAGAGAATGGTACAATAGGGTAGTTTCCAACTAGTCAAATCAGTTACTTTTAATTAAACGTCAAAACCCGAAATTACTACGGAATTTGTATGAAAAAGCATCCTTTGACGTCATAGAAAAACGTGAAAAAATATCGCACGTATTATTAGGTACTTTTTCGTGATTAAAATTCATAAATAAGTTAAATAGAAAAAAATAAAACGTTTTAGTGACCTTTATATCTGTATTTATTTAGTAAACAGAAGTTCATAATTTATTTTTGGCCTAGGAAACTACCCAATTTCCATATCCAGGCTTTCGTCATGGTGATATCATTAGTTAAGCTTAGTTAATCCTAGATAATGTTATCATGATGGGCGGACTTTTGACTAATATGACAGAGACATAGATCAGTATTTATTTAGTAAACAGAAGTTCATAATTTATTTTTGGCCTAGGAAACTACCCAATTTCCATATCCAGGCTTTCGTCATGGTGATATCATTAGTTAAGCTTGGTTAATCCTAGATTATGTTATCATGATGGGCGGACAATTGACTAATATGACAGAGACATAGATCAGAGGGGTTAAAAAGACCACTTTAAAGCAAATCATCTATAAAGCAATATTGCGTGCTTATTAGGTATCCCCTCCGGTTGATTGAGGGGAGGCCTGTACCCAGCAGTGGGACGTATATAGGCTATTAAATTTATGTTTATGTATTAGGTATAATATGCGCATATGTCAAATTGCAATACGGCTTCTTTAGATGGATTGATTCAATGTGGCCTTTTTAGACCCCCGGAGTACCTAACCAATTTTAACGCTCTGCTAAGGAGAAATTGTATCGGAATGACATTAAGGATATAATTTACCGACATGTCACGTGATTCGCTTGTTTATTTATATAAATAGTTTGAGATTTACGCGGTTATTATTATAATTAAAACACATAATACCGGGTTGTTACCGCGTTAAAATCAGTGGGAGTCTCATATCCCTAGTTTTAACGCGGTAAGAACCCGGTATTATATGTTTTAATTATAAAAATACATTCTATATATATTTGGATTCCATAAAGCATTGATGTATAATAAAAACGGGATGGGTTTTGTATGTATGTAAGTTTTCTTTTGCATCTATGTATATGAAAATCATTAATTTCAATTTCAATCTTTCAATTTTTTTTTTACATTTTTCCTCACCTTATGGTTGTGTGGAAGAAATCGCTTTAAGCGATAAGGCCGCCATTTACCGTGTACTCAGTTAAGAGTATTTTTGTAATTATTATTTTTTTTATTTTGGTGCAATAAAGTGTATTTTTATTGTATTGTATTGTAATTTTGAAACTTCGGTTTGGTTAGCATGTTCTTTGTGCGGGTACTGTGACATTAAAGAGGAAGTCAGTTGAGCGATAACTCGAGTATTATGCTTATCTGTAATACGTTACCTATTTTCCGCGTAAAATATACGAACGCAACGTAAACATACTCTATTCTAAGTACGTGTAAGTACTTTTGTGTCCAAAAATATCTTTCATGTGAATGCAAGTCTGAAGAATCTACAAGCTTTATAAACAAATTTGTAGCTATAAATATCAAGATTGATTTTATTGCTTAGGTACTAAGGCCAGAATTATAACCTGCTTAACATCACTAATTTAAGATCCACGGTCTTCTCGGCGTCGCATTCTCCATTCTTGTACATTAAGGGCCAATTCTTTCACTTCCTTATAAGACACTACGTTCAGCTTCTCTTTAATCGGTCCCATGTAAGCTCTTCTTGGTATTCCCCTTCCTCTATTTCCTTGTAGCTTCCCTTCTATGATGTTTTTAATAAATTCGTCGTATCTTATTGAGTATCCAATCATCTTGTCTCTTATGTCCTCCATAACTAACCTGCTTACAATTGAGTCGTGTACACGTACAGTCATGAGCAATATAATGTACCCACTTTAAAACTCTGTCGCACTAACATATTTGACATTTAGTGAGACTTACAGTTCAATTTGACAAAAAAGTTAATAATAATAATAATAATAATAATCATTTATTTTCAGATTTACAATCCATAGTTGTTAGTAAAAAATGCAGTCTTAACCTATTGTTAGTAGAAGACACAAAATAAATTAACGATATTGATACATTATTTTAACGATTGCTAGATGTGTGCAATCGCATCCACCGCGCGAACATAGGCGCGTCCCACCTGCCGACCAGCACACCCAGACATGTGACATGTGTTAATGTGACATGGTACCAAAGTGTATACATATTAATGCTCGTGACCGTACTCATTGGCTTATACGTCTGTTTCAGACGATTTATGACGTCATTGATTTTAATCCATAAAAATGTAATAATAAGACCGACATTTTATCACGTTTTCCTATGACGTCACAGGGTGCTTTTTTATACAAATTCCATAGTAATGTCATGTTTTGACGTTTAGTAAAAAGTAACTTCATATTTAGCTTATTTGATTAGTTGGCAATTAGCCTATTGCTCACATATCAGGACTCATAGAAAGTATTTCGTATTTAATGTTCTTATTTCGTGTCGATTGTAAATTGAAAGCTCTATGTTATGATCGACTTTAGCAGTCTTAGTTTAAGAATAGGTACATATTGTACAAATTGTAAGTAATTTATATTATTGACATTAGAAAGAAAGAAAGTTTATTCAGTACAACAAACAAGTAACAATTATAAATAAGGTTGTATAAATTGTATTGTATAAATCATCTGGAAAAAATTTATGAGGCTTGATGTGATTATTGAATCGCCAAAGATTTTTAACGTTTAGAATGGTACTCGTTTATTTGAGCCCTAAGCTAACAACTCAGAATCCAGATTGCTGTTCGCAGCCAATACCAAGACAAACACTTATACAGGGTGTTAGTGACATCGTAACGAATACTGAGGGGGATGATTCAGACCATGATTCTGAGTTGATATCAAGTGGAATTTTCCGTCGCAAAATTCATATTTTTTTTTTAGTTTTTTAAAATTATTTTCAATTCTATACTTTTGCGATGAAAAATTCCACTTGATATTAACTCAGAATAATCAGCTGTTTCATCCCCCTCAGTATTCGTTACGATGTCACTTACACCCCGCACAAGTACATACTGTACCCATACAAGTAGGTATGGGTGTTAAGGACACCGTAACGAATACTGAGGGGGATGATTCAGACCATGATTCTGAGTTGATATCAAGTGGAATTTTCAGTCGGAAAATTCATAAAATTTTTTGTTTTTCTTTTTATTATTTTCTGTTCCATACTTTTGCGACGGAAAATTCCACTTCATATCATCTCAGAATCATGGTCTCAATCATCCCTCAAAGTTTTCGTTACGACGTCACTAACTCCCTGTATATTGATTGAATCCAATTCCAGAAGTTATTTGCGAAGTTTCGAGGCCGACCGAACGCCACGATTCCGATAAAGAGTTTGGTGCAAAATTCGACGGAAAAGGAAATTACGTACCTTTTATAGATACCTAACAGGGGGTAGAGGGGGGGGGGGGATAAAGGAATAGAAGAGGAAGAAGAGATGGATACCTTACCGGCTTTTCATGCAGAGTGTGTGGTAGAATTTGCCGCTCCAGAATATGAAAAAAAGTGCTTGACCCCGAGACAATGATAGTCATGAATCGTCTGATACAGACGTATGACGCCTATGGTGATGATAGATACCTAAAGTAGCATCGAGAATGCTACACCGACATGGCTCTTAAATTAGTTATGACTGTAGATACCCAAGTACAATCAAAGAGCAAAAGTTCAGTCACTGCAAATTATTTGTAAACAGTGGTGAAATTATGAGCCCTCAGCGCGGGTGAGAGCCCTATCACCGCTCCCCATTTGTCCGGCCAAGTAGTTAATGCCATCTGCGGCAAATCTACAATAAGTCACGTCAAATAAAAAATGATTAAAAAATAAGGCCTATTACAGAAACTACATGTAACCAGGAGGTCTTAAGTGCAACCAGGTAATAAATTACTTTCTTTAAGTTTACGCGGTTATTACCATTATTAAAACACATAATAACGGGTTCTTACCGCGTTTAATCCCGCCGTTTACCGCGTTTAAACCGCGTTTAAATTATATATTTTAATAATTTATTACTTTGCTAGAAATTGATTGGACTTTTGCACCTTATCGTACCTTCATACATAAAAATCGTCCTGTTTTTGCAACCAAGCTATAAAATCGCTGTGCAGTCAATTATGTAGTAGCGTATAGTTCAATTCTTCCTCTGTAATTACTAATGAGAATAAGACTAAATAATTTGAGAACTTACAGTCACTTCTGGTATACCTACAGTTCTAAGATGGATATAGGTATAATGATGAATCGTATGGTGACGGGCAGCCCATAAATGATCTATGTTTACAAAGACCGCAATTCCTCTGCTGCTTTTTACCCTTTTCTGTTTTTTATTCGCTCCCAGTCGAACATCGAAGTTAAAATTCAACAATTATAACTTACTTTAGAATATTTTGTGGTTTGCCTACAATAGCTACCGACATAATTCAATTGCGCAAAATGTAAGTGTAAAAGTGTAATAGGAACAAGCATAAGAACAAACACAACACTAAAACAGTTGTTGATAGTGCAAAACGATTAAAAAATTAAAAAACAATGACTGAAAAAGAGAAAAGAATGGAAAAAATAAAACTCCGTCTGCAAAGACTACAAGAGAAACTACATGACAAAGTCGAAGATTTCCAAGATCAAGTTCAAACTAAGATAGAAAAGGAAAAGTCAAAGCTGTCTAAATTCGTGTCCCATTTATCTGAAGACAAAAGCTCTGTTGAAGACCAAAACGAGGATGCATCTGATAAAGAATCTATAACAGAGACTGTCAAAAAAGAAGAGAAATCAAACAGTATACCTTCAGTAGTAATCGATGAGCTGGTGACGGATGTAGCTGTAGATGTGACGCAAGATCCCAAGGAGATATGCAAAGACTTCATCAAGATTGAAAAGAACGGAGTCCTGTTTCAAAGAAGATGTTTGTCGGCTACGAACTTAGCGTATAATGATAGTACAGATGCAGGCAGTTCTTCTGACTCGTGTTTCTCTTGCATGTCTTCAAGTGATGAAAGGTATTCATTTGTTTATTTTATTTAGTTGTGATTTTTACGTTCTTTTTTTGTTCTTGAAGTAAATTATGCGTGATGATTATGTCATCATCAATTTTAAATAAAGTAACTATAACGAGATCCACCGTGAATTTTTCTTAGGTTTTCTTGTCTATCTTGATTCATGATGTTGTATTGTATGTAGTTTGAGTCAATATAAGGAAAGTTTAGTTTTAATTTTGAATTTCATCGCACATCTAGTTCTTAAAAGTCATAAATGTCAAAAAATCTGAAATTGAGTTAACTAAGTAATTAACGTAGATATGGCAAAACACAAATCATTAAAGCGCTCTACTGTAAAATTTAAAAAATTACATTTATGACTTTAAAGAACTAGATGTGCGATATATTGTCACTCATTTTTTTTAATAACAATATACTTAAGTACGTAAGGAAAGAGATGAATGTCATGAGTGCGGAGGCATATGGACGATCGGAATACATGTCATGCCGACCGATTCGAGTGGGATAAGTACAGAAGGATGATGATACTTACATAAGTAAATAAATAAGTATTAGGAGTAACAGCTTAGCAAAGTTTTTAACTGTGACAAATAAAATTTATCAAGAGTTTCATCAGTAAAATATAAAAAAAATAAAGTATTCCAAAAATGTAAACGTCTTGTAAAAGCTTGGTTCCTGCTTAAACACCTTTTTTTTCCTCGTCAGAAATTCAGAGTTCCGTCCTCGGTCGGGCAGCTTACCCCCAGGTCCACAATTGGATCTTCTAACTTCGTCTGCGTCGGTATTCAGCACCTGCACAGATCTCGTGGAACGAATAGGCAACAGGTTCCCCAGACTCAAGAGTAAGAGTGATAGAATACAGAGGGTACTTAGTTTTGAAGATTTTCTCTATGGTACCTACTAACATGGGATTGGTGTTGGTGTTCGAGTTTCTAACAGTTTTTGTCTTTGGTACTAACAAAATTACGTTTCTAATCTCGATTTCTAACTGTATTTTATTTGTGGTAATAACTTAGAGGAATTATGGTTATAACAACATTAACTTGCCTCAAATGAAAACCACGTAAATAAGCGCCTTCTTAAAAAACACATTGAGATATGATTTTTGTCAACGAAACCTCAATTTATTTCAAGTCATTTCATTCCAAGTATAAATTGAGACCACTTTTTTACCTAGATTGAAACTAGCGTGTCTATTGGGATTTTTTTTTTAAATCACATCATAATGTGATTGTTTACAAAATCCCCTAACGTTGTTTTGGTATAAGACGATGATTTGAAGATAACGTTGGTTTTTATGATTATGCTATTTTCTGTGGTACTCGCATTTCGCACTAAGTTACCTACTAAGTATCTGTCTTACTGTCTTTCAAGCTACAACTTTACTATCTAACGAAGTAATGATTACTTTTATGAAAGGCTAGCTCGCCGGTGTATTAGAAGTGTTTGGTAATAACAAATATTCAGGACCTCCGCGATTCAGGGTTTCCCTAGTGCGGGATCCGCCAGTAATGTATACATGTTTAAGTTTTTTGAAAATAAACATAATTTCTATTCTATTCTATTTGTGGTGTTGGTAATTTTTATGCTCCACGCGTATTATATTAATACTTTGTTAGATTCTAATTATCTGAAAAATGTGGTGATCTGTGGATTTGAAAAAATTTATTACTTTTTCTCGTTCACCTAAAATATAACTATTTAATATAAATTTATTACTTTCTTTATTTGACTTGGTTTACTTATATGTAAATTACTTGGGGTATTAAATAGCAAACCAACCATAGACCTAAGAACTAAAAAAAATTATCTAAATAACAACTTAGCTTACGTTATATATTTTTTTTTGAATAACATTTTTGTTTCAGTACCTGCTAAAGAATACAAGACTAAGTGACGTGAACAAACGACTTAAGGCTCAAATTTGGAGTTCTGTGGTGACGATAGTTCTGGTGGAAGCCAAAAACCTGCCGGCTATGGACATGGATACTAGATCTAGTGACCCTTATTGTAAATTTAGGTGAGTTCTGGAGCGAGCAGGAACTTCTACGTGCCACTATTTATTTATTAGGCTCACAAAACAGGTTGGGATTACAACACTAAAATAGGTACCAAATAATTGTTTTGAACTAGATCCCAGCCGAAGATGTGTTGATCTCGCTTGCGCTTACTAGGCAGGCGACATACTAAGGCAGGGGTGTTAGGGAGCTCCGTAACCGTAACCGAAACTATCGGATATCTGATATAAAAAATCATCCGTAACCGTAAACAAATCTGAAATAAAAGTTTCGGGTAATATCGGATAGGGGCGGAGCCTAATTGAGACACATTATGACATATTTATGTTTTGATCGGCTGTCCGCTGCCAGTGCCGACTGCCGACACACAAGCCGCGCGCATTGTTTGACTTTTCTTCTTTTGTCGTCATAACATAATTATAATAAACTTAATAATAATAATAATAAACTTGTTGTTATAACTTTTGATGGATTATGATTTGTAATACAATGGTGACAAGATGCTTTCTATAGAATAAAACTGTAGAAAGAAGTCATCCCTCAAGTAAATTTCAAGGATAGGCTCGGTCCCTGATCATGCCAATATCATGGATCTATTGGTATTGGTATTCGCCGGCCGTTTTCCGCATATTTTGCCTGATACCTGAAACGGCTGAATTACTCCAGCCAGCTTAATTTCGTAAGTAAATTTAAGAGTCCTTTGATGTTGCTGGCCACCTCAGGGAGGCACCCCGTCAGACCCGGTAGTTGGCGACTCCTCCACACTCCAGTAGAACATGAGCCGCTGTCTCCTCCGCCTCCATGCAGGCTCTGCACAGGGGGCTGTCTGTGACACCTAGTGTGAACAGATGTTTGTTGAAGGCACCGTGACCAGTAATAACAGCTGTTGCCTGTCTTAGTTGAGACATTATGGATCTAACAAAGTCATATGTTGTTTTTCAGGTTAGGTAATGAGAAATACAAAAGTAAAGTGGTATGGAAGACACTGCATCCATCGTGGTTAGAACAGTTCGACTTGCATCTCTATGATGACCAGGAACAAACGCTGGAAGTTACTGTATGGGACAAGGACAAACAGACGAAAGATGATTTTTTAGGAAGGTAAGTGGCGAAAAATTTAAAACTGATCTCCCCGGGCAAGTAGTTAATGCTATATGTGGCCAATTTACTGTAAGTCATACCAAAAAGAAAAGACACATGAATACTTAGGGAAAAGAATTGTCGTATCTTTTCGTTAAAATATAAGCCAGAAAGATCATGAACGATGAAGCAATCACAAATTAAACAAGTCTAACAATCACAAAGCTAAAAATGTAGACAGAATTTAATTACCACATAGATATACATACCACGGAGTTCACCTCACTTAACTGAATAAACCATTTCCCGTGGTATGCTGCACGCATATCGCGCGATATATGAACCAATTCAATTCAATTCAACCATGCAATTCTATTGGTGGTAGCGATATATACATACGTACAGCACGCTATGGGGCTGAGGGGTTAAAGAGGCCACATCGAAGTAATTCATTTAAAAAAGCGCTATGAATATTGCAATTTGTCATTTGCGCATATAAAAGTAAGTGCGTAATGCAAACAAATGTCAAATAGCAATATTGCTTTGGAATTACCCCCAGATTCCATAATACTGCACTAGGGAAATCTTTGAGAATTAAAAATAATATTTTAGTATAGTACACAAATGCTTAATATAAATTGCAGATGTGCAATAGACCTGTCGAAATTAGAACGAGAGAAGACACACAGCATATGGCAAGAATTGGAGGATGGTAATGGTCAGATCTTCCTCTTGCTGACCATTAGTGGAACCACGCAGTCAGAAACTATCACAGATCTCACCAGTTACAAAGAAAACCCTAGAGATATTGAAATAATTGAGAGGAGATATGTAAGTATTTCTCATATATAAAGTAGCCACTTATATACCAAAGGTTTCTAGGGGAGAGAACACGAATAGTTGGTAGACTATCAGTCAGATAGAAGGTCTACTTTAAAGAAGCAGCTGGTGAGCCGTAGATGAAAAGACAACAAGAACGAATTCGAATACAAATTCGGAGTTAAAGAGTCCGATGCATGATTAAAATCCGTGAACTTACTATGAAAGTCTCGTTTTCTCCTTTTTACCACATGCATGACATAAACATGCACCTCCTCTCGATCAACCAGAGGATGTATGGAGCGTACTCCTCAACTCCTACTTCACCACGCTGCTACACTGCGGACTGATGGAGGTTTTTAACGCTTTAATTAAAAATCATGTCCTATTTAGAGAAAGTACGTGTCGCCATTATTATAATTATTGCGTATGGCAATTAAAGAATTATTAATTCAGAGAAATTAGACTCCTCTGACTATGATGTTTCGGTCTACCCGCGAAGCTATTAGCATCAATCCCATCGCTAATCACCGAGACAATGTCTCGGACATCATAGTCTAGCTCCAAGGGACTGATGGAGAGCCACTACAAGAAGATGTGCCTTCGCATCAAAGGCCGGTGCTACTGACCATCAAAGATCAGCAAACCATCGTTCTCCTTTTTTTCACATTTGGTCACATTCAAGTTTCCTCAAGAATCTTCAAGAACCTTAAACCCAAGGCTTATTTTTCATTTGAAGATGCAATTTCATTCTAATTTCATACCGTTTTAGGCGTGGCACCGCCTCAACGAAACTGTCAGTGGAGTAGGTTGGCTCTGTGTGAAGGTGTACGGAGCAAAAGGATTGGCTGCAGCTGACTTGGGCGGCAAGTCTGATCCGTTCTGCGTGCTGGAACTCGGCAACGCCAGGCTACAGACTCACACTGAGTACAAAACCTTAACGCCAAACTGGATGAAGATATTCACTTTGTAAGTTTTTTTGCTTTTCCAGTTATTATATCGCGCAAAAAATCGATAGTTTCCCTAATTATCTTTGCATAGTACATAAGTACGGGCACGAGTATTAATATGTACTTATACACTTTGGAACCATGTCACATTAACTTTGTTGACAAATTAAACCGTAATTCTCATTAAGTGTCAAATATGGTAGTGCGACAGGGTTCTAAGGTGACTGTACTCTCATGACTGTACATTTAACAAAAATCTTCCCGGGCATGTCGTAAAATCCGACAGAGGGATTGTGTTATTTCTAACATGATGGACAATCGTTACGCGCGATGTATCCCTTCCCTTCCTTCCCTTGTTGTGGCTAATCCCTTGGCACTAAAAGGTTCATCATATTAATCTTAGGACTTCGTATCAAGAGTGGCTGTTTCTGTTTTGTTGTCCCGATTACTTGGCTAAGCAGAGACCGCAAAACTCCAGTTCCTACGATACCGATACTCTACAATGCTTCGTATCAAGAGTGGCTGTTTCTGTTTTGTTGTCCCGATTACTTGGCTAGGCAGAGACCGCAAAACTCCAGTTCCTACGATACCGATACTCTACAATGGCTTTCATTAAATTGCGTACTTACCTACATTTTTAGCGCAATTTCACTTTATTGTCTGTTGTTTTGTTTTTTGTAGCTTATTTTTATGTTGTCGTCTTTCGAATTTGTTACTAAATACTAGGTTAAGCGTTCTGTTACTAACATAATATGGACTAGTTTCCGAAATAAATATTTTGAATTTAAAACTGAATCACTTTCTGTTTCTGTTTCTTTGTTTGTTTCTGTTTTTGTTTGTTTGTCTTTCTGTTTATATTTCGTGTGTGCGTTGACTTCTGATATGATGTCATTATAATGTAAGTATATATATGTAATCCGTGTCAGTGGTGTCTTAAATAATAAATATGTCTTTCTTTCTTTCTTACAGCACAGTGAAAGACATAAGCTCCATATTAGAATTAACTGTGTACGATGAGGATCACGATCACAAGGTGGAATTTCTTGGGAAATTGGCGGTGCCACTTCTAAGCATTAGGAACGGCGAGAAACGTTGGTTCGCATTGAAGGATAAGAAGATGCGAGCGCGCGCGAAAGGGAACTACCCTCAAATACTGCTAGAAATGACTGTGATATGGAACCCGGTGAGTAAACTTACCGATCTTGAACCTGCTTGCAGATTGAATACATGAATGCATTTTGTAATCCCTAGTTTGGTTAGGACATTACAGGCTGATCACCTGATTGTCACCTGATGTGGAAGGCACGTCAAGTACTGTGTAAGTAAGTAGTCGTTACATGAGCCATGTCAGGCCTTTGGCGGCTCAATAGTAATCCTGACACCAGCCTCCTCACAACCCAACTGATAGAAGAAGAAGGATCTACAAACTTATTTTGACCTTCTGCCGCCCAGATTTCCAGACACAATAGTTAAACAATGGGGTTTAGATTTTAAAAGGACTTTGGGTCTTATGGGCGCAAACTTGCGGATGGACGGACTTTCCCCGCAGACGCATTTACCCGCATTGACCATACTGAAACTAAAATTAACCTTCTTTGCAGCTAAAAGCGGCTATTAGAGCGGTAAATCCGAAGGAACCCAAGTACATGCACCAAGAAGCGAAGTTTAAACGACAATTATTTATTAGGAATGTGGTGAGACTGAAGGCTATCATAATGTGGTTTATTGAAGTTGGGAAGATTTTACAGTAAGCCCCTTTTTATGAAGTGATTTAAGTAGAGCGCTTTCGCATACTTATCTAGTTAGTCGCATTGCAAACGATTGTGGAAGAGGAAAGTTCCACATTACAGAGACTGCTTTTGGGTTCATCATCAGCCGTACGACGCCCACTGCTAAGCGGCTTTTGGGTTAATTAAATTCAATTCTTGATGAATGAATAGCTTTTGTGTGATCACAATTATTCTGCCAGTATCAGCTTTTAGGTTAGTAACATCTAGCATGGAATTGCACTTTCATATGCTTCTATTCTATCCTTTTCTGGTACCTAGACCCGTCTTTCGCTAGAGCGAGATAAAGCGACCCGTCCCCGCTCCTGGTCTTTGTCTATCTAAAAAAGGTCTACCGTCGAAATTTTTGTTTCATGTTGTCTGTTACTGACAACCTTACCTTAAAATCGTACATACGATACCCGATTACGCCATGAGGAACGTCAAACCTTATTGTCCATTTACCTTAAAAGCATTCAATACTTGAAGATAATCAAATTGTAATTTCTTTCAGAGATTGTTTTGAATGGGAGTCAAGACTGCTTTCGTTTTTCGGCGTGTTAATTTGGCTGGCATTTTGCTACTATTATGAAATGTGGATGTTACCCTTTCTTATTCTCATATTCCTCGGAAGAAATTGGCTCATATATAGACTCACTGGTAAGTAATTAAAACACATAATAACGGGTTCTTACCGTGTTTAAAATAGGGATATGAGACTCCCGATATTTCGACACTGTTGCAAGTGCCATGATCACGGGATGACTGATGAGATTGGATGATAATAACCGCGTAAACTTAAAACAATCACTGGTAAGTATTTTGAAAGTCTGGCAAGCCTTCATATCTGCCGAATGAAAGTCAGCAGCACTTTCTTATCTGACTTTATTTAGTAAACAGAATTTAATAATTTATCTTGAACCTAGTACAGTCATGAGCTATATCATGTACCCACTTTGGAACCCTGTCGCACTATCATATTTGACATTTAATGAGACTTACGGTTCAATTTGTCAAAAAAGTTAATGTGACATGGTATCAAAGTGTAGATATACTTGTTAGTACTCGTGATCGTACACGACCCAATTATTATGACTTCTCATTTAACGTAACACATAACATAAGCTTGCGTCTACATCCCAATGGGATAGTCAGAGGTACATCCATCGCAAGATGAATTAAGTACCCACACCCCACCGAGCTTTCTGTTAGACCAACGTGATAGATGGTAAGCCTTGTACACGATCTTGAACCTACTACACGACCCAATTGTAAAAAATCGAGGTTTTGAAGAAGAGAATCACATTAGACAATTTTCCAAAAGGCGCTTATTTGGATTTCACTATAAGCGACTATTTTCTATTGTTTTTTTTTTTTAAATCGACTGCTCCAGAAGTAGCGTTAGTTATATTTATTTTTTTATTTTATTTCATTTGTTTCTCTTTTAGTTCGTATAAAACATTTGGCTCGTAGATTTCGGAATGATCCGAAGGCCTACGTGTTACATGTGTTTCGTAGTAAGTTCTATATTTATTTGGGTGTTTTTTTTTGTAGTTCGTATTTTAATGGATGTTGGTATTGTTATGTAGTGATGTACTAACCGATTGCAAGTCGCTACTTATGTTGTAGGTGTTCGAATTATTATTTTATTAATATTTTAAATTCTATAACAACTAAAAACTATGGGTACATTTTTACTTTAGATGTACTTAAGTAAAAATAAGAAAATATTTTTCTTATGACGTTAAATAGGTATGGAACTCTATATAAAGCTCTAGGTACTAATTCAGTCTGTTAGAAATGCATGGATATTAACATTAACGTAACAAGCACAAAGTGCATTTTAATTTAGTTTGACAGTCTTGACCAGACTGACAGTTGCTACTGCCCTCTGCCAGGTTCCAGGTTACAGTCCCTGTTTGTCCCTGTTTCCATTGATGTATAAATGGTTACCTATTTCAGGAGGAAATCCCTTACTAAACCCAGTTGATGATGAAGATTTATTAGCAGAAGAAGATGATGAGGATGAAGCAGATAAGGTACATAATAATAACATAAAGCTTATATATATACGTCCCACTGCTGGGCACAGGCCCTCAACCAACCGGAGGGGGTATGGAGCATTCTTCACCACGCTGCTGCACTGTGGGTTGGTAAAGGTCTTTTGCGTGAGTGCCCTCCGAAGCACGGAATCATCTTACTTTTTCGGACAATCAGGTGATTCAACGTCCTTACAAAAGGAGAGTCTCATAAAGTCTTCTTCTTCTTCTATCGTGTGGCTTGTGAGGTATGACCAACCTCATCCACCCTGGTGTCAGGGTCAACCCTAGTCTCATAAAGTGATTTCGACAATGTCCCCATCGGGGTGGATAAAGTACGGGATTAAAAAAGCATTTATTCTATGCTGGACTGGGAGAAACTCTGTGGTTAACCAGCTCGCCTTTTGACCAGACTTGCTGATAAATTAATAACTTAATGGAATGAGTTATTACATCAACCGGAGCCGCGGGAGGATATGCGATAGGTAGGCATGTCACCACGCGACAAAACCGGTTGATGTATATAAAAAAGAAATTATGTTTCAGGAGGAAAAGAAATCTCTAAAAGAAAGACTGCAGGCAATACAAGAAGTGACGCAGACAGTTCAAAACGCAATTGGATACGTCGCGTCGTTAGGAGAGGCTGTTAAAAAGTAAGTACCTAATTCGTTTGATAGTCAAGTATTTTGGACCCATAATATTCAAATTAAAAAAAAAATAATTATTCAGTAGGTAACATAGTTACACTTTGAATCGTCAATTTTTACATAACGAACGTCTCATCCGCCTAAAACTACTGTGGCTTCACACAACCTGTATAGCTGGGGAAAAGAATCTGCAAGAAAAACCTCGGCACAGGGCCCTAGACTTAAAAAAAAAGATCACAGGTACCTGAGCTATGCATAATAATATGATACATAGGTACTTACTAAGCGTGTAGTCGTTATATGAGTTATGTTAGGGGCCTTAGGGGGCTCAATAGTAACCCTGTCATGGTTGATGAGATTAGTCATCCACCTCACAACCTACATGATAAAAAAATAGTGACATAATGTTAGTATATTAAGTGGGTAGTTATAAGTTATTAGAATAAGATGCGGGTGGACTGCGTTTCCCCCGGCCTGGCAGTCGAATACAGCTTTTAAACGCGTATGGTTGTATCCTTTGTGTCCTCATCGGCTCCCTCCCCTCGCGGTCTTAACAGTGGCGACGAGCGCAAATAAACATTAATTTCGCGTGCAAAAATGGCCAAAGTCTCGATTGGTGCGTTAGCAACGTTCAATCACGAACAGCAGGAGTGGTCTATATATAAGGATAGATTAGAACAATGGTTCCTAGCGAATGACCTTGGGGAGGTCGAGGACAAAGCCGGTACCAAACGTCGTGCTATTTTGCTAAGTAGTTTAGCGGAATCTACTTATAGGTTAGTGCGAGATTTAGCATTACCAGCTTCGGTCGGGACCTTAAATTATGGAAAGGTAGTGGAGTTACTGGATGGACATTTTCAAACAAAGAAGTGTGGGTTCGCGGAACGGTTTAAATTCCATAGTGCGACTCAACAGCCAGGCGAATCAATGACAGAGTGGGCGGCTCGCGTGCGCGGACTAGCGATCCATTGCACGTTTAGTGCCGCCTGCTTACCGGAAATTCTGCGCGACCGATTCGTACTGGGAATGACGATGGGCCCCGAGCGCGATAAGTTGTTTACAAAGGACTTGTCGGACATGACGCTAGCTAAAGCGCTGGACATGGCAGAGAGCATGCGCACAGCGCGCATGGGCGCGCAACAAACGGTGGCGCACGACGTCGCTGACGCGGCGCGCGACCCGCTGCAGGTCATGACGGTAGCGGCGCGCGCGCAGCCTCGCCCGCGCGCTCGCGAGCAACGCGGCGGTGGCGGGAGCGCTGGCGGCAGCAACGGCCGCAGCAGCGGCGGCTGCGCCGTGTGCGGCTACGCGAGTCACCAGGCGGCCACGTGTCGCTTTGCGGGTTTTACGTGTCGGCGGTGTGGAGAAAAAGGACACTTGAAGCGTATGTGCCCGAAAGGAGTGACTCGACAACATTTTGTCGAGTGTTGTGCGGATGATGATGATGACGACGGTAAGCGAATAATTTGTAATATTCGTACGTTGTATGGTGAGCCCATGAAGGAATCTGTTGTAGTTAACGAAAATGTCTTGAATTTCGAAGTAGACACGGGTTCTGCGGTCACAGTCATATCCGAAGAAATATACAATAAGTTGTTTACGAATTTTAAATTACAGCCAAGTAAATACATTTTGCAGGCTTATAATGGTGGACGCATCGAATCTCTGGGCACAATTTCATTGCCATTTTTATATAAGCAAATTAAAAATGATGTAATCGTGTATGTTGTTCGCGGTAATGGCCCGTTATTGTTGGGACGAGATTTCATTTCAAAATTCCGTCTGCAAATATGTTCAATTAGTTTGGGTGAAAAACATTTAAATGAACTATCAGCTAAGTTTCCAAAATTATTTTCTGACAAACTAGGATGTTGTAAAAATGTTATTGTTGAACTAAAATTAAAAGAAGGGTCGAAACCAATTTTTTGCCGAGCGCGTCCGCTACCTTTTGCCCTTCGAGAGTCAGTCGAGAAAGAATTAAATCGGCTGGTCGAGTTAGGTATCTTGGTGCCAGTTCAACACTCGGAATATGCAAGCCCTATAGTCCCGGTCCTTAAACGAGACAAATCTATTCGTTTGTGTGCTGATTATTCCGTCTCACTAAATAAGCAGTTAATAATTGAAAAATACCCACTACCCAGAATTGACGAACTGTTTACAAAATTAAGTGGCGGTCAGCAGTTTTCAAAACTAGATTTGTCGAGAGCGTATAACCAGTTTTGTTTGTCAGTTGACTCACAATTATTAACTTGTATAAATACGCATAAGGGATTGTATAAATACACAAGACTGGTATTTGGCTTATCTAGTGCACCGGCCATATTTCAAAGAGCCATGGAGACTTTGCTCGCAGGACTTGACGGGGTTCTATTGTATCTGGACGATATCTTAATCACCGGCAAAGATAAAAATGAACACTTGGAACGGTTATTAGAAGTATTCCGCCGACTAGAAGAAGCCGGGTTGGTTTTACAGAAGGAAAAGTGCTTTCTGTTCCAGGACTCGGTCTCATATTTAGGTTATATAATTGACAAGCATGGTATACACAAGTCTCCCGAAAAGATAAAAGCTATCGTTAATGCGAAAACTCCAACGAACGTTACAGAATTAAAATCATTTCTGGGACTTGTGAACTATTATCGGAGCTTCGTACGTAATGCTTCGTCAATTTTAAACCCGCTGCACGAGTTACTCCAAAAGCATTCACGCTGGGCGTGGTGTAAACAACATGATGAGGCCGTGGCGTCCATCAAGAGTGAATTATCTTCGGAAAAAAATTTAGCGCATTTTAATCCCGAAGCTAATATAATTTTGACAGTGGACGCGTCACCCACCGGTCTAGGTGCGATATTATCGCAAATAGATGACGGTGTGGAGAAGCCTGTTTCCTTTGCTTCGCGGTCCCTTTCGGTCGCTGAAAGGAAATACAGCCAAATACAGAAAGAGGCTACAGCAATCGTATTTGGCGTAAAAAAATATCACCAATATTTATTTGGTAGATCCGAACCATTTACGTTGCGAACAGATCACAAACCACTTCTATCAATATTTAATCCTTCTAAAGGCGTACCGGAAATAACGGCGAATAGATTGCAGCGTTATGCAATATTTCTATCAGCTTATAACTATACTATCGAGTATGTCAGTAGTATTCGCAACACAGCTGACTTTTTAAGCCGCTCGACTCACGAGGAACAGGTTTCAAATGCACACAGTGACGCGGAGGTCATTGATGACGCGCTGTACGTCAACTTTGTATATGAGGGTGACCGTTTCATATCAATGACGGAGTTACGCGAGGCTACGAAAACAGATGCAATTTTATCGCGTGTCATACAATACGTGTTAGATGGATGGCCTGGGAAATGTAACGACGTCCTAATTAAACCGTTTTATGAAAACCGTTTAGAGTTATCGTGTGAAAATGGTATCTTATTGCGGGGTCATAAGTTAATAATCCCAGAAGAACAAAAACATAAAATATTAGAAGAACTTCACAGGGGACATTTAGGGATCAAAAAGATGAAAGCTGAGGCGCGCGACAGATTTTGGTGGCCTAAAATGTCTTTAGAAATTGAAGCGCATGTGACGACATGTCACATATGTGCTGCGTTGCGACCCGCACCCGCGCACGCGCCGCTCACTCCGTGGCCCTACCCGGCGCACAGCTGGTCCAGAGTGCATATAGATCTCGCCGGACCCATCAATAATAAGACATTTTTAATAGTAGTTGATGCTTATTCAAAGTGGGTGGAGTGTTTCGATGTATCCAGCGGCTATGGTACACGTGTTATAATTGAAAAGCTTTGTGAACTTATGGCGAGATTTGGTATTTTTGAAGCGATATGTTCGGACAACGGAACCTACTTTGTGTCTGCGGAATTTAGTGATTTTTGTTTACGTAATGGTATACAACATATAACTACTCCTACTTATAGCCCTGCGAGTAATGGGCAAGCGGAGAGTTATGTTAAGATAATTAAACGTGCAATTAAATCAGTATTGTTGTCAGGCAGTAAAAGTAAAGATTTAAATATAAAGTTGCAGGAATTTCTTTTCCAATACAGAAATTCAAGACATTCTACCACAGATAGGTCACCATCTGAAATAATTTATGGACATAAATTAAGAAGTAGGCTGGATTTTATTAACCCATGTTTATCATCAACTTCCGATACGGCACTCGACAAAACAGTGAAAGTGAATCAGTCCTTACAGTGTGATCGGTATCGAGGTAATCGGAAAGTGAATTTCAAAATTGGCGAAAAAGTGTTAGTGCAAGTTTACCATAATCAAAAAACTCAATGGGCTGAAGGTACCATAATAAAACAACTTGGAATGTCCGTTTATTTAGTTCACGTAAATAACACTAATAAGACAATAAAAAAGCACAAAAACCAACTTTTGAAGTATAAGGGGGAGGAGTGCTCAGGTACGAATGAGTCATCACCGCCGGTTCCAGCATCGGAAAGGCCATTGGAAGAACAACTACCACCACTAGTTTTATCAATGCCATCGGTACTACCACAACAGCCGGTCACAGTGGAACAGAGCTCGAGACGCTCCGAGGATGAGCGCCCGGCCGCCAGCCCGGCACGCTCAGCGGGCGCCGACCTAGAGCTATGGTCTGAGTGCGACGCAACGGGTGACCAAGTTCTAGAAGTGGCACACCCCCCTCCCGACGTACAACCTGAGACTGTTCCAGCTACAACGAAACGGAACCGTAACATAGTGGACTACAGACGTTTCTTTTAGTTTTAAATAAGGGTGGAGGGATGTTAGTATATTAAGTGGGTAGTTATAAGTTATTAGAATAAGATGCGGGTGGACTGCGTTTCCCCCGGCCTGGCAGTCGAATACAGCTTTTAAACGCGTATGGTTGTATCCTTTGTGTCCTCATCGGCTCCCTCCCCTCGCGGTCTTAACACATAACATAACAAATAATTATATGCACATTATTATAATATATTAATCATATATTTTATCATATTATCATATAAATATGATTAATTAAAAAAATATTATTATCATTATTAAAAATTAAAATATTATTCTTATTATTGTTTATTTTTATATTATTGTTTTATTTTTCATATTTGCTGAATACACAGGAAATACAAAAGAGAAACGAAGAGTACAATAGGCGGCTTTGATACTTAAACATTGTACCTCTTCCTGGCAACCTTTTGGGTACTTAGAGGAGCTTATCGCTATCGACCCACTAGGGTCGATTAATTCTTTCAAATATTTTTCCTCTCAGACGACGCCCTGAGCCGAGGTTCGCGCCCAACTGGGCACCCTCAGGCCTGTTGTCTTAAACGTTGTACCGGGTGAGAGCCTTCAGCGCTCCCCATTTGTCCGGCCAAGTAGTTAATGCCATCTGCGGCAAACCTACAATAAGTCACGTCAAAAAAAAAAAAAGGAGTTATCGACAGATGGCGTTGTAACCTTTGGTCACAATTGATGTAGCTAGGTCGCAGTGGCCATTCGGGCTGCATCAGTTCGAGCCCACTCAAACACACAAATAACAATAACCTAAGTCTCTCTCTCCTTGGTATTTATTATTCCCATCTGATGGTGGGGTCTGCCTTCTTCGTACTTCTCTTCCACTTCGCTCTATCGGACGTGTCGTTCTCGGAGACATTGCACATGCACAGGTCCCTTTTGACCACATCCGCCCATCTTGTTTTTGGTCGTCCTCTTGGTCTAAGCCCTGGTATGAGTATGATAACAAAACCTGGTATGATAACAATAACCCAACGACCTCCGTGGTCCAGTGGTTGAGAGTTGGGCTCACGATCCGGAGGTCCCGGGTTCGATTCCCGGTGGGGACATATCACAAAAATTACTTTGGTCCCTAGTTTGGTTAGGACATTTCTGGCTGATCTCTAGATTGTCCGAAAAGATGATCTGTGCTTCAGAAGGCACGTTAAGCCGTTGGTCCCGGTTACCATTACGTGAGCCATTTCAGGGGCCTTTGGCGGCTCAATAGTCACCCTGGCACCAGGGTTGATGAGGTTGGTACTCCATCTCACAGCCCACACGATAAAAGAAAACAAGAAATAACAATAACCTAAGTATCTTTGTTTTATTTCAGCCTTTGCAACTTCACGGTGCCATATCTGAGTTATATAGCAATAATAATGCTCTTTGGAGCAATGTTAGTTTTGTACGTGATACCATTGAGATATTTACTTATGGCGTGGGGTGAGTATATTTCAATCAATCAATCAATCATAACATACATAACATAAACACGAACCTAGCCAAGCCCGTTAAAATCTTTGGCGGCGGAAGTGTTCTCCCACCCCTTTTATCGCACCATCGGAAAGTCTCCCGCCTGGAAGCAATCTAGCGTGGCCCACTTGGAAGTCTTTAAATAGGCTCCGGACACAGGTTTGCCGCTGCAAGGATAATCTCTGCAGGTGGGGATATCTGGTTGATGGTTGCGATGATTGCGAGTGTGGAGTATCACCACAAACTATGGCTCACCTTTTGTGCTGTCCTAAGTGCCCTAACACCTGCACTATTAAAGACCTTTACGAAGCCACTGACAATGCCGTAAGCGTGGCCAATTATTGGTCAGCAAAAATTTAGTATCGATCGCCATCGACTCGCAAAGAAGAAGGGATAACATAAACAGCCTATATACGTCCCGCTGCTGGGCACAGGCCTCCCCTCAATCAACCGGAGGGGGTCAATCAATCAATCAATAATACTTTATTGCACAACGACATGTATAAAGGACATAAATATACGAAAAAAAGCACAATAGGTGGCATTATTGGCCTTATTTTTTCTTATACAGGGTGTTAGTGACATTGTAACGAAAACTTTGAGGGATGATTCAGGCCATGATTCTGAGTTGATATCAAGTGGAATTTTCCGTCGCAAAAGTATGGAACGGAAAATAATTTAAATAAGCTCTAAAATTTTCATGACTTCTCCGACAGGAAATTCCACTTGATATCGACTCAGAATCATGGTCTGAATCATCCCCTCCAGTATTCGTTACAGTGTCACTAACACCCATACCTACTTGTATGGCTACTGTATGTACTTGTATGGGGTGTAAGTGACATCGTAACGAATACTGAGAGGGATAATTCAGCTGATTATTCTGAGTTAATATCAAGTGGAATTTTCCATCTCAAAAGTATAGAATTGAAAATAATTTAAAAAAACTTAAAAAATAACATGAATTTTGCGACGGAAAATTCCACTTGATATTAACTCAGAATCATGGTCTGAATCACCCTCTGAGTATTCGTTACGATGTCACTAACACCCTGTATATACTTCTTGTTACTATTCTATTGGCCGTTTTTTACCTACTGGACCATTTACACGTTAGCATAAAATAAGGAATAATACTACGTATAGGATGTAACTCTCCGCTCCCCACCGCGTCTGCGCTAGGTTTACCTCACCCCTATCGGACATAGTTTAGTCTTGAATCGTGAAGGCAGCGCGCGAACCATTTTTTTTTTCTATGGACTATGTCTCACAGTAAGAATGAGGTTCGTCCAAATCGTAGATGAAAGGTTCAACATTAAATTAAAAAAAAAATACGCTGATTCTAGAACTGCTGAGATAGATCATTAACCTTGCTATTTACTGCCGCAATGGCCTCCGTGGTCCAGTGGTTTGAGCGTTGGGGTCACGATCCGGAGATCCCGGGTTCAAATCCCATTGGGGACATAAATATCATAAAAATCACTTTGTGATCCCTAGTTTGTTTAGGACATTACAGGCTCATCACCTGATTGTCCGAAAGTAAGATGATGCGTGCTTCGGAAGGCACGTTAATCCGTTGGTCACGGTTACTACTACTTATGATGTAAGCGCGTAGTCGTTATATTAGACATGTCAGGGGCCTTAATGATTAATATTATCTATATCTATAATTAGGAAAATGAGGCATTCGGAAAATAAAGAAATGGTAAAATGAAGACTTTTCTTAAAGAAGAACTCGTCTCGATAATAATTAGCAAAATTTTACATATGGAAATATAGGAACTAGGAACTTGTCGCCGGAAGGTACTACCTACCTACTTACTTAATAAGATTGTTAATATTACAGGTATAAATAAATTTACAAGAAAAATACTGCGGCCTCATACGATTCCTAACAATGAGGTTCTTGATCTACTATCAAGGGTGCCAGATGATGAGATTTTGGTAAGCAACTCCGATATTTAGCATCATGTCTGCCGACTGAAGCGTAAATGCCATCTTAGGCAAATAAAAACAAAACTAGGTAAATCAAAATAAAGCTTCGTCATGGTTTCTTCTGCATGTTTGCTAGGCAAAGGTGTCGATCTGGCCAACCAACAACTTAATTTTAACTTAATTGCCAGGACTAAAATCTCTTTTCTTCTTTTTTATTTTTTTCTTTTCTTTTTTTTTTGCACGTATTTTTGTGCGTGAAGAACGGCACTAATTTAGGAGCTGTCAGGCTTTTCGGCGGGAAACGGAAACGGGACAGTTGCTTTCTTCATTGAGTAATCTAAATAATTAATACGAAGTGGTGTTTTGTGGTTAATGATCGCATTAAGTTAGTCGGAAGACATTCGCGAGTGTTATTATATTGGAGTATTCAATAAACAAAGTGTATCTGCCTATTTTCGCTTCGTGCCAGGAAGCCGCTTCATAACTCAAAAGTTTATGCGGACTTTTGAGTTAATTCGTTTGGGGTTCGGAGTAGGAGTCTACTCCGAGGGTGGGGGCTTAGGTTTCATCATCATCACCTTTCATCATTTCATTAATCATCAAGAAAAAAAATACGTCAGACATGAACGATGAATGAATGATGTGAGATACTAGACACTTATACATCACGTCCACAAGCATCGCACGAATTCAAAATACGCGCGTAAATCGCATCTCACTAACGCGCGAATCATTTCGCGTGAATCGTTTCGCGGTAAATTCGACCTTTGTGGACAAGGTTTTTTACCCGCACGTCCACCGAGCCGGCTCGCCGCGATCGGAGATCGACGGCCAACATTTACTGGAGGAACTGTACAGTTATTTCTATGATCATAGATAAATAGGCACCTAAGTATGTATAAGTACTTATTTTCATTGTTATTTTTGTCCATTTCAGCTCGACTGTCGAGAATTAAAAACACATTCCCCGAATGAACACAGACGCGATGCGAGGAAGAAGCACAAAGCATCGTAACATACCATTACTCTTATCAGGAGACGGGTTAAAACGTTTCTCTCGAAAATATTCTATAGGAAACCATGAAAAACATCGTTGTACGCCTTACAGACAAGCTGCATTTCAAAGCCAACTATTTATAATCCATTGGTACATGTAAAAAACACAAAGAAAACATGAATTTTGCCTGCTGACCGATTTGTTTGTTTCTTTATGTGCACAACACGACGCTCATCTGTTTTAAAATCTAATGACGGACTTTCCAGGCCACATAGATGGCGCTGTTCAGATTTTCCTACGTATAACCTTCTAATTGTTCGGGGTTATGGGTCAGAAGAGAGTAGAAAAACTTCAGTGAAAGAGAAGAGTTAATTAATTTATTACGCAACACACCCTACTACATTATCTGTCAGAGAGGCAGTAGTCAATAATAGACGCTATAGAGTTATAAAGTAATAGGGATGCGTCACAACCAACACCAGTGATGTGACATTGCTACTATAACACTAATTTCGTGGATAACAGACATATGCATATGTTTGTTTTTGGGTATCAATTGATGGCCCTTGTTATTACACCCAGGCACAATTACAACACCCATTAACATTCTAATCAAAATAAAGAGAAGCAATATAGGTACCAACATAATTCTATACATAATTCGATCCGAATATAAAAAACAATTACTTTTATATAAGCTTCTGCCATTTACATAGTGTTTTTGAAAAAGTAAGTAATTATGTTCCCGAGCAATTTAAATTCAAAATATTTATTTCGGAAACTAGTGCATATTATGTTAGTAACATAAAGCTTAACCTAGTATTAGTAACAGATTCCAAAGACGACAACATAAAAATAAGCTACATGAGACCGGCCCGAGTCACCTAAGCCGCGGACAGCTATTCTAAAATAGGTAATTTTCATATTAAAACAACGCCATCTATATTGCTTTTAGGGAACGTAGCCTGGAAAATCCCTCATTACTGAAAAATATGTAAGTAGCCTTATTCCGAAATCGATTCACAGAACTGTAAGATATTTCACTTTTAAGGTAGGTAAGTATGTTAAAAATCTGGCAACACTGTGACAGAATGGGCAGGCAGCAGGCATGTGAAGTCGGAATTCCATCATCATCATAGTAATATCTTATATGAAATGCCTTGTCGGTAGGTAGGTAGGTATCTTTATAGTATCCAAACCTACTCATTTTAAAATAGTCTAAAGTTGTTTGTTATTTGAATATACCTAGATAGATATCCAAAATAACCGTCTCGTCCATAATAATAAAAATTGAAAATTATGACGAAAGAAAATACGACATAGTTTTATTGTTATGAAAGTTAAATGACGTAAATTATATTTGTGTTTTATGAAAATATTAAACTCAGTGGTGCTAATTCCTGTAAACACCATCTAATTTTATTTTAAGTTATATCTGTCATTTTCTTATCCGCCGAAAAGGAAAGGGACGGGTAATCGACAAGCATAAAATTTATGGATCACACGTCAATTTTAAGCACAAATCTAAAACAACCGTCTAAAAATTCGCCCGGGTTATTCATTTATTTACTCATTCTTCCTAAAATTAAGAGCTGTCAATCATCCGTCCCTTTCCTTTTCGGCGGATAAGAAAATGACAGGTAGAACTTAAAGTAAAATTAAGAGATGGCTGCAGGAATCGGGGCCATTATCAATTTAAAAATATATTATTATATAGGTATATTAATTATAAATATCGCGAGGAGTGGAAATCTGTTATTCGATCCCTACATCACAGGATAAAAGAATTAGAAGAAGAAGAAGAATTGTCAAGATGTACCTATATATTTTTAAGCTAACTAGTTTATTGTCATTCAATTAATTGCCTAGTCCGTTAACGAAATAGAGTCGTGATGATGATTTTTTTGAAAGTCTCATGACTTTATATTATTTTTTTTAAAAAATGTCCTATTTAACTGCGCAAGACACAGAAGCAAGCGATAACGGAACGGGGAGTTAAAATGGCGACATCGAAGTAATTCAATTGTCTAAATGACTAAGTATCAAAAACTATTATGTCGTGAGGTAAGTGTAAGTGTCGCACACCATGCATCAAGTCCCAATTTGTACGTGTATAGAATTTGATAATGTTTATTAAATGCATAATAATAAATTTTACGTAGATAGGATTTTTAATGAAATTGTTTTTGTATCAAATGTTAAACTTGTTAAGTTTATATTTATTAGGTTATTAATGAATATCTTGACTTGTCAGATCCATTCTCAATGTCCTTTCAACTCATAGAATAAGACTGTGACCAATCTCATTAAGAAAAGAAGACAAAATAATCGATTTTATAATTAAATTATACATACAACAACTACCAAAATATGATTTTTAAATTCTGTAAATTGAATTCTGAATTGTTTTTATAGCATTTACTCGTGTTTAGAGAAACTCACAAAGAGAAAATTTAAATCGGAAAAAAATTCTCGTCCCTGCTTGACAAAAGCTGCGGGATCAAATCCCGTCCGAGTCAGATTTTTTTCGATTTTATTTTCTCTGTTTACTATCTAAAAGTCTAGTACTCATTAATCATCTAACTTCCATAAGTTGTTAACTTCTTCCTTTATTGTTGTAATGTTCTATGCAACAACTGTCTGTCTGTCTGTCGATATAAAAATAGACACCTAATAGAGTAGTTTCTTACATTTTTTGAAATATTCTTAAATACTATTAATCTCCTGTGTGGATAGTGTCTAAACTTTTCTCTCAACAATCTATTATTCCAGTTTATACAATTTTATCTTTACTATTGTGATGTAATTATTCTAGTATATATTTATTGAAGAAATTCTTCACCGTAATTTAGTCAATGGATAATGGACAGCGCAGAGTTTACGACCCGCCGCTGTTTGAGGCCCGCATAATCAATTAAAGAACTACTTCGTATTTATTGACGCTATTGGAATATCTTGAACGCGCTCGAACGAAAAGCGTCTTGTTGGGCTGCTATCTTCCAATTGGGTAGTTTCCTACTTAGGTCAAAGATAAATTATGAAACGTTTTCTTTTTTCTATTTCTTATTTATGAATTTTAATCATGAAAAATGTAATAATATTGTGTGCGACATTTTGTCACGTTTTTCTATGACGTCACAGGTTGTTTTTGCATACAAACTCCATAGTAACTTCTTGTTTTGTCGTTTACTTAAAAGAAACTCATTTGACTATTGGAAACTACCTTATTGTTATGCTACGTTTACATTCAATCCACTGCCAGCCAGCACGAATGGCAGAGTGAGTAACACGAGTAGGTATTTTATCTAACAATGATGGTAAAACGACGTAGGCGTAGGTATTGTCGTCTTTAAACACCTACTCGGATTGCCCATTTCTCTGATGGCTCTTCTGAAAGTGGGTATAATTTACACGTAGAGTAGAGATAACTTGTTTCCGGTAGCGATTATGGGGTTAGTCTGGCAAAAAAGGTAGAAATTACTAAGTAGAAAGTTTTTCTGTGATATTATTTTCTTCTATTTTTCGACGGGCTATGGATACTAGGTAAAAAAAAGATTTTTAAATTTGTAAACCAGAAAGTTCCTGCGCAGACAACGGGGCGGCGCGGTCTTTTTGGCCTTGTGCTTTGGCCGCTCTTTGTTTCTTCGTTCGCGGCAAAAATGCCGTCCGCGCGCCAATAAGTAGTGTGTGTTGCTATTTAAAAAAAATACGTAGTCGGTCCCAAAGTTCTGTCATATATGAAAATAGTGATAAAATAAAAAGTACCAATAAGTTTATAAAAATTTATATATCAATTTAAAGTATATTTATTAAGAAATGAAAATAACTTAAAATTATTCGAAATGACCTCCCTTGTTTTTAATAACTTCCCTCAAACGCCGCGGCCAGTCATCTATCGCAGCACGCACCATATTCATGTCTATTTCAGCGACGGCTTTAATTATGGCTGACTTCAGGCTCGCCAAATTTTTGTGGGGTTTAGCACAGACCTTGTTCTCTAAGACCTGCCAAATTTTATAATCCAGAGGATTAAGGTCCGGACTGGAGGAAGGCCAATCTTCGTGTCTAATAAAGTCAATTTTTTGATGGTCGAACCAGGCTTGAGTAGTTTTGGCTTTGTGTGCAGGCGCAGAATCCTGCTGAAACACGAAATGATGTCCTGAAAATAGCGTGTTGGGCAGATCTTTGACAAGCCGATTCAAAACCGTCTCTTGGTACACTTTTGCACTGGTTTTGACACCTTTTTCGCAGAAATGAACCTCCGTTGGCCCATAGTAAGAGACACCTAACCAGACCATCACTGAAGATGGATGATGCCCATGTTGAACCCGCGGAACTTTTTTTCCTGCTTCTTCAGAGTTCTATGCGTACACTCTATCGTTTTGCTTATTGTACTTTTCTTCTATATCAAAAATTTTTTCGTCTGTAAAAAGTATGTCACGGTGTCGGTTTCTCGCGTACCGTTTTAATAACAACCGGGATCTTTTGAGTCTAATTGCTTTCAGGCGGGCATTAAGTAAGTGTCCACTCTTTTTCTTGTATGCTCGCAACTTAAGGTCTTCGTTTAAAACCTTTTTGACTGTTTTTCTACTGACCCCCATCTGCAAAGCCATCAGTTTCTGTTTTCGGACAGGATTTCTTCGTATGCGCGCCTTTATCGCTTTGATCACTGCTGGTGTTCTTGCGGAGCGAGGCCGGCCAGTTCTTTTCTTGTCCTCAACACTTGAGACTTCATTATACCTATTTATGGTACGATACACAAACCTAAGTGTTATTTTCAAATTTTTGAGCAACTTGAAAATGGTACTCGGCGAGTGTCCACAGCGATGCAACGCTAAAATTGCGATTCGGTTTTCTTTCAAGGTCCACTCCATCGTAATAAATCACGGCAAATGATCATTTTTTGTTTTAAAATAATTGTCAAACATTCAAAAATGGAACGCCATAAAATTTTTCTAAAAGCATGTTCGAAATTTAAACTACGTATAATAAAGAATATAATTTTATGATACATAATTCTACTCTTTTTTGTCAAACTAAACTAATTTTATAAATTCCATCTTCCATCATGATAGTAGCACAAATTATATTTATCTATCTGTAGATATAGACGTATCTGTATCCTAAACTACGTATATTTCTAATATTGTAGCACTTTGTCTTGGGAAAACTATATTTTTTTTCCACCATCACGTTTGAATATCATTGCAAACGCTTTTAGGCATATTTTTGTACTTTTGATTGTTATGTATCTTAAAGTCAAGTGACAAGCATGTATGTGAGTGTCTTGTACCTACTTTTTATACTTAAATGCCTAATTATAGAAAAAATATTTAGCCCAAAGAATGAATTCGCTAGGTTGTCTTGACTATACAAGCGCAAGCTATGTAAATAAATACAAGTAGGTGCCTTATTTCATATTTCAGTCGTACGCTGGATCCAAGGTAGATACCTACACAGGTTTATATATTTTGCTCAAAGGCAAAAACTACTGTAAAAAGTTGTTTTTTTTTATAAGAAAAACGTGAGAAGTAGGTATCTACCTGCAACGCTTTTTATTTGTAAACTATATATTTATGTTTCCTGAAAAATAAGTTCCTGGGCAGAATAGGTAGTTCACTAAAATTTTATTTTATTACTCTACATAAACAAGCACTATGCTAAATAAGTACTTACTTACCCATCACTTTATTCTTAAAATATCACTTCTGCACGTAATAATATTTATAAATTTCAAATTATTGTCAAAGGTATTGAAATTAACGCAAAAAAATGTATATATTTGTGTAATAAAATGATACGAGTCATATTTAATTTATTTATAAACTAATATTTGGATATTTGAATTTTATTTAGTAAGTAGATATTTAAATTAACATTTTGTATTTATATAACTATTGTTATAAGATTGATTATTTTTACAGACGGTTAAGGTAAACAAATAATTTCTTCAATAATTGTATAAAGAGTAACTACAAGCATTTTCTTCCATTCTCTTTAATGTAAATTATAAATTATTTTTATGAGCACAAATGATGAGTAATAAATGTTGCGCTTTTCATATTTTAAAGAATAAAAAGTGATGAACATTTATTGTTATTTTTTATCCCAAAGAATGTAGGTGATTCAGTTCTTTTTACCTACATTTAGTAAAATTACCGGACTTCAACCACCGGAACTCAGTATCATTAGTGTTACCATAAAAAATATTGTAGGATTCATGACTTTTTGTAAATATCCAGTTTTATAACTTCTGTAAGTTGGTGACATTGCGCACACAAGTTCAAATCTGTTATTAGGAAAATGAAAAAATGCAGTAAGTATAATTATTTTTGTAGGGCCGCTAATGATATTGATAACCGATACCTACTCTGAAATTCACCTGAATCATCTCTATTGCGGAAAATCAGGTGATTTTGCCTAAATGGACAAGTTAAAAAAATATATGAATATGCTACAAAAGTAGAGTAATAGTAATCAGTTTCCAAGTAACTGATTTTCTACAAAATATATATTATGCTCCCATCGTCGTGGAGATCCTTGGGGGAGGCTTATGCCCAGCAGTGAGCGTCGTTGTACGGCTGATAATGACGATGCTACAAAAATATTATACTGTAGAGCCAGTATATAATGAAGGTATTTTATTCTGAAAGTCATTAATTTATTTTCTGAATCTTTTTTTTTTTAGGTTTCTGGCCTGATTGCAAAAATCTTTAGGCCATGTCTTCATGTTGGTGCTGGTTCCAGCAAACACAGAGTTATAAACGTATACATTTTGAAAGGTCTTAATAAGGTATGACTAAATAGGTAGAAAACACATCACATTTTTTAATAACACGTACTTCGGCGGATAGTGTGCGCTTGCATCTTCAGTCTTTATTGTCTGTGAGTATACAGATTTTATTAGTCCTATTAGCATTTGAGTTCAAAGGGTAAACTTAAGTTTTTTTATGGCAACACCAACATAAAAATGCCAATACCGGCGGCCATTATACTGTCATGTCATTGTCATTTTGTCAATGAGTCGTGGCCGTAGGTTGGTGCCAATCTCCTTTCCGTCAGCCCCTTGAATTAAAACACCATGAGTGCCAAGTTACAGGAGTACCGAGATACGGTCGAGCGCCACCTGCTTGACAAAAGCAAGCCATGGACCAAATATTTCGATAAAGTCGAGGCACAGACTGGAGTCAACAGAGTATACATTTTCGTCGGTAAGAAATTGCTAGTTGAATTTTTTTAATCAAGTTTATTTATATCCTTAGCTTGACGTTTGTTTTTTGTCGGCAGGTTTGGTGGCGTTCACCGGTTTATATTTAGTATTTGGATTTGGAGCTGAACTGATATGCAACGCCATTGGTTTTGTCTACCCGGCATACATGTCGATGAAGGCGCTTGAGTCGCCACAGAAAGATGACGACACTAAGTGGTTGACCTACTGGGTGGTGTTCGCGTGCTTCTCGCTCATCGAGTACTTTTCAGACTTCATTGTCGGCTGGTTCCCGTTCTACTGGCTACTGAAGGTTAGTTCTGCCATTCCATATGTCAGGGAGACGCCGGCGTCTATGTTAGGTCATTACGGATGTAGTCACTTAGCGTGTGACATTAAACTTACATGAAAATCAGTGTTTGTGCCCTGAATATTCAATGTTCTTCATGCAGCCTCATGCTTAGGTAAATCCACGTGACTTGACAGGCTCATAATGTCAAGGGTTACAAAATCTTTTATTTTAAAACCATTTACTGCAACATGGTTCTAAACTAGGTAAGTACACAAAAGTGCTTGTGACTGTGATTAAGCCATATCACATCTTGCAAATTGAAGTAGATTAATAAAATAAATTAAGAAATTTATATATGATAATATTTTTTAACACTTTCACCCAATTTATTTCCTACAAGGAGATTATGTTATCCAGTTTTAAAATCATCTGTTTTTAAATTTTATTTTCTGACTTTTCAATACAATGCTCTATATTGTACAACATGATAAATACAGAAACAATACACCTAGATCAATGAGAAACAAATCACACTAAGCTGCTATATTGCTAAAAAACAAGTAGGTACTTATCACTTTTATTGTACATCAATAAAAAAAAATATTACTTTGGTGTATGATTTGAATTTGGAAAAAACATTGTGTAAGAAACTACTTGTCATCCCAGATATAACCTAAAGATGTGATTCATTTCAGGATGTTATCTGCTCTAGACTATAATGGTACTTTATCTCGTTGTAAATTACCGTAGATATCACTGTTATCTGCCTTGGTAATAGGTTTCCAGTGACCGATATGTGATAATATCAATTCAATAAAAATGAATAATAAAATAAAATATACTTACTTCGTACATAGGTAATTCACTCTACATAGCTATACATAAAATAAAAGGTTTACATACAATACATCCACCTTCAGGAACTTTCATATCATAGCAGTATCGTTAAGGGGTAGGCTGAGGTGTACAGTCATGAGCAATAACTTGCACCCACTTTAGAACCCTGTCGCACTATCAAACTTGACATTTAATGAGACTTATGGTTTAATTTGTCAAAAAAGTTATTGTGACATGGTTTCAAAGTGTATACATATTACTACTCGTGACCGTACAGTGATTATATAATATACACCCACTCCTCGTCAGATATGTTGTATGTCCCATGTAAAACACATATTACAACTATTCAGGCACAAATCCTGGAAACCATGATAGCAATTATCTATGACGCAAACATGAATTCAAACTCACAAACTTTTGTGTTCATAATTTTTGTAGGATAAAGATTCTATTAACATACAAATTGCCAAACATAATCGTTCATTACTATGAAATGTTAATTAACTATTAATATATCATTTAGTCCGACCACAGAGTCATTGATTACTGATAAGTTTCAATTAAAAAGATATCAGCCTACATGTAGGACGGTTGAGTTAAAATGACTTTTAGTAATATTTTAAATGTAAAAATAACAGAAAAATATAAGCAAAATGTTCGACCACGTAATAGCAACAGACTCGCCCCCTGTTACGCGGGACTTGGACATAGCCGGATTCAATTTTATACTCATAGATATTGGTTTCTATTATGGCAGACTGGGCACCCTCAGGCCTGTTGTCTTAAACGTTGTACCGGGTGAGAGCCTTCAGCGCTCCCCATTTGTCCGGCCAAGTAGTTAATGCCATCTGCGGCAAATCTACAATAAGTCACGTCAAAAAAAAAAATATTATGGCAGACACAAAGTTTATTATGTTTAAAGAAAGAATTTTAACTTAACATTATGACACAATTTACCTAATAGGTAGATGACGTTATACGGCCCACAAGGTCACTTATTATGTTATTAACACACAGTGTAGTGTTCTATAGAACAGAATAGTATTAATACTGTTTTTCCTTATCCATACTAGTCCGTAATTATTTCGAAAATAGCTACCTGTTTTACATTTTCATGCCTAAACCGTTGATGAAAATTGGCGCATAAATCGAAATAATCTTACCAGGATTTCACTCAACGTTTACAGAATCACTTACGGTTATTAGTCGGACGTCCGCGTTATTTGTCGCGTCTGCTTTGATAGCGTAATCCATGCAGCTGGGGTCAATAGAATTCAATCTTTATTCAGTAGGTAACATAGTTACACTTTAAATCATCAATTTTTACATAACGAACGTCTAATCCGCCTAAAACTACTGCAGCTTCTCACAACCTGTATAGCCGGGGAAAAGAAGCTGCAAGAAAAACCTCGGCACAGGGCTCTAGATGATATTTTTTTTAATAACAAAAATTATTATACAATCGGGTAATTTAGCCGCCTAATATCAGTTCTCAGACAGTTAATCCCTTGCATTCATATCTTCTAAATAATCATTAACCTTATAAATCTTTAGAAGTCAACAGAAAAAAGACAGACGAATATTACATACCTATTACTTCAGTAATAATATCAGCCCAATATCAAAGGCCATATACCTCCGAAGACACGTTTTCTCGCGATATTGCGTATATGATAATGATAATATGACAAACTCACGAGTATATTCCATCGGAAGATGAACTAAGACCTTTCTGTTAGACCAACGTCGGTGGTGGGTGAGCCGCATCGTCGTCTATAATGGTCGAGCCAACAGTGTTAGTGGAAACTGCGCTTAAGATAAATCAATAATTCATTAGTGCAAGTCCAGGGGTCCGGAACATGAATTCGAAAATCATTTGTTTAGGCCCATACTGGAAAATACTTAACGTTAGTGTTAATTATATCCACAGTGTATCTTCGTGATATGGTGCTACCTCCCGACGGAGTACAATGGCTCGATGATAATATACCACCGCATCATTCGCCCGTACTACCACAAGCATCACGGACGCATCGATGACGTCACCAACTCTGGTAAGAACCTTACTTCGTGTACCATGAATACAAATTTCAAATGAGAAATTAATGGGTTTGACACATTAAAGGCAGAAACAATGCTCCTGCAGGGTCTGCATGACAACCGCACGTCGCGCGGTGCGACTTATATCGAGGGCCTCTACCAATACACGCAGCGAATGCTATCTACGTAGATAGACGTACGGCTATTGGTCGAAGCCCTCGATATAATTCGTGCCGCGAGGGCTGCTGTTGGTATGCCGAAGCCGTAAGTCCACCAAAGCGGACACAATGACAATAGCAAAACATATCACTCAGTTTCGGTGGAGATCGGCCTTAACGACCTTCCTTACGGCGCAATGCAATTCGAGCGATATCGAAACAAGTGACGATTTTAGTATTTCGAATGAGACATGTTATGTCAGACTTGTTTCGCATTGTCTTTTTTTATTGTCATTGTGGGATTACCTATAGTACAATTTTACATTTTTTGTTACGTTTACATACTCAAAATTACTCTTAAAACTATCCAAAGTGTACCTAGTAGTATATATATATATATATATATATATATATATATATATATATATATATATATATATATATATATACACTTCTCATCAAAAAAATCGAAACACTTCCGTTTTCATTGTTTCTGTCCGAATTTAACACAAAAAAGAATTCATACGATGAAAAAAAATACATAAATGTATAGCTGGCAGTTTGGCCATTACAGTAATAAGCGAAAATTCTAAATTCAAAATTAGAATTTCATTTGTTTATCTTATAAACGAAATGAATCACTGTTTTGAGACAAATGTGTGTTTAGGGTTGGAGTACATTTAGCGTTTAAAAACTAAAAATTGGCGCCTATCCTTAAACTTTTTGTTTTTTATTTCAATACTGTGACTTTGGGACGTCTGAAAAAAGGTTTTTTTTTCTAAAACGTATGGATACTTCGCCCACAGAAGCCGCCCAAGTTGTGGCATTGCTGGATTCTGGCCTTAGTCAGCGTGTTGTGGCTGCAAGACTGCATCTAAGCCTGTCATCTGTTCATAGAGTCTATAAACGTTATCGGGAGACTGGTTTGTTCACGCGCCGTTCAGGATCTGGCAGGAATCGGGTCACTTCTGAGCGAGATGATCGATTTATTGTAACAACTTCTTTAAGAAATCGACGCCTTAACGCTTTTCAACTGCAGCAGCGGCTTCGTGTTGTACGAAGGGTGGCTGTAAGTGACTCTACAATTAGAAGAAGGTTGAAGGATCGTGGACTGGTACCGCATAAGCCAGCAAATGGGCCGAAATTAACTGCAGACCATCGAAGAGCGCGCCTTAACTTTGCACGTGAGCACCTAAATTGGTCATACCTACAGTGGAGCAAAGTTCTCTTTTCTGATGAGTGTAAAATTATGCTGTATGGTAACGACGGAAGGAACAAGGTCTACAGAAGAGACGGAGAACGCTATGCACAATGCTGCATTGAAGAAAAGGTCAGCTATGGTGGCGGTTCGTGGACGGTTTGGGGAGGAATCAGCGCCGACGGTAAGACAGAGCTTGCTTTCGTGTCTGGGCCACGTCTGCCTGCACTAAACTGTCATCGGTACGTCGAAGAGTGTCTCGAGCCTCATGTGATGCCCTATGCACATTTTATTGGCAACGGCTTCATATTCATGCACGACAATGCTAGGGCTCACACCGCGGGCGTCGTACGAGATTATCTTAACGAAGTCGATATCTCTATTATGGAATGGCCAGCAAGAAGCCCGGACATGAATCCCATTGAACATCTGTGGGATGAATTAAAGAGACGAATTCGAGCAAGAGATCCTGCCCCAGAAACACTTAGCCAGCTGCAAGATGCAATCCAAGAGGAATGGGACAATATACCACAGCATGTGATCGTGACTCTCATCCGATCGATGAAGAACCGTATGGAAGCAGTAATTAGAGCTCGGGGAGGGAATACAAGTTATTAAATAAACGTTTTTTAGCTTTTTTTTTCATTTACGTGTGTTGTTTTATCCATTTCCTTTATACTCCATACGGAATAAAAATGACTCATTTAACAAAATACGAAACCTATGAAAAATTCATTTAAATTTAGAACATTAACATTAAGATTTAATAAGCTCATATTACTCACTATTAAACGACATTTAACATTTATTCCTAAATGTACACATTTTTCTGATAATCCTGACTGTTCAGAATTGTACTATATTTCGCCTGGCAACATCACAAACATAACTTTAAAAAAAAAAAAAAAATAACTTTTTGAAAATTTAGTTTTGGAACGTCTCCCTCACTCTCTTGCTTTCGTGTCGTTATAGAGGTCAGACGTGTGACCCTCGAATAATTTCGAATCTTTCGAACCATTGTCGTAATTGCCGAAAATATTCCTAGTGCAACAGTGCCTTTAGATTGGGAAGACAATCCATCGCTCGAGTGTTTTGCCACAGTTATAGGTAACTCGGTAATCTGAGGTAAGTCGGCGAGCTGAAGGTACTGCAGGAGCCTCCCTGGCTGTTGGTTCTCGAGCCTGCGTATGTCACAGCAGGACATCTAGGTGAGTCTTTCTCTTTTAAAGGCATTTTTCTCGTCTATTGTCGTATTTTGTATGTTGCACTTTCGTATCAATTGTTTACCCAAATTTAGTATATCGCAATTTTCCCAATACAGTCCACTTTTAATATTCATTTTTTGGTCCTTTGAGCACGATATTTCATTTGTAAGGCGATCTAAGGATTCCATAATCAAATTTTTGTAGTTGAAAATTAATTATAAAAAACTTGAAGGTAACTTTAAAACGACACATATTTTATTTTTTGTTAACCTTCAAAAGATTGAAGACCGTTTTGTTTCAAATATTATTATTTTTAATTTTTGAACTTGCTTCTGAACGCACCTTGTCAGTCTGCTGTCACTGTCATTCGTACGTCAAGTTGACTACTTGTCAATCGAGTCTAAAAATAACCTCATACATATCGCATTGTTATTCATTGTTTTTGTTGGTTTCGATTGTTTTTCGTGTTGTTTTTGTTAAAATAACTTAAATTAACGATGAGTAACGATGATAGTATGTCGGTTACTGGAGACAGGAACCGCATTGCTCGGGATTATGCATTTGCCCGTATCGAAAGTATGGAAAACACGGACTTGGTAGGATATACTTTACAGGACGTGAAAGAAATTACGGATGAGTTTCACAGAGCACAGATAGAAGTATTGGCGTCAGTTTCGAAAGAACATAGACCAGGCGAGTTAAATTTTTCGGCTCAGTTTGAAACAAAAGTGAGGTCAATAAAGTATCGTATGTTGAAGAAGTCGCAAGCTGATATAAAACCTTCAGTTTCAGTTTCGGATAATCAGTGCTTAAGTGTAAAGCTGCCTAAAATAAACATAACGCCTTTTGATGGAAGGATTGAAAATTGGATTTCTTTTAAACAGCTTTATGACTCACTTATTCATAATAGGGAAATTCCAGCAGTGGAAAAGCTACATTATTTATTGACCTATGTTCGAGGATGTGCATTGGATTTAATAAAGAATTATCCAATTTCAGATGAGAATTATTTAAATGCATACAATGTTTTGAAAAATCATTATGAACGTAAAAGAGTGTTAGCGTCAATATTCTATGAAAAATTATTACACTGTGAATCTGTGAAGTCTAAAAGTAGTACAGAATTAAATAGAGTTTTTCGTACTTTTAAAGAAAATATTGAAATTTTAGACAAATACCAGTTACCAGATAGGAATTTTATGCTGTTCCATTTGTTATGGTCCAAGCTTGATGCAGCTACTAGAGAGGCTTTCGAGTTACAATTAGAGTCTGATGTTGATATTCCGGAATATGCTGACTTGTGTAAATTTATAGAAAAGCGAAGTCAAGCCTTGGAAAATTCCAGTAAATTGAATAGTGTTACTACAAAGCCAGTGTCTAAAACAAAGTCATCGCTTATTGTACCACCTGTGATCAGCTGTACGTTGTGTTTAACGGTTGGCCATAATATAGACAAATGTCCCAAATTTTTAAAATTGACACCTCGTGAGAGATTTGCTTGTGTGAAGGATAAACGACTTTGTATTGTATGTCTTCATCCCTCTCATACAGTCAAACATTGTAAGTCTTCAGTTCACTGTGACAAATGTAAGTATAGGCATCACGCGCTACTTCATTTCCACACGTCTGCTGATGAAGACATTTCTCAACAATGTATCGAAGGGACTTCGTCGAATATTCCCACAGCGTTGACTGTTCCTGGAGGTCATTCCCAAATTTTATTTTCGACTGCTATGGTCTTAATTAAAAATAAATTTAATAAATTGACCCCTATTCGCATACTTTTGGACAGTGCTAGTGCCTGCAATTTTATTACTTTGACTTGTGCTCAGAAGCTTGGACTTGACATAAGGGACAATGCCCATTCTGTGAATGGTATTGGTACGGTATCGGCCGATACTCTTGGCACTGTCGAATGTGAGATAGTACCATCTAATGGTGGCTCCTCATGTAACTTTTCGTTTAATGCTCTCGTTTTGTCGCAAATTTGTACTGACATGCCGTCGGGACAAATTGATATTTCCTCTTGGAAACATATTAGGGGATTAGATCTTGCTGATCCATTCTTCCACCAGCCTGGGCCTATTGACATGTTGGTCAACGCCAATATTCTCGCTTCGGCACTTCAACCTGGTCTTGTCAAGGGCGAGTCAGGTCAGCCTGTTGCTATCCGCACTGTTTTCGGCTGGATAGTAATGGGTGAATGTGCAATTGATGTTGACACTTGTCGTTCTCGTTTTCGTAAAGGTTCCTGTGTTGTGACTAAGGACTGTCTTTTAGTGTCGAGTTTGTCTTTGGACAACAGTTTAAAGAAGTTCTGGGAGTTGGAGAATTTAGATCCTCCTAAGCCTGTCGTTTTTTCGAAAGCTGAATTGTCGTGTGAAACCTATATGGAGGCTTCTTATTGTCGTAACCCTGAAGGTAGGATGATTGTCCCGTTGACCTTTGTCGACCTTCAGGAGAAGCCAAGGTTTTTAAATTCTCGTGAGGTCGCACTTAAGCGACTTCTGAATTTAGAGAGGAAGTTTAAAATAAACCCTCTCTTTCGTACTGCTTATATTAACTTCATGGACGATTACCTCAAGTGTGGTCATATGGAAGAAGTTGAGCCGCCTCTGTCGTCTGAAGGCCACTTCTATTATATCCCTCATCACGGAGTTCTACGCCCTGACTCGGTTACCACACCCTTGCGTACGGTCTTTGACGCAAGTGCTAAGGATGCCGCTGGCGTGTCCTTGAACGATTCGTTGCTCCCTGGCCCTAAGTTACAGAAGAACATTTTCGATCTTCTGGTTAGGTTTCGTTGGCATGCTGTAGTCTTCACCGGGGACATCAAGCAGATGTATCGCCAATTCTTGGTCGAGTTGCGAGACTGCGACTATCAGCGCATTCTTTGGCGAGCGTCTCCAGAGGACCCTGTGAAGGATTTTCGCCTCCTTACCGTAACTTATGGGGTATCCTGCGCTCCGTACCAGGCGCTTTGGTGCATCGCTAAGGTAGCTGAGGAATTCTCATCTCGTGCTCCTCAAGGTGCTGCTGTCTTGGCGAGAGATACTTACGTAGATGACATTGTGTCAGGTGCAGACTCTATTGAGAGTGCTCTACTAATGCGCAAGGAGTTGCTGGACATCTTGTCGTCGTCTTGTCTCCATTTGCGGAAATGGGCCTCCAATAGCCCTGAATTTTTGAATTCTTGTCCGGACTCTGACTTATATTCCGACCGCCTCCGGAGTTTCGAAGATATAAGTGATTTATCGCTTAAAATTCTGGGTCTCTCTTGGCTCCCACAAGAGGACAAATTTACTTTTCGTACTTCAATGGATGATTCACGCTGTACTAAGCGATCTATCCTCTCGGATATCGCAAAGATTTTCGACCCTTTGGGTTTATTATCGCCGGTCGTATTTTTTGCGAAATATCTAATACAACTGTTGTGGTTGTCTGGAACCGATTGGGATAGCGAAGTTCCTGTTACTATCGCGCAGGAGTGGCGTAGGTTTAAGTCGCAGCTATCATCCTTGAGCTCGCTTTCCATTCCTCGTCGAATGGTCGAATCTTTTACGTCGTTGCAGCTTCACGGTTTCTGTGACTCCTCAGAAAAGGGTTATTGTGCCGTCATTTATTGTCGTGTCGTTAAAAATGACAGCACTATCGTTGTGCGACTTTGCTGTGCGAAGTCGAAAGTGGCCCCTCTTCGTAGGTGTTCCGTTCCTCGTTTGGAGCTGCTAGCTGCTGTTTTATTATCGAACTTAATCGCTTCGTTCAAAAAAGCTTTAGATGGTTTTTATAATTTTGACGACATCTACTGTTGGTCAGATTCAAGTGTCGCTCTGACATGGATCCGCTCTTGTCCATCGAAGTGGAAAACCTTCGTGGCCAATAGAGTCTCGGATATTCAGGAGAAAGTGTCCCCTCACACCTGGTACCACGTGCCTGGTTCTGAAAATCCAGCGGATTGCGGTTCTCGCGGTTTACATCCTGCTGACCTCATCCAGAACGTAACATGGTGGGCGGGGCCTAATTGGCTTTCTCAACCCCAAGAGTTTTGGCCACGGTCTGAGATACAGTTTGACCACCTTGCATCTGATGAACAGAAGATTTATAGCCTCTTTACAGCTTCTAACATATCTTTCGTAGATGAAATTCTCAATCGATATTCATCTTTTAAGCGGATTTTAAACATCCTAGCTTATTGTTTTCGGTTCAAAAATAATTTGAAAAACTCTTCTTCGAAGGATTTAAAATCACAATTGTCGCCTGAGGAAATAAATAATTCATTTCGCTTCCTCGTGAAGCATGTCCAAGAGTGTGCCTTTGCTACAGAAATTCGTCTGTTGTCGAAAGATAGTTCTTCTCGTCCCTTACCTAAACCCATGAGAAAGTTATCTCCGTTTTTGGATGAACATGGGCTTTTGAGGGTGGGCGGTCGCCTATCTAAAGGAAGGCTGACTTATGACGTTAAACATCAGCTATTATTGCCTCGTGATCATAGGCTCACGAAATTAATAGTTGATGATTATCATCAGCGCTTTATGCACCCTGGACTGCAAACTCTCCAAAACTTGTTGGCCCAAGAATTTTGGATCTTGTCTTCGAAAAGAGCAATACACTCTGTTGTGTCGCGTTGTATAAAATGTTTTCGCGCCCATCCGAAAGTGGCACCACCTCCTCTTATGGGTAATTTGCCAGCCTTTCGTATCAACCAGATAAAACCATTCTCGTCTGCTGCTGTAGATTATGCGGGGCCTTTTGATGTGTGTTTGGGTCGGGGTCGAGGTGTGCGCACGTTTAAGGCATATATTTGTGTCTTCGTATGTACAGCCACCAAGGCTCTTCATTTTGAGCTCGTGTCGGAGTTGACCTCCGAGGCCTACCTAGCAGCCTTGAGGCGTTTCATCGCACGGCGTGGTCGCTGCTCGAAACTCATTTCCGACCAAGGTAGAAATTTCATCGGAGCCTACAATATACTTAGTGACCTTATGAAAGGGGCTTCCGGAGCCGAACGAATCGAGTTCGTGTTCAACCCTCCTGGTAGTCCACACTTTTCAGGCTTGGCCGAAGCTGGGGTCAAGTCTGTAAAAACGCATTTGTCGCGTGTCGTTGGCTCGCAACGCCTAACTTACGAGGAATTTTACACAGTCCTCACGCAGATTGAATCCATGTTAAACTCTCGTCCTCTTTCGCCCGTTAGCTCAGACCCTAACGACTTCTCGGTATTGACCCCCGGTCATTTTCTAACTATGGAACCCCTTACTATTTTACCCGAAAACAACTTCCTTGATGTAAAGTTAGGTTCATTGCAGAGATGGAAATTGTTGCAACAAATCCATCAAGATTTTTGGCGCAAATGGCACCTTGAATATTTACACACTTTGCAACAGCGTCACAAGTGGTATAATAGTCGAAGGGAAATTTCGATCGGTACTCTTGTACTCATTGTTAACGAGCAATGCAGTCCAATGAAATGGAAAATCGGTCGCGTCTCGAAACTTCATCCCGGGACTGATGGTGTCTGTAGAGTTGTCACGGTGCGTACAGAAGGTGGCGAATTCAAACGACCTATCGTTAAACTTTGCCCTCTGCCAATGGAGGATTTGAAATAAAACAGTACTCTTTGTTAACTTGTAATGTCGTAAACAAATATTTTTTCGTTCGTGTCGTTTTATAGTTTTAATTTTTGCTTATATATCGTGTTATAATTTAACTTCGGTTAAAATACAATGTATTTTGGTGGGCGGAATGTTCAGAATTGTACTATATTTCGCCTGGCAACATCACAAACATAACTTTAAAAAAAAAAAAAATAACTTTTTGAAAATTTAGTTTTGGAACGTCTCCCTCACTCTCTTGCTTTCGTGTCGTTATAGAGGTCAGACGTGTGACCCTCGAATAATTTCGAATCTTTCGAACCATTGTCGTAATTGCCGAAAATATTCCTAGTGCAACAGTGCCTTTAGATTGGGAAGACAATCCATCGCTCGAGTGTTTTGCCACAGTTATAGGTAACTCGGTAATCTGAGGTAAGTCGGCGAGCTGAAGGTACTGCAGGAGCCTCCCTGGCTGTTGGTTCTCGAGCCTGCGTATGTCACAGCAGGACATCTAGGTGAGTCTTTCTCTTTTAAAGGCATTTTTCTCGTCTATTGTCGTATTTTGTATGTTGCACTTTCGTATCAATTGTTTACCCAAATTTAGTATATCGCAATTTTCCCAATACAGTCCACTTTTAATATTCACTGACAAAACGTAAACTTGAAAGGTGTTTCGATTTTTTTGATGAGAAGTGTATATGCAAAATAAATAATAGTTAGAATTTCAAGTATTGATATCACTAGTAAGATATACTTGGTTCCTATTTTAGAATTACTGAAGGACCTAGCCAAGAATGTCAACAAACAGATTGACAAAACGATGAAAAAAGTGAACGAGGCCATCGACAAAAAGCTGGCTCAAGATTAAGAGTACGTAGACACGTCTACTACGCTTAAGCCATATGTCCGGCAACCGGCGATTAACCGGCAAAGATATGCCGTGGCATGGGTGGTGCTATCGCGCGCGTCCCAACTTAACTTATACAGGGGGGTTAAAAAGGCCACATCGAAGCGATTCATTTAAAAAAGCAATATTGCTATTTGACATTTGTGGGCATTGCGCACTTTGCTTTTTTAGATGAATTGCTTCGATGTCGAGTTTTTAAACCCCCAGAGCGTTTTGACTAATAGATACTGCAAATGTTGTTTACGTGGATAATCGTGGTACGGCTATTGATCAAAATCAAGAAAAATCTAAATCGAATCGTCTTAAACCTAAATAAAGATTTTTTTATCTAATGTTCCCAAAGTGGTTAACAAATGTTCCTAAAGGTTGGGTAAAAAAGCTCATAAGTTCCCAAAGTGGGAACGTTCCTCGGAACGATACATTGCTGATCGTAATCCGTGATGTACACCGCGCCGCGCGCGACAGCGAACTCGCGCCGCGGGAGCAGTAGGGCAGTGCTGCTATTGTTGTTGACAGACGTCGGTTCAGTACCTTCTTTTTTTTGACATGCAGAACGCAAGCCAATGCTTGCAACAGTCGCCACCTAGGCTATGAGGATCGAACTGATGAATCTTTTTATCTATAGTGGAAAAATGTTGATATAGTATAGAAAAATAAGCAAAAATATCTTCCAAACCACTCGCCAATCGCTGGTATCTGGACAAATGGCTTGGTCTGCATGGTAAATGGCTTTAGTGCAATGTTGTGAGTAAAAGCTTAATTTCGGGTTCACATGTGTATAGAGATACTAACTCAAGACAAAAAGTGGTTCAGCCAATTTCTAGACAAATGCAAATAGCAACTTATAGTCAAAATGCAACCGTTCTATTTTGTTCTTAGTTGCACCTCAGTTAAACCTTTAGGTATAAGCCGGCTAAAATGTGTACTCACTTTTCGGTTATAAAATTGTACGGCTCAGGAGCTTTACCACACTTTACTACCATGTCACAGTGGCTTTTTTGATAAATCGAACTGTAAGTCTCCCTAAATAACAAATAATTAATACGACAGGGTTCTAAAGTGAGTACCTACGTGATATTGCTCCTGTCATGATCACGACTAATGAATGAATGAGTCTGAATCTGAACTAAGTTCAATAGAACATTCCCACTACAGTCTTATTCGGCTTGGCTTTTTAAATATTTTTTTTCTTTTTCTTCATGGGTTTAATAAACACAGGTGTTGGAAGACGATAAGAGCAATGCTTATAGTTTTAATTTCCCATACAATAGCCCCGATTCCTGCAGACACCCCCTAATTTATTTTAAGTTATAGCCATCATTTTCATATCCGTCGAAAAGGAAAGGGACGGATGATTCACAGCTCTTAATTTTAGGAAGAATGAGTAAATGAATGAATAAACCGTGCGGATCAAAAAGGTACGTCGCTGGTATGCAATCCGTTTGACGTGCTGTCTACTTAACTGTGTCGGGTTATTGACTGATGTAAAATTTTTAGACGGTTGGTTTAGATTTGTGCTTAAAATTGACGTGTGTTCCATAAATTTTATGCTTGTCGATTACCCATCCCTTTCTTTTTCGGCGGATAAGAAAATGACAGATATAACTTAAAATAAAATTAGATGGTATTTACAGGAATTAGCACCAATGTCACCACAAGGCTTCTTTCTAGCTATTTTTCGCTCTGTTTTGTCAATTTGTCTGTTCACATTTATAGTCCATGCCTAATGCCATCTATTTGAATGTACAGGGTGTTAGTGGCATCGTAACGAATACTGAGAGGGATGATTCAGCTCATTTTCATTCAGATTCTGAGTTAATATCAAGTGGAATTATCCATCGCAAAAGTATAGAATTCAAAATACATAATTAAAAAACAATAACTCAGAATCCCAGGAAGAGGAAATGACAGCTTGTGCTCCATCGCAGCACAAGCTGAGCCATTTCCTTTTGCCCGTATTCGCAATATTCATTATTATCTAGTTCATATAGCAAATGTAAATTGTTACTGGCAATAAATTTATTTTATTCTTATTCTTATTCATGGTCTGAATCATCCCCCTCAGTATTCGTTACGATGTCACCAACACCTGTATAAATTAGACCAGACGACAAGTCAATATCAACATTGTAGTGTTTTTCTTATCTGAAATGAAATCGCACTTAGCAATTTGAAATATTACATATTCTATTTCTACATTTAAAAATAAAATTATCACATCCTTTATGAACTATGAATGTTTTACAAGCGTAATTCACTCACTACGTCACGTAGCAAACTTCATTTCGATTATTTTTTTGGCACGTTCTATCAAATTAATATCATTACTACTGAACAGAGTTTACCGTGGAGTCTCCATTCTACTATATTTTTTCCTATTACACTTATGTTGTATGTTTCGCGTTTTTGTATAAATAATTTATTGCATATGTCTAATATTTACGTATAACTTTAGGTCTAACAAATAATCAAAGAAATGATTTAAGATTAAGTGTCCAAGAGATGGTGCAAAGCGCTAATGCGAAGATCGACCAGTCAATTCAAAAAATGAACAATAAGTAGAGTCGCGCTGCTCGGAAAGTCATAGTGCATTGCTTTTCTAAGTACGTTGCATTCCTTTTATTTATTTTTGTAGATAGCTTGTAGATGCACTTTAAAGTACACGTATTACATGCTAGAAAAATAAGCTAATAGCTGCAAAAGGGGTATTTGACTCATTCTACTCATAATAGTTTCAGATAGATCTCAGATAGATCTGAAAAGGTTATTTCGAAAAAGGCTATTTCGCGCTAAAAAGCTTTGTGACATCGAAGCAATTCATGTAAAAAAAAAGAATTTTGCTTTTTGTTAATTGTTGGCATTGCGCACTTGGTTTTATATGCGCAAATGTCTTTTTAGATGAATTGCTTCGATGTCGCCTTTAAAACACCTCTGAAAGTCGATTTTCAATGTCTCATATAACGCAGGAGATATTGGAAAAAATCTGTGGTGTGGAAATGCTCTATCCCGCCGTTGCCCCCGCAGCAAAACGCCATCACGTCGAATGACGTCACCATTTGCTTACTATTTCTTTCTAAACCTCTCGATTTCGAAAGAACTTTTTCAACAATTCAACCACTTTTCAACGAATTTCCGTACTGTTCTTACTTGGATTTTGAAATGATAATGAGAATAATGTCGGTAAAAGATAACAATAATTCTTGATAATTGTTGAATACTATATTAAGCTCGGACAACTTTAACGTCATATAGTTTGTTTTTGTACCATATCTATAGTTATGTATTGAAAACAATTCCATTTAAATTGAAAATTCAATTATTGAAACAATCTATAAGTATACTGATACAAAAATCCATTGCCGTGCAAAAAGTTAGTCTCGCTAAAACTAGAAAATGTCTCGATCGAATGTAATAACATAGCATCACGCCTATATCCCCTAAAGGGTAGGCAGAGATGTATAGAATGTTATTCGAATAAGGGTTATCCATGGAGCCATGTCAGGGGCCTTTGGCGGCTCAATAGTAACCCTGACACCAGGGTGGATAAGGTCAGTTAATAATCTCACAACCCACACGAAAGAAGAAAAAGAGCATTATGATTTTCATAGTCTATGTATTTTTTTAAATTTTAAATTAAGGTACACTCTGGCCCTGATTCCCGCAGACAACTACAAATTTTATTTTATGTTACTTATACACGTCATTTTCTTACCCGCCGAAAAAGAAAGGGACGGATGATTGACCGATGTTAATTTTAAAATGAATGAGTAACCCGGGCGAATTAAATAGGCATCTCGTTAGTTTGCAAACTGTTTGACGGCTTTGACGTGTGCTGCCAACTTGATTCTATCGGGTTATTGGCCGATTTGAGAGGGTTGATTAAATTTCTGCATTATCGCACATTGACGTGCGTTCCATAAATTTTATGTCTGTCGATTATCCGTCCCTTTCCTTTTCGGCGGATAAGAAAATGACAGGTACCTAAACCTGCCTTAAAATAAAATTAGATGATGTCTACAGGAATCAGCAGCTTAATTTCAAAATGACACGAAACACAGTACAATAAGTCAATAACACATTTCATCCTCATCTATTTTAGGTAAAAAGGATTAGAGATATCATATACGCTACTGCGGTAAGTCAAGTTCGAACTGAATGCTTGTTAAGACCTGGTTTTTATGCTTGGCTTATTTTTAACATAACATAAACTCACGACTATATCCTAATAGAGCTTATTTTTATTTGATGAAAATAGTAAGTGGAATATGATATAGGTAAGTTCACAATTTCTCGATCCCTATGAAAAGTTAAGGAGACTCAATTACAAACTAAATTAAAATTTTGTTCGTCATAATCAGTAGCATTGTACATTTATTGTTATCGTGTATTTTATAAGTAAATTAGAATCTAACAGGCTTTGCACTAACTTTTGGACGATTTTTTTGTTTCTAATTTTAATGTTGACTGTTGACTAATAATTTTCTGCCAGGTTTACGTGTGTTACAACACACGTCTGTAATTCCTAATGGTTAGGGCAGGTACACAATAATAGCACTATTGGTATCAAGTATTCATGGCCGGAACTAGTGTTGGGTTCTTACCCGGAAAATTCCCGCGTTTTGGGAATTTTCCCAATTCTGAGGGAAAAAACCCGAAAAATTCCCATTTCAAGGGAAAATATTTTTTATCGCATATATTTGTATTAAAAGTAAGGATTTCCAACAAAGACCATTTAAATATAAGGTATGCCTACTTATGCCCAATTTATCTTCTGTCGTAGTGTCGTATGAACTCTTAAAAAACTTAAAGGAGATCATCGGATTTCGGCCTAGAAGTCAAAGTGCCGGCCAAAAAATAATTTTGCTATATTCCGTTAGATCTTATCCATATGAGCATTTATTACTATGGCACCAAAGCTGTAGGGTCAATGTCTTCGGTTTTATTCGATTTTAAAAAACTGTATTTTTCATACATTTTTGGTGAAAATGTAAAGTGCGGGCCAAGTAACAATAATGGTATATATCCTTAGAACTTATCCGTCTGAGCATTTATTACTATGGCACCAAAGCTGTAGGGTCAATATTTTCGGTTTTATTCGAATTAAAAAAACTGAATTTTCATACATTTTTGGTGAAAATGTGAAATGCCGGCCATGAAACAATATTTGTATATCCCGTTAGAACTTATCCATTTGACCATTTATTATTAGGGCACCAAACATCTATGACCATTATTTTGACTTTTGTTGGACTTTACGTTATAGTTTCTGTGTGAAAAGTGCCGGTCAGCAAAAAACACATGTCAAAGCTATCGAGAAGATACCTGTAAACATTATTTATTCACTATGACAAAAATGTGTATGACCATTAATTAGTTTGGCTTTTGTTGGATTTAAAAAAAACTTGATTTTTGATTCATTTTGTATAAAAATAAAATATAACAGGCGCGTTATTTAAAGGATCGTCAGAATGTTTATTACTATGGCATTAAACGACTATGACCAATATTTTGAACTTAATTCGCTTTTCCAAAAGTCAAAAAAAAGTTTTATCTACGGATAATGGAACTATCTTGCTAAAGGCGTAATATGGTGGTCGTCTTTTGAAAAATAGGTTTGCGTTTGACCACTACCTTACCTGATGGTGATACACGCTTAAGAAACTACTTTTTTTAAAGAAAAGTGTATACAAGGAATAAACAGTGGGGTGATAGAGGTACCTACTATGTTATCGGCCGAGTAGCACCAGGACATTGTGATAGGCATACTTGCAAAGTACAACTACCCGACTCCTGTTTTCCCTAACAGATACTACAGACGTCATGCCAATATACGAGTTTCGTCACTAGATGGCAAGCTTATCTTTGGAGGATGGTAACCATTTACAGTCAAGGTGAATCAATACCATAATTCAACCTAAACTTAGGCTGTAACGTTGAGTCGAATGCAAAAACTACAGCCAACGTCATATCTCAAATCAGATAGTATTAATATAGAAGTTCACCTAACAACACACAAAACAAAAACACAAAGTATTTATCTGACTAATAACTAGTCATTGGGAAAGCTCTGCTTGTTGTCATTGTTAAAATGTATGAAAAAAGTTTTTTTTAAAAGTCCAATAAAAGCCAAAGTCGACATTTAGTAGTATAGTAAAAATACGTCGTTCAAGTCGTTTACCAAAAGATTTGACTTATTTTGTTTCGCTGGCTGACATTTTCCCATTTGAACCAAAACGGAAAGAGAGACGAATAAAAAGTCAAGAAAACGGTCAAAAATGTTTTGCGCCAGATTATTAAATGTTCTAAAGGTCCTTTGTAATCCGCCGTACCGCATTTTTTACCCAAAGCACTTTATTTTCATACAAAATAAATAAGAAATCAAGATTTTTAAAATACACTAAAAGCCAAACTAATGGTCATACAAGTTTTTGTCCGGCCAAGTAGTTAATGCCATCTGCGGCAAATCTAAAAAAAGGTCATACAAGTTTGGCGCTATAGAAAAAAATGTTAACAGACATCTACTCGATACTCTCAACATGATATTTTTGCTGGTCGGCATTTTTCATATTTAAACTAAAACGTAAATTCCAATAAAAGTCAAAATAATGGTCATAGATGTTTGGTGTTATTAAAAAATATTGAAAAGCAACTATTAGACAGATTCGACGTATTTTTTTCGATGGCCGGCATTTTAACATATTAACCAAAACTGAAAGTCCAAATATTGGTCATAGAAGATTTTTAAAATACAATTAAAGCCAAACTAATGGTCATACACGTCTGGTATCATAGTAAAAAATGTTCAAAACAATCTACTCGAAAGGTTTGACACATTTTTTTCTCTGACCGGCACTTTCAAATTTGGGCCGGCCAAAGTATGGAAAGCCGATGATCTCCTTTGTAATATATTTTGAATGGAATGTTCGATTTTAATAATTCCATGCAAAGATATCTACATATTATAGGATATATAGGATGCTTTTGGCACGAGAGAATGTCATCATCGAGGAGCAACATGGTTTTGTGCAAGAAATTGGGAGGCACGAATACCTACAGATATTATTTACTTGAACTATGAAAAAGCTTTTGATCGAGTTCCTGTCACACCATTGATTGCTAAATTAGAGCCCTTTGGAATCAGAGGCAATGTCGTGAAGTGGATTGAAGACTTCCTGTCAAATCGCACATTCTCTGTGCGCATCGGAGAATCATACTCTGTTCCCAGAAAAGTCCTCAGCGGTGTGCCGCAGGGATCGGTGTTAGGACCTATTTTATTCAGTATCTACCTTACAGATCTTAAACATGGTATAATGTCTGATATATCACTCTTTGCACATGACACGAAAATAACAGGGAATCCACTTATTAGCCATAATATAATCCAAGATGATCTTGATAGAGTAATTGCTTGGACCCGAGATTGGCTAATCACATTAAACGTAGACAAATGCACTGTGTTGCATGTTGGCAGTAACCACCCCACGTTGAGTTACACCATTGACTCAAAACCTCTCGAGTGTGTTAAAAAACAAAAGGACCTTGGCATAACGATAACACATAATCTAAAGTGGGACGAACACATTATTGGAATCATTAAGAAGGATAACTCCCTCTTATACATAATTAGAAAAGCTTTTTATCATATAGATACGGAATTGTTTCTTAGGCTTTACAAAACTTACTTACGTCAAACCGCTGTTAGAACATGGGTTTCAAATATGGAGACTTTACTATCGGAAAGACATTGCACTACTAGATAGAGTCCAAAGAAGAGCAACAAAGATGGTGACAGTACTGGCTGGCCGGAGTGGACCTTAGCGGGGGCCGCAGGACTCTCACCTCTGGCTTGACTTCATTGGCCAGCCAGAGTGGGGCGTTAGAGCTATACGCTCGCAGGGTGGAAGTGAAAGATGCATAAGTCGCGAGTTGGTAAGGCGGGTAAACCGCCTCGCAGAAAGCGGTGTACACCTCTTGACACCCTGAGATGCTCACAACCATGTTGCTGCCTTGCCGTCCAGTCGCGTCGGCTAGATAGGTGGCCCAACCAGTGAGTGACGAGTCACCGCCTGCCCAATGTATCTCTGTTATTAACATTGGTCGAGCAGGCGCCATAGTCCCCCATAGCCCCAGTATATAGGTTCACTAATCCCCAACCCAACAGCCCAGTTCCTTTTGTTCCCATAATCTGCAATAGTCCTACACGAACCAGGGATTGTCTTTGGGTGCACTCCCATAGTGCATACAGGGATAATCGCCGGTTGGTGTCACAACACATTTAGAGTAAATTGTCTTAAGGGGCCTCTACGTGTTGGCTTCGGCCCCACGCACGCCTTCCAAAAGTCCGGGACTCCATGACAGACCCGACCCGAGACATGGAAACGAGATACAAATAATAATAAGATTAAAAATAATTAAATAAAAAATATTTTCCCATGATTCGGGAATTTTTCGGGTGTTTATTTTATTTTCCCATATTTTCCCGATATTTTTTCTTTCCCACCCAATTTTTTCTTTCCCTGCCCATCACTAGCCGGAACTATAGCAGCTGAACGAATCCTCTTCTTTTTACCCCTCCCCCCGCCCCTCCTTCAGATTTTATATTTTTAATATTTAAAAGGCGGACAACACGTTAAAAAATTAGACAACACTTTACCGGGAAAAACTCACAAGGACTCCATAGTGGCGTAACCACGGTCAACACCAACAAAACGTATTCATTTGTATAAAAGTTGCCTCACCTGGTTCCCTATTTGTCCGGCCAAGTAGGTAATGCCATTTACGGCAAGTCTACAATAAGCTCACAAAAATGGGTGTCTTAGCAAGACACGAAGGGAACGTGGTGGAGTATACCCCATACCCTGGTTGATTGTGGGAAGCCTATGCCCAACAGTGAGAAGTGCTTAGGTTGCTTATGTTATGTAACTTCTTTTTTAAATTAGGGCTGTATTGCCTCATTCATTACTTATTAATACATTGTTTAACCCTTTCACGGACAGAGACCATGGGTCATTTTGATGGTTCATAATAGGTAGTATGAGAGTATGACAACTTGGAATTGAAACGTCATTAGACGTTGAAAGTGTTAAGAAGGATTTTGTTGACCAATGACAAGTCTATTTTCTAGATTTTAAATATAATTGCAAGAGTAAAAAAAGGCTTATTGTTAATGAATACTAGACTTCCCGTTTCACATTGCCATGCATTATGCACATATTGGTTGTTTTAGAAGCTTGGGATTACAATTAATATGCTTACAAATTTTGCAGAAAAACGCAATTTGTTAAGTGGGTGTCGTTTTCTAAAATTATTTCTTTTTTTTTCTAGCTACACGTCTAGTGGCAGATGCTATATGTAAGTTTTTTCTTTTCTTTTTCTTGTATGCTAAGATACTCCGTAGACACCCAATACCGAAGTGTATGGTGACAGGTGATCACCCCATCGCTCAATGCATGTTATAGAGTAGACAATCTCACGTGTCGGTTTAAACGACACGCGAGGTTGTGTTTTTTATTAGCCAAATATAGAAGTTTCTTGATATTTGCATGCTAGCAATAAATAACAGGATAGAGAATCTGTCTTTTTTTTTACTTTTAATGTGACACTTAGTTTAATACCATGTAGTGACTCTGCACCTACATATGAGCGAATAAATGATTTCTAATAACATCATCATCCTCTTGCCTTCATCCTACTCTAATATACATATATAGATAAACTCACGCCTATTTCCCATCGGGGTAAGCACAGACTATGGAATTCCATCTGACATATTTCTCTTGCATCCTCTACGTTCATTAGTCGTTTCATACACGCACGGTATCCTATTCTAAGGGGGGTCACAACATGTATTCCTCTTCCATTCATCTCTGTCTGTCATCTTCTCCGTACTCACACCTTTCACACACATATCTTTCTTCACACAATCCGTCCACACTTTCTTGGGTCATCCCCTACCCCTATATCCATCCACATTCATACTCACAACTTTCCTCGTTATATGCCTTTCATCGCTCCTCATTACATGCCCATACCAGCGATTTCCTCTTATACAATATTCATTCTTAATTTTGTCCATTCTGGTCACACCATACATTCATCTTAACATTCACATATCTGCCACGTGTACACTTCTTTCATTCGTCTGAAGCCTAGTTTCCAACTAGTCAAATCAGTTACTTTTTACTAAACGTCAAAACACGAAATTACTATAGAATTTGTATGAAGCACAAAAGCAAAATGTGATAAAATTTCGGACTTATACGTTTTTCTTGATTATAATTCATAAATAAGTTTATTATAGAAAAGGGAATATGTTTTTAGTTAGTTTTAGATCTGTCTTTATTTAGTAATCAGAATTGATGTTTTTTTCTTTATTTACAGCTAACGTTAGGAAGAACAACTAGATCCGCTTTAAACATATTTGGTAGCGAAAAGTACAAAAATGCACCTGCTACTACCACGAGCTTCGCACCACAACCATTGGCTGAAAATATAAGAAAAATCGATAAATGACATAACAAAAATGACGGAGATTTTGCTATAAGATAACGATAATAACCCTCTAAAACTTACAAGAGGTAGAACCCCTAAATAAGCATCATTAAGATCAATTTCATAAAGAAAATTAAAATTCAATTACCATAATTTGTATGGTCAATCAATATTTTAATTTTCCAAAAATGCTTTTTCGTCCCAATATCTCCGTCTTTTACTGTCAAAAAGTATTTTATAAAGTAACGAACGTATCAGTGGATGGTAATTAAAATAGTTTTGTTTATAATGTTGACCATTTAACAAGGACTGTTCTCTTTGTATTGTAAGAACATTTTCTACGAAAGGTTTTACGCTAAAGCTGGTCTAGGAGCGCTAGAAGCATATAATAACAATGCTCTTCTAATGGCACTATTAATTAACCTTTATATGACCAACATAATACATCACTCAAAAGCAAGACATGGGAAACGTTTATTTAAAAAATAAAATAAAGAAACTCGAAGTCAATAGTGCCTAAATTGATATGACTGACAGCATTCATCAGTAGATTTCTTTACGTCGTATGTTTCTGCGCCTCTAGTAGCAAATACTGTCGTAAAACCAAACTTGTGATTCAAACCCTATAATATACGTTCTAAGTAAGAACTTTCAACCTTATCATCATGTATTAAGCTAAGTTTTTTTTGTACAATCGTGTCCATTTATTTCTTCTTTTTAATTGTAGAAATTCCTAGTTGAATCTATCTTTTCTTTTATTGGGATTAAGTGATCTAATTTTTGGGATTTTAATGTTTTCTGACACTTGCAAGGATTGTGTAAAATTCTTGATGTGGGCGTGGGTTTTGAAGATTCGGCAACTGTTCAAAATCAATGTCGTTATTTTTAAATATTATAAGTACGATCATGCTGAGTTCAAGCAGGTGCTTTCTTTAGAAGAATAAGTGACATACATACAGTCGATTTCATTTTTCCCCTTTTCTAAGATCTCTTCGGAACAATGAATTTCTTTCCAATGTAGTTTAATTTGCTCAAGGAATGTTTGTGTATGTATTTTATTGTTTATATTGTTGGATATTTAGAAAACTGAGGAGTGTATTTACATATACCATTTACACTAAAATGTTCCGCTTTGTTCCAAAACATGAGTAAGTAATATTACTTAAGCTAACAGGAACAGAAGCACTATAGATTTTTGTACAATCCAGCAAAATCTTCGAGCGATTCGCTATTTTATATCTACAAAAGACATGTTTTGTATATTTTCGACCTAATTAGTGTTAGTTCACGTCGTGGTTGCACCATTTCTTCACGAACATTCTGAGTGGGGTTGCCAACAATAAAATCTTCAACATGTTTGTTATGTAAATTTTCGCAAGTCCTTTTTCTGTTATAAAAATCCTCGTTTATAGAAATCGTTCAAAGAATCATATTTGAGTACCTTTTTTATTTTATTTCCAATGGTAACATGTTTGGTGTTCGTGGAGTTTATTTTAAGGAATATTTAAAGACTTCACATATAGCTTGCCTGAAATCTATGTAAGTGTGCCTTCAACTTCGCTGGCGTTGTCGTTGTTAACGTATTTTTTTCACATAATAAAAGGAATTCATTGTATAATATTGTTTTATTTTAAATCATTAAAACTACTGGGGGGTTAAAATAGCCACATCGAAGCAATTCATCTAAGAAAGCAATGTTGCTATTTGACATTTTAACCCCCCTGTTCTATACAATAGACAACTAAATAACACTTTCTTTGCTTCTGGGATTGGTTTACTACCTGATATAAAATCAATATCATATTGCCTAATAATCAACTAATATAATACAAAAAGCTATTATGTTTTTACTGATACAACTGTAATTTTAATTTAAAAAAAATTGGATAAGGTAGCACAAAGAATTATGTTTCCAATAACTAACCAAATGCCATGTTACATTATTTCTGACCCTATTTTGTTTTAAAGGGGGTCGGACAGTTTGGCCTATGTGACCAATAAAGTTATGCGATATATCGTTAGAAAGGTTTTTTTATTTTCTACAACTTCCATTATGGCGGTAAGTTTCGAATCGCTGTGAGAAAAAAGTTATCCCAGCGTAAACACCACGAGTTTCGTAGATAAGCGGCGCGGAGCAACGGGAGCGGGGAGGGGGACGATAGGAATCTCCGTGCGAGACACTGGCTGTCGTCCGCAGTCGTTATTTGATGTTATGGATATCATTATGGACAATACTATGCATTAATATATAAATAACACGTTTAAAATCCTTTATAACAACTTATTATAATCCATAAAAGCTGTAAAGATATTGAGATGAAGTTTCATTTTATTTGCTCATAACGTTTTTCCCACAGCGATTCGAGACTTGCCGCCATAGTAAAAGTTGTAGAAAATAAAAAAACCTTTCCAACAACATATCGCTTAACGTTATTGGTCCATAGGCCAGGGTCCATGTAATTTTGCCGGTCCTCCTTTGATAGCTAAATGTTTTTTATTTATTTTATGAAAGACTTGTTTCAGATTGCTTTGCTTTCTCGGCTTCCTGTTTGGCTAAGAGTTCCATTTCTATCTTTCTGTTTCTCCATGCAGTCATGTAGGTCCTTGGGTGGATTGGGAAGAAACCTGACAAACCTGGACAAAAAATAAAACCTTTTTATTACAGTCAAAATGCTCAATCCTAAAGCCCTTAAAGAATCGCACAGCCCCATGAATATAATAAGCAATGTGTATCATGTTTTGTAATAAAAATTAAAGGATTTAAAAAATAGTGCTGTCCTTTGCTTACTATAGTGCTGTCGTTACATGAGTCATGTCAGAGGCCTTTGGCGGCTCAATAGTAACTCTCACAGCAGGGTTGATGAGGTTGATAATCCACCTCACAACCCACACAATAGAAGAAGAATTGGCCATTAGTGGCTTAAAAATAATGAATGCTTTTATGTTGGACTCAATTCTTTTTTGTTATTTTCAGTCCAGCAATAAAGCTAATTGTTTCACAAATGCAACTTTTATTTTTAGAATGCTTGATCTTACCGAGTAATTCAGCAACAGGAGGAGTGACATGAGCACCTTTGCCAAGCCAATATTTAATCCTTTCGAGGTTCAGTGCTACCAACTTCTCATCAAATGCATTTGGCATCGGGTCGTAGGACCCTAGTTGCTCTATAACTGGCTGAGAATTCAGTCTTTTTCTCTGGAAGATAATTTTAAATAATTAAACAATAGTTTTATTGTTTCAAAAAGTACCATAGCAGCGAAGACTAGGTTATAGCTGAAAAATTGTTCTTATTTACTAAGATTTTTAGGTTAGGTTAGTGTAGTACAATAATAGAATTATTTTTACATAACGAATCTATAAGGAAAGGTTCCAATTACAGTTAATGGCCTAAAGTAGACGTCTAGAATTGCTATTGCAATACGTTTGCTACAGGATAAATTAAATATATCCACTAAAACTTACGTGAGTGACTGAAATATGATAAAACGGCCTATTAGTGCATCCCTGGCGAATCAAGCGTATGGATTTTGCCGCTTTAGCGAAGAATCTGCCTGTGCCACTTGCTGGGGGCAGAGGCATTTTTAAATAATATAATAAAATATGATGAAAACAACTTTCCTCACTATACTTTTGATTTTGAGACTTAACTTTTTTTAGGCGTATCACAATAATGAGCAAAGGCTTCACACATCATACAGCCTTGTCTCTAGTAGCGAGATTTAAGTTATAATTAAATTGATAATTAATTACTTATAGGGTTTTATACACATACTTATACTTAATTTACATAAGTATTTAATGTTTTTCGAAAACAATTATACGGTTTCCCTTCAAGTCGCTGACGTGTATCTTGGTCCTTGATGTTTCAACTTTATTTTTTAAACGAAAACATTAATGTCAAAACTTTTTATACATAAAACAACACAGGCGCAATTTATTGAGCCCAAAAAATTATAAATGGCGCTGTACAGATTTTCCTTCGTTTAATCTTTTCATTTACTAGATAACAGACATACCTAAGCAACTTTGATCTTTGTTTTTGGGTATAAATGATGATCCTTGTTATTACACCCAGGCACAACACATCTGTCACTCATTTTTATTTTGATCAAAATAAGGAGAAGCAATATAGGCAGCAACATAATTATATACGTACGTATCTGATCCAAATATCAAGCAACAATTTTTATATATGCCTCTGCCTATGTAGGTACCCCGAGTTATGAGAAAATAGGCAAGTTTCATGTTAAATCTGGACAGCGCCATCTATATTTTTAAGGGAACGTAGCGTAGAAAGTCCCTCATTGTGTCTTAATAATGCCTTATAAAATGTAAAAAGAAAGTAAGTAGGTAGGTATCTTGTGGTATCTACCTAGGTACCTACTGTCGTGAACCATACATAATCATGTAAAGTCACGAATTATCTGAATTCTGAATCACATTCCAAAACTGAAATGTGTCATAGTTACATGAATACCTATGGGGCAAAATACCCTCAAATGGGCAACATGCCCATAGCTGTCTAAATATAGGGTAAAAAACCTGCGATGTTAGAATATGGGATTAGAATGTTTCATAGTTATATGAATACCAATGGGGCAAAATACCCACAAATGGACAACGTGCCCATAGCTGTCTGAATATAGAGTAAAAAACCCACGATGTTTGAATATGTGATTAGAATGTTTCCTAATTATACACTTCTCATCAAAAAAATCGAAACACTTCCGTTTTCATTGTTTCTGTCCGAATTTAACACAAAAAAGAATTCATACGATGAAAAAAAATACATAAATGTATAGCTGGCAGTTTGGCCATTACAGTAATAAGCGAAAATTCTAAATTCAAAATTAGAATTTCATTTGTTTATCTTATAAACGAAATGAATCACTGTTTTGAGACAAATGTGTGTTTAGGGTTGGAGTACATTTAGCGTTTAAAAACTAAAAATTGGCGCCTATCCTTAAACTTTTTGTTTTTTATTTCAATACTGTGACTTTGGGACGTCTGAAAAAAGGTTTTTTTTCTAAAACGTATGGATACTTCGCCCACAGAAGCCGCCCAAGTTGTGGCATTGCTGGATTCTGGCCTTAGTCAGCGTGTTGTGGCTGCAAGACTGCATCTAAGCCTGTCATCTGTTCATAGAGTCTATAAACGTTATCGGGAGACTGGTTTGTTCACGCGCCGTTCAGGATCTGGCAGGAATCGGGTCACTTCTGAGCGAGATGATCGATTTATTGTAACAACTTCTTTAAGAAATCGACGCCTTAACGCTTTTCAACTGCAGCAGCGGCTTCGTGTTGTACGAAGGGTGGCTGTAAGTGACTCTACAATTAGAAGAAGGTTGAAGGATCGTGGACTGGTACCGCATAAGCCAGCAAATGGGCCGAAATTAACTGCAGACCATCGAAGAGCGCGCCTTAACTTTGCACGTGAGCACCTAAATTGGTCATACCTACAGTGGAGCAAAGTTCTCTTTTCTGATGAGTGTAAAATTATGCTGTATGGTAACGACGGAAGGAACAAGGTCTACAGAAGAGACGGAGAACGCTATGCACAATGCTGCATTGAAGAAAAGGTCAGCTATGGTGGCGGTTCTGTAGGTATGACCAATTTAGGTGCTCACGTGCAAAGTTAAGGCGCGCTCTTCGATGGTCTGCAGTTAATTTCGGCCCATTTGCTGGCTTATGCGGTACCAGTCCACGATCCTTCAACCTTCTTCTAATTGTAGAGTCACTTACAGCCACCCTTCGTACAACACGAAGCCGCTGCTGCAGTTGAAAAGCGTTAAGGCGTCGATTTCTTAAGAAAGTTGTTACAGTAAATCGATCATCTCGCTCAGAAGTGACCCGATTCCTGCCAGATCCTGAACGGCGCGTGAACAAACCAGTCTCCCGATAACGTTTATAGACTCTATGAACAGATGACAGGCTTAGATGCAGTCTTGCAGCCACAACACGCTGACTAAGGCCAGAATCCAGCAATGCCACAACTTGGGCGGCTTCTGTGGGCGAAGTATCCATACGTTTTAGAAAAAAAACCTTTTTTCAGACGTCCCAAAGTCACAGTATTGAAATAAAAAACAAAAAGTTTAAGGATAGGCGCCAATTTTTAGTTTTTAAACGCTAAATGTACTCCAACCCTAAACACACATTTGTCTCAAAACAGTGATTCATTTCGTTTATAAGATAAACAAATGAAATTCTAATTTTGAATTTAGAATTTTCGCTTATTACTGTAATGGCCAAACTGCCAGCTATACATTTATGTATTTTTTTTTCATCGTATGAATTCTTTTTTGTGTTAAATTCGGACAGAAACAATGAAAACGGAAGTGTTTCGATTTTTTTGATGAGAAGTGTATTATTACCTATGGGGCAAAATACCCACAAATGGACAACGTGCCCATAGCTGTCTGAATATAGAGTAAAAAACCCACGATGTCTGAATATGGGGTGAAACCCCGCGAATGGCCTCCAAACCGCCCCTTACAGCCATCCCTGTCCACCTGATTGCCTTGATAAATCCATCTGATTACCTGGTAAATCACCACAACGATATCACCTACTGCAATGTTTTACTGTTTGTTTTACTGTTTACTGACTGTTGTTCTCTTTATCGATTTGTATCGGATAATACAAATATAGCATAACTGATATCTAAGTAATTAGGACAAATATATAAGTATTATAAGACTTAACTGAATATTCTTCCTGCGCATCGACAGGAAGTCTGATAAAACTGTTGTTGATTGTTATACCTGAAAACACACTGTTTCTTCTCTAATCTGTTTCTGAATAATCTGAATATTCACTGACCTCTGTTCTCTCCCCTCAATGCAACCTCACCCGCTCCCTTTGTCGACCTATACCAAACAATACAAATACCTATAGCATAACCGATATCTAAGTAATTAGGAAAATATATAATATCATAAGACCCAATCGAACACTCTTCCTGCGCATCGACAGGAAGCCTGGTAAAACTGTTGTTGACTGTTATATCCGAAAACACACTGTTACTTCTGCTCTGATCTGTTTCTGATTAATCTGAATGTTCACTGATTTCTGTTCTCTGTTCTAATGCACTTTCATTTGTTCTCTGAAAATTATTTAGTTTTTTCGTACTGACAGCCCGCCAAAAGCATCAACTTTTTTCTGGCCAGTATTGTTATGACATACATAACCTACAAATCGATTACTCACTCGAGTAAAAATAAAATCGATATGATGTATTTTAATATCATTATGAATTTGATTATTTAAATTCGAGAACTGATTACAGTTCGAGACACCTACCTATCCATTTACATTTTGTATCCTGAATTTCATACAATGAATTTACTTTGATAAGACTTCTGCGGAGTGCGATATTGAGGAGCTCCGAGGGGCAGCGGTTAATGAGCTCGGTCTGTGATTGTTGAAGTTAAGCAACTTTCGCAAAGGCCGGTCATAGGATGGGTGACCACAAAAAAAAGAAGTTTTCATCTTGAGCTCCTCCGTGCTTCGGAAGGCACGTTAAGCCGTTGGTCCCGGCTGAATTAGCAGGCGTTAATAACCATCAATCCGCACTGGGCCCGCATGATGGTTTAAGGCCCGATCTCCCTATCCATCCATAGGGTAGGTCCGTGCCCCAGCAGTGGGGACGTTAATGGGCTGGTGATGATGAGACTTCTGCGGAAAACAATAAGGTCAAAAATAGCTCGGTAAATTAGGACGTACTTAAAGCTAGTATAAAATACTGCCACTTTAAACGCGGTACAATCGTTGGCGTCAGTTTTACGAGGCGTGTGTTGAGCGTTTCTTCGCTTTTCATTCATCGTTGTGAGTAGTGCCTCAGTAGTGGTATAGGCATGGGAACTGAAGTGGATAAATAGTCGATAGATTCTTTGAGCCATTAACTTCTTAGAGTATTCTAAACACCTGTATTCTAAAATGTTAACTCCAACCTTCCTCGACCCCATACTCGCTTGACGCGACCTTTGGGCCGGGTTTCCACTGACGCGGAGATGGGCGGTGAAGAGCGGAGATGAGCGGATTTGACCAATCACAGCGTTCGAGAGGGCGAAAAACGAAGACGCTCTGTCACTCTCTCCCTCGTTTGTCATTGGTCGATTCCTGTACATCTCCGTTCAGCTCCGCACAGCTTCGCGTCAATGGAAACGCAGCCTTAGGTATCCCTCGAACTTGGTATTCTTAAACGGGACCTCAACCTTAACTCGAGTTTACTCCAGTGCATGACGTTAATTTCATATTATTATGTTGGCAGTATGATATGCTCGACTCCAGTGAAGTCCTCAAGTCGAGGACGCACCTAAATGCCCTTACCAGGTCCATGTTGATAACTATAATACTTACTTCTGTATTTTTGAAACACTACATTTTGTACGAACACTTGGTCGCAATAAAACATTTCTATTTCTAAATGTCAACTTAAAATGAGAGGCCGACTCGAGTGGAGAAATACGGGTGTACCTAAGTCCAAACCTAAGGTCGACAAGGACCTTCTCTAACTCGGATGATATTGACAGCAGGGCTTGTGTGCATCATGTCCATAATATGTACTTATAAGTATATTAGGTAACCAGATTAACTGCCCTTTTTCTTAACGTGACTTATTGTAGATTTACCGCATATGGCATTAACTACTTCATCGCGGATCGCTTTAGAACCCTGAGGGCTCTCACGGGTACAAAAATTTGCCCAGTTGGGCGCGAACCTCGGCTCAGGGCGTCGTCTGAGGGGTTAATATTTGAAAGAATTAATCGACCCTAGTGGGCTGATAGCGGTAAGCGCTGAATGAAGAAAATCGTCGACTACACTGCGCTGGTGGGGTCGGTATCAACTCACACAAACCCTTAAATCCTACCAGAGTGGATAAACTTGAAATTTACCAAGTTATAGTTTACTTATTCTACTTAAGTATATAAAAAAATAGTTGTTCTGTGATAACTTGTGTCTACCCCGTATTGATTACGGGCTTGTATTTATGTTTTACGTGGCAATAATTAGTTTATCTATGGTATATGTATTGTATCCGTGGTAGTGCAGTTGGAAAAATGCTTGACTCCCACTCTGAGCTTGCAGGTTCGAAACCGACGGGCCTAAACTTACGATTTTCGGATTTGATTTCGAATTCATATTTGGATCGTAAATGATTATCACGTGCTCAGCGATGAAGGAAAATATCGCGAGGAAACCCAAATTTTCGAATTGCGCTTCGGAGGTATGTAACCTATCGTGTATTGGGCTGGTTTCCCTTCGTGGGTCGAAGGGCTTGAAGCTCACTCAGGCCATAGGTATTAATGCTTACCTAAGTATTTAGTTTACGCATTCCAAAAACAAATTCGGATCTATCGGCCCACAACGGGATACGAATCTCAGAGCTTAGAATGCAAGCCGCGCTTACTGAGTAATCACACTTCCTACGAAATAATAATAACCATAAAACTACCCACAACTTCCTGAAATATATCGAAATGTCGTCATCTTCACAGCACTACGACTCTTCCCGATTTCTAGTTGCGTCTGACCGACATCGCGTCGACCTTACGACGAAAAGAGACAGTCTTATGTCAATCCCACTCGCTAGAACAGGACGCGAGACGTAAGTGGGTCATGGGATAAGAGGCATCTTGGTAACATTTCAGCAAGCGCTTCAGCGCTGAAATTCAGCAGGGGACACGATAGCTGCTATAAATAGAACGGCTAAGGGTGCAAACTTGTAATTAATGGGGAGGCTTCGCGGGTCCCCTTCTTCCCCTTCTGTGTGAATTTTAGAATGTGTTTTAGAAGGTTTTATATTTTTGAGGTGGTTATTATGTCGGTAAGTAGGTATTAATGTATTTTTCGTTCGCGACTAAGCAAACGTTTAAATCTTGTAGACTTGATCTTGCAAGACAAAGTATGTCTTTAAAAACCATTGTTTGTTATTAATTAAAAACTGAATCTTGGAAAAATTTTACACAGTTAAATTTCAGCACCGTGTCGGATTAATGAAGGGAACGTTCAGGATCAATCGTAAGCGCTACACCGCTTTATTGCTCGTGTGCGCATGCGTGGAGCGCGGATCGATGCGTCCGGCGGCGGGCGGCTCAGTGGTCCCGCGTCCGCACGGCCGATCGGTGCAACATGCCTCGCCACTGACGCGGGAAACGAGCCAAGCTGTATCTACGCGAGTACGCGGGCGAGGAGGAGCGGCCGTCGTGCCGGGAGGAGTGGCGGCGGCAGGAGTGGTCGGGCGGTCGCGGCCGCCTGCCGCAGGTGGACCGCAGCCCGTCGCGGCGCAGCCCCTACCTCGCGCGCGATGACGAGCCCTCGCCCGCGCCCGACGAGCGCGGCCGCTCCGCCTCCGCCGGCGCGCACCACCGCGCGCGGCCGCGGCCCCTGCGCTACCAGTCGCTGGAGCGCGACTACGACCGCTCGTACGCGCCGCCGCCCCCCGAGGATGACTACTACCGCCGCGACCCTCCTCCGCTATTCCTCGGAGAGCTCCAGTCCCAGAACTCCGACCTGCAGCGGGAGCTGGGCAACCTCAAGAAGGAGCTCGAACTGACCAACCAGAAACTGGGCTCCAGCATGCATAGCATAAAGACCTTCTGGAGCCCAGAGTTGAAGAAGGAGCGGGCACTTAGGAAAGAGGAGAGCGCAAAGTACAGCCTCATTAATGACCAACTTAAACTGCTCAATCAGGAAAACCAGGTCAGTGACATCCACATACGTTTCTATATAGGTCATGCTCAGCCCACCTTGTTTTCAATACCAATTTTTTACCCTTGGATTCTTGACTGAAATGTATTGAATACTGCAGGGTATTGAGTAGACCGAAGTAGTCCAAAAACTTTATCAAACATCTTCAATGTAATGGACAATTATATTAAGCGCTCAAATTGGAGCTGCCCTTCTGCGCAGACGACTGGCGTATCGGACGGGGTCATCTTTATATCTTGTCTGAAACGAGCAATTACTTTTGTCATCTGCAAAGCGGGTTGGCCCATTTTTGTGTTTCTCATTTTTTGATAGATTTGGTTTGAAGAAAATCTCTAAGCATTTAAATGTAAGCACTTTTTCCTTCAGGATCTGTTCTGTCCGCAGCACTTTTCTTTCTTCACATACATAACCTGCTAGTGCCCGGTACCTTTGGGTATGCAGTTGTGGAACATGTCCACTTCACGGGATAAAAGGGATGGAATCTTATCTAGTCGAGAGACCATGGTAGACAGGTTGGACATGTCACTCGGGGCTGGTTCCGATTGGGGCGATGACAATCTGATCAGGTTCAACGCTACCGAAACGCAGGCGTGTTTATTTACCGCTGAACGGAGTCCAAGAACTAACTCTGACTTTTCGAAATGTACCCGTTATCTTGATCTTGAGCTACTTGATATGAAAATTTCATCAAATCTGAACTTTGGACACTACATTGCGTCCATGACCAAAACTGCAGCCAAAAAACATGGTATCCTCTCCAAGGTTAGGCAATATTTTATACCGGAAAGCTCCTAAAACTTTATCAAGCACACGATCGATCGATGGAATACTGCTGCCATCTTTCGGATGGATCTGCCAAGTACAAGCTTGCTGTTCTGGACCCTGCGGAGAAACGTACCAAAAAGCTCATCAATGATCCTGCTCTATAGTTGAGGTAAAGCTGCAAAGCCTCGAGCACTGGCAGTGGTTGCTTGCTAATAGATATTTTAACGATTACTTTTCAGCGAGTATGCGTTGGAATTACACGAATTCATTCTGTCCTCCCCCTTCCATCTCGCGCAACTAGACGTGGGCTGGGATACCACCCTCGTCTGTTTAGGTCTGTGAGTCTCTGAGTCTGTTTACCAAAAATAAAACCTGGGTCTCTGTAAGGCAAGATAAGCATGTCATCATTTTTATTGATCACAAATAAAAAGAAGAAAAAATAAGACTGCAAATATTCTCATTAGTTATTGATCTGACCCTATTAAATCCCATGAGGTCACATATAATCCTAACGTCATGCATCAGCCCGTGAAATTGGGGTAAGCACCTCTGGCTATATTGTGATAACATATTGTATAGTAGGACCTACATAAGCTTATGTTCTTATACATACATAAGTACAGGATGTTAGTGACTACGGAGACATTGAATACTGAGAGGGATGATTCAGATCAATTCATGAAAATTTTTGGGCACTTACTTGCAATGTGCGCAATATGCGCAAATGACAAATTGCAATATTGCTGTTTCAGATGAATTGTTCGATGTGGCCTTTTTAACCCCCCTGGTATCTTTGAGCCGCCAAAGACATGGTTCATTTGACGACTACGTACCTACCTACGTACCTACCTACGTACCTACCTACGTACCTACGTATCTTCAACAAGATGTACCTAGAACGCTATAAAACGGCCTTCTGAAGCAAAGAAGTAGCCAAACCCTCAATTCTTTGACATCTTCGTCAAAAAGTACCAGGTGACCCAGAATCGTGAACTTAAGGCCTAAGGCCTTATTAGACTACCCGATGCATCGGGCCCGGTGGATCGGGTGTAAGTATAAAATCTATGGCGTAATCATGTGCGCTTACGCGATGTGCTATTGTTATTACTCTGCTCAATCCCGACGAATCGAACCTAATCCATCGGGTGTAATAACGCCTTTAGCGCTCGAACCACAAGACCACAGACGCTGTTACATAATAATAGTTACCTACTATAGTAGGCTCTATAACCAAGTAGCTTTTGCGGTCAATAACCTATACAAATAAGCAGACAAAAACGAAATAGGCTCAGACTTTGAACTTATGCCAGATATGGATTTGGCACAACGTTTTCATAAATAACGAGACTGACTGAATACCATTAAGATCTCTGTTCTGTTCCTTATTATAACCTAAGTAGGTGATACTCAATAACAAAGTGCCTAGAGAAGTTGATTAGGTACGATAAGGTGCAAAAGAACTCCAATCAGTTTCTTGCAAAGTAATAAATTAACTGGTTGTACTTAACACCTTCTGGTTACATGTCGTTTCTGTAATATACCAAAAACACCTATTAAAACATAAATTTTAGAGGTATAATTATGGCAACTAATGGTTCATAATTTCACCACTGTTTACAAATAATTCGCTAGGCTCAGTGACTGCACTTTTGCTCTTTCATTGTACCTATTTATTTGTAAGTTATTGGCCCTGATTCCTGCAAACACATCCTAATTTTATTTTAAGTTATACCCTTCATTTTCTTATGCGCCGAAAAAGATAGGGACTGATTGACAACGGTTACGATGTCACTAATAGCATGTATTAAGCAGTGTCAAATTCGGACAGTAATTGGATGGGTGACCGTTTAGTAGTTTTTACTGAGAAAGAAATGTGATGAGTAAGGATTTGGATGGGTTTGGCAAGGACGACCCAATAAAGTGTGTGTGGGTTGTGTGAAGAAGGATAATGTGTGTGTATACTGAGATGTGGAATGACAGAGATGAGTGGAAGAACACATGTTATGCCGACCCCACTTAGAGTGCAGGATAAGACCTGGACAGGAGGATGATGTTGCTTTAGGTGATGTATTCCTTGTTTTATGGTGATGGACCCTCCCCCCCAAGCGACAGGTTGGGTCATTGGTGGCCACTGCAATTCTCTAACAAAAAAAACTAAACATCTAAGAAAAAAAATAAACTAACTAGATGAACTGAAATTTTATCTAATTCTCTACGGAGGTCGTCTGCTGCCTGATAATCCCGCCTACATAAAAGCTGGATCCGCTCCAGGTCTCCAGATAATTAAAACCTGAATAAACCTTTTTTTTGTAGATTTATAGATCTCATACAATCACAGGTGCCGAATAAGAACCAGGCAGTTCTTCTAATCGCTTCCAGTCCAGGATAGAAGCAATTAACATTCATGGGGCACAACAGGTGTGCTGTGCACCTAAACTGGCTCCCCGCCAAAACGTTACTAATGGCGGAAAATCGTGCAAACTGCAAACGACCGTAACACATCATAAACTACAAAGCTTGAAATCGCTTGCAAATTGCTGCAGGTGTAACTTAATCATTCGAATGTCGTAGGTAAATGGTAATAGGGTGTGAGTCTAGCCAAAATGTTTTACGCTTTTAACATAACGTAAGCTCACGACCATATCCCGATTGGAGTAGCCAGAAGTACATTCATCATAAGATGAACTAAGCACCGACACCTCACCGAGTTTTCTGTTACACCAACGTGATAGGTGGTGAGCCGTATCGCCGTCTATGATGGCCGAGCTAAATCTCTTAATCTCTTTATCTTAATCTTAATCTCTTTTTTTTGATCTTAGAATGATTTTAGACAACACAGTGTTGTAACTGTGTAGGGCGGTGAAGCCGCAGGGAGGGAGCGTTAGAATGGAAACGTTATTTCACATGATTACATGGATTTATTTTGATTGTATCTAATAGCGACAGAAAATTAATGTGGCACGTCGAGTGCAATTGACAAAGGAGAGAGAGGAATGTCACTTGACATTGACATTACCTGTTAGTGTTGCATGACGTAAAAATATGACACAGAGAATTACCACCTTTATATTCGAATTAGAGAATAATAGCCTTCAGCGACGCGCATCTACGTCGTCCTTCATTACTCTTCTGTCACTTTCTTTTTCATACTTCTCGCTCTTCCACTCTTGTTCAAACGAATACCTACTTCTTCACTCATAATCTTTTCCCTTTGACACACGTATCTTGCATCTGTTTCACATACTTGTCTCTGTCTTACTCGTTCATCGTATATTGGTGCAGATTCCAATACAGTACGCACCATCTAATTTTATTTTAAGTTATACCTGTCATTTTCTTATCCGCCGAAAAGGAAAGGGACGGGTAATCGACAGGCATAAAATCCATAAAATTTATAGAACACGTCAATTTTAGACAGAAATTTAAAAACTCTTCCAAAATTTTATATTGGCCAGAATTAAAATGACAGCACACGTCGAACAGATTGCATACGAGCTAGATGTCTATTTTATTCGCCCGGGTTATTTTTTCATTATAAAATTAACAGTTGTCAATTATCCGGCCCAATTTTCGGGTATAAGAAATTGCCAGGTATAACTTAAAATAATTTTAAGAGGTGTCTGCAGGAATCGGGGCCACTATCTCGATATTTTACCTAAACTTTCATACATCCTACACGTATGATAAATTAATAACTCATTCGTGCAAGACCGGTATCGGGTTTCGAACCGGGGATAAAATATATCGAGAGAGACTAAGTATATAATTTATAGAGCGACAAGCATATGTGTTTTAAACACACGAGGGCTTAGGTAAGTTGCAAACGACCATGACAATTCACAGTAGCAGTGATAAAAAATGAGATTGCCATAATCACCTTATGTTAATAAGCAATTCAAGGATTCAGGATGAAGCTCATTAGCTTTCTACAAATGCAGCCTCAGATTCTATAAAAATGCGCGTTATGGTGTCTCCGGATAATTAAGAGCTGAAAAAAGCTGCTGAGATGTTTGTCCGCTAGATATTTTTGCTTGTAGATTTATAGAGCCGTGGTCCGCGGAGGTCCATGTTTCTCTATGGCCGTGGTAGCCCAGTTGGTAGAACGCTTGCCTCACACTTTGAGGTCGCAGGTTCGAATCCAGCACCAGCATAAACCAATGATTGTCAAGTTTGTTTTCGAATTAATGTTTGGATCATAAATAATTAACACGTGCGGTGAAGGAAAACGTCGTGAGGAAACACACATTCCCAATAAATTTAATGTATTTTCGGAGGTATGTGACCTAACCTGTATTGAGCTGGGTTTCCCTTCGCGGGTTGGAAGGTCAGACAGGCAGTCGCTTCTGCAAAAAACGGGACCAGTCAAATCTTCAGGTTAGCTGTGAAAAACGGGATAATGCTCGGGGGATGATACATTTTATCACTGTCACTGTCGATTGTCATAATCGCTTGCCAAGTAGCTAGCCCCTTTGCCCTTAATCGGAACTAACGCCGGATCCTATGAAAACGTCACTTTTGACAGTTGTTATAAATGGAGAATGTATGGAGATGGTGCTCACTAGCGCCCTCCTGTCAATGTCATTCAAGTGATACATTTTTTTTGACGTGACTTATTGTAGATTTGCCGCAGATGGCATTAACTACTTGGCCGGACAAAGCAAGTGACACAAGATTCTTGTCACTCCAGCGGGCTTAGTACCGTAAGCACGCGACTCTTTCTCGCCGCGACAGAGATCATCTGTCTCTTTCTGTGCAGTACTGTGAGAGAGTGACGGGTGATATATGTCGAGAAAGAGTCGCGCCCTTACGGTGCTAAGCCCGCAGGTATATCTTAGGATTTTATACGATGTTCAAATGTTACGTGATTATGTTAATGTCGTTCATTTCACTCTCAAAAACTCCGGTCAAGTAGTTAATGCCATCTGCGGCAAATCTACAATAAGTCAAGTCTAGAAAAAATTACGAAAGCGAAACATTAGCCCTCAGAAACGCTGACACACTGTGAAAAACCCAGATTTCGTGTTTTGTTAAACACATAAAATTGAGTCAGTGACTGAGTCAGTTAGTGGGTAGCCTTTTACGTGGATTATTCACCCCTACTTTTCAAGAATAGGGTAGTTCCTAGGTCAAAGATAAATTATGAAATTCTCATTACTAAATAAAGACAGATCTAAAACTGACGAAAAACGTTTTCTTTTTTCTATTTAACTTATTTATGAGGCAATTATATGCCTCTTACACAAAATGCTTCAGGATTAGGTGAGGCAACCCTATAATTTTAGAAAGCGTTCATACAGTCTTCTATCGTGTGGATTGTGAGGTGGATTACTAACCTCATCAACCTTGGTGTCAGGGTTATTATTGAGCCGCCAAAGTCCCCTGACATGGTTCATGTAATGACTACGTACTTATATCAGTAAGTAGTCCGAGACCAACGGCTTAACGTGCCTTCTGAAGCACGGATCATCTTACTTTCAGACAATCGATTCAATTCAAATAGAAGAGAAAGAAGTTTCTTGGTTTTCTGTTTTCATTGTGTATAATTTTAAGTTTTTGTTGTAGTGCCCTTAACCTCTACTCTACTTTTAAGACCGCTGTAAAATCATCAGGAATGCAATAAATATCGTATCTTATATATTTTTTAACTCATTAGTACAAGTTCGGTAGGTACCTTACCGAGGATCGAACCAGCACTTCCCGCTTGAGAGGCAAACAGGTGAACTACGCTGGTAACGGTGGCTATCTAGAAAATTCACCCACTAATATTTTATTTTAAGAAATTTATATCCTCCTACAACTTAAGAGAACTGATAAGGAGTGGGCTGAATAAAAGAAAATTGAAGAATAAAAGTAAAAATATTCGGCTCTTTATAAGATAAGTCAATGTGGTGAAGACCGTCTGGGCTAAAAGACCGTATATTGCCAATAACTTCTAAATTGGAATAACTAGCGCCTTACGTCTCTGTCGATAAAACAGTTCCTAAAGAGCCAGTCCGAACTAAAAACCGTACATGGCGCTAGTATGATTAGTTTGGAAAATATCGGTCCTGCAATTTTTTTACCATTTCGCGCTTCAGAATGCAGGGACCAATGGCGGATTTTTGATCAAAAAAAGTGGTAAATCGAAGGATTTTCAGAAGTTTTTCTGATCACTTAGGTTATTTATTGATCCATTAATGTATTCGTTAAACATAATGCAGGAATATAGCTTTTATTTAGAATTTATACCCGTGTGAAATTTTAAATTAGAAAATATAATAGTTGGGAAGACCGTCTACATTAGGAGAGGGAAGTCCGTCATATGCCGATCTTGCCTCAATCCAGATATTGTCAACTATTACAGCAGCGCGTATTTTATGCAAGAGTAGTAAGATAGTATTTTGTGTCCCATTCTGTTAATATTTTGTGTTTGTGTGTGTTCACATTATAAATCTTACTGACTTATACCTAATATTAAGTAATATGTGTATGACACATAGTCTACCACCAGACAATCAAGACGCTTTTAGTGACACCTCATTTGTTTAACTCTGATAAGTGCTTTAGGGGTTAGGAGGGAACAAACGTGTATACGCACATACATACATACGTAGCGCATAACCCTCCTTCTGCTTCACTGCGGTCGGGTAAACAATATGATGAAATGTTTACAACCACTGTCACCAAAGACATGCCGGTCTTGCCTTGTTTTATAAAAATAATCATTATCTGTGTAATGAAAGCCTTATTCATAAATCAGCAAAGTACGTATCAGAATGGCATTGTGGGTTCACCGCCTGAAAGTATTTTCATACGTCTAGGTCTACGATTTCTTACTAATAATGCGTTTTTTCTTTTGTGGACGGACTTGCCTCATACTGCATTGGAAGACCGTCTACTTGACATGTTTTAAAAAAATGATTGTGTATCAAAAGATTACGGCGCTTTGGCGCTTATATTTAGAATTATAAACATAGCCAAGTAAATTCTCAGACAGTTAATCCCATGCATTCATATCTTCTAAATAATCACTAACTTTATAATAACCTTTTTTGTTAAGTGTCTGTTTAACTACTGTCTTAAAACAGTAGAAAGGCAAATTCTGAATGTCAATGGGAATCTTATTGTAAAAATGTATACATTGCCCCTTAAAAGAATCTATGATCCGAATATGATGAATTCGAAAACAAATTCGAGAATCATTGGTTTTCGCCTGTGGTGGATTCGAACCTGCGACCTCAAAGAGAGAGGCAAGGGTTCTACCAACTGGGTTACCGCGGCTCCTCTCCTTCCTCTTCTATCTGTATTGCGCCTAAAATAATAATGGATATTTATAAACCGCATACGAATTTATAATCAAAACAAAGTGAAAGAACTCGGATGGCGAAGACAACGCATCTAAAAACGACTATGAGTCACTCGTATAGAAATAGAATCGCCTAGCCGTGTACAATACTAGTTTTATAGTAAATTAATGTATTAATTGCATCTTCGCTGGAGTGGAAGCGGATAAAAAAGAGATAGCGTTCAGCTGTTTATCTTTCCGCATTATGTCGTAAATAAGTATTATATGCAAATGGAATTCTATAGTCTCTGCTTACCCCGGTGGGAAATAGGCGTGAGTTTATGTATGTAAGTATTATATCGCGTAAAGGGTCTTCTCTTCTATCGTGTGGGTTGATGAGGTGGGTAATACACCTCACAACCCACACGATAGAAGAAAATACCCTTTACGCGATATAATAGTAGCTTTAGCTGGTGTCAGGGTTATTATTGAGCCGCCAAAGACCTCCGACACGACGCATGTAACGACTACGTACTTACATCAGTATCTAAGTAGTAACCGGGACCAACGCGCAACGGCTTAACGTGCCTTCTGAAGCAGGGACTGTCTTACTTTCGGACAACCGGGTGATCAGCCTGCAATGTCCTAACCAAACCAGGATTACAAAGTGATTTTTGTGATCATCGTCATCAATTTAAGAGCCACGCTCTTGTCGGTGCAGCATTTTCCATGCTACTTGTTTAGGGAAAAATAGGGCAGTGGTTTCTCTCTTGCCTTCTGCCCCGCAGTACTCTGTCTTACGCAAGTGGGATGGCGCCCAGAGTAGTCTATTACAAAGCCGTACTAGGACTCCTGTCCTCCGCCTCTGAACAGTACTGACAGTTACTGCAGCTCTGTCAGGTTCCAGGTTAAAATCCCTGTGACTTGCCCCTTCCGATTTTTGTGATATGTCCCCAATATTCGAACCCGGGACTTCCGGATCGTGAGCGCGACGCAACCACTGGACCACGGAGGCCGTTATTATGTAGGTATGTTAACTGTATTCAGTGATACTTGATAGTTTTCATTGGACCGTAATGTTGGTAATTAATATAAGTAATCTTGTTTTATTTAATAATCGGGGTGGAACAATCGACACAGTTTCGATAGATAACTCTGTAGAATTAAGTACCTGTCTGACCTTCCAAGTTTAGACACATAATATACTGGTTAGGTCACATATCTCCGTAAATGCATTTCTTGGGAATGTGGGTTTCCTCACGATGGTTTCCTTCACCGCTGAGTACTTAATAATCATTTATGATCTAAACATGAATTCGAAAACAAATTTGACAATCATTGGTTTAGGTTTGTGCTGGATTCGAACCCGCAACTTTAAAGTGAGAGACGAGCGTTCTACCAACTAGGCTACCACGGCAATTTATTCCTCATAATAATATAATTGGTTGTCATTTGTTTTTTGTTATCGGTGAACATTGCGTTTACGAGACGCCTTAGGTATTTACTGTAACAAAAAGCTCGTTGAAATGTGTATCTCTGGCTAGCCTAGTTGGGAATATAGACGTGAACTTCTGCTCTAGGAATGTTAACGGAAACGTCGCCTATAAAGACGACCTATTTAAATTGTAGACATAATGGTTATTAATACGCTGCAGTCCAAAATAATGTCACCGCCAAAAAGCGCTTTAAAATAGGATGATATAAATATGAGTCAAATTTGACACGTGGATGTGACATAGTTTTTGAATTATGAGGGGGTCAAAAATGGCTCCAAATGGTTAGAGATTGTACTGCTCGCCAGGTCTGTTACTTGAATTTGGCTTGACACACTGCCGTGAGTCTAGATGATAGGTAGATGAACTGTCACTACAGAGAGAGAGAGAGTTCTTATTTCGTTAATTGTGTTCATGGAGAGATGCCGCGCGAGCATAGTCGGCAGAGACGAATTAATGTCCACAAAACGATATGTTACACATGCTTCTGTAAAAAACCGGACCTGTCAAATTTTTAAGTTAGGTAATCGGACCCTGTGGAAAAACGGGATAATGCTAAGGAGATGATGATGAACCAATTACATTATGATATGAATTCCAAATTGCCGGAGTTCGATCATAAGCAAGTTATTTAAAAAAAGAAAAAATATGCTATGAGTATGACGCATGTAACAAAGCTGTATAAGTCATCATCATCATCAGCCCATTAACGTCCCCACTGCTGGGGCACGGGCCTTCCCCATGGATGGATAGGGAGACCGGGCCTTCAACCATCACGCGGGCCCAGTGCGGATTGGTGGTTATTAACGACTGCTAATGCAGCCGAGACCAACGGCTTAACGTGCCTTCCGAAGCACGGAGAAGCTCGAGATGAAAACTTTTGTGGTCACCCATCCTATGACCGGCCTTTGCGAAAGTTGCTTCAATTCAACAATCGCAGACCGAGCGCGTTTACCGCTGCGCCACCGAGCTCCTCATATAAGTACTTACAATAAACTGCACAAATAGTCGTTAAGCTGAACTCACGTTATATTATGCGGGGGCTTATAAAGGTTTTGGTATAAACTTGAAACGGCGTACGTGTATGAAGCGATTGATGAATGTGGAGGAAGCAAGAGAAGTGTGTCAGGATCGAAGCAATTTGAATTTTATAGTCTCTGCCTATCCCGGTGGGAAATAAGCGTTAGTTTATGTACGAGTATGTATGTATAAAATAATAGGTCCTTATAAATACATGGGACTTAAATATATTTGGTGACGAGTGCCGACTTACCCCGTGACCCGAGGTTTTTCTTGCAGCTTCTTTTCCCCGGCTGTACAGGTTGTGAGAAACTGCAGTAGTTTTAGGCGGATGAGACGTTCTTTATGTAAAAAATGACGATTCAAAGTGGAACTAAGTTACCTACTAAAGATATATTTGAATTTGAGTGGGCGTATACTGTATACTAAATTCCACTGCCTAATCTTATGTTATGTTGTTAAAAAATTTAACATAATAAATAATAAAAAAAAACCGAACCACAAATAATAAATTACAAAGAAACTTAACTTATCTAATAGCTACAAGCTGTTTTTTTGTGGATGGCGGATGCTTAAACTAAGTCATCATCAGCCGTAAGACGTCCACTGCTGGGCATAGGCCTCCCCCAAGGATCTCCACAAATTCAAATTCAAATTTAAATTCAAATTCGTTTATTGCAAAAAAATGTGGTACATATATGGCAGTAAAAGTAGTAAAATTATAGTTTCACACAACGATCGGTCCTGCGCTGCCCGCATCCAGCCTAAACTAAGTAAACTTGTAATATAGGCCATCAGGCCTTCCCCTGTTTACTACGTTAACAACTTTAAAGATTAATTTTGAAAATTTACAAAAAAAAAATATATTATACAGTTTTGTTCCTTTCATTACACCTTTTTATGTCAAGCAATGGGTAAGTTTGTCTGAATGGCCGAAGCCTTTGTTACGTAACGCAGTTTATTTTTGGAGGCTCGAGCTTTGGATCAATGAGGGAACACTTGTTCGGTACCGCGCCACCTAGCGGCCGCTCGCGAACTACAAGATATTTATGTACTCCTGGTACTCGGCAGCATAACATAAGCTCACGTCTATATCCTAATTGGGGTAGTCAGAGGTAAACTCAGCTCAAAGTGGAACTAACTACCCACACCTATAATAAAATACCACTAGAAATAAGGTTGTGTAACTTAAGTCTATTTAGAAGAAAATTGAATCAGTTGTTAACTAAAAGATGTTATTATACGATAAATGAGTTTTTGAATGTTAAATTGTAATGACACTAATGTTCCAATTTGTCATGTAAAAAAAACATTAATTTTGTTCTGCAAATACTTAATGCTCAATAACTGTTTCCATTTACTATTGTCGTATTTTTCATGATGCATGTATTTATATAGATAATATACCAGGTTTACTTAAAATTTTGTACGCCGCAAGGCAAACATGAAGAACCTATAATGTGAACACTGTCATCTGTATTTATATTACTTATGTTTAAGCAAGTAAATTATCTTTATCTTATCTAGCTTCGTGGTGGGTGGTAAGCCGTTTAAACTGCACTTAGGATAAATAAAATACTTAATTCATTGGTGCAAGTCCAGTACAGGGGTTCAAACCGGCGCTTCCCGTTTGAGAGGCAAGCCGATGACAAACAGGACCACAGTGACTTTTTTAAATATACTTTATTGCACTTAACAACTAGTTACATCACAAACAGGAAATGGACGTTTACAAGTGGACTTATCTCTAAGAGAGATCTCTTCCAGCCAACCCAGAGGTAGTATTAGAATAACTGCGGAAGAATAAAAAGAGGTTTGGAGGTTTGGTTTGGTTTTGAGGTTTTATAAATGGTTGAAATGTAATAATAAAAAATATAGGTACCTACCAATGTCAATTGCTGTATGGAATGCAGTAGAGAATTTAATATTCGAGACGGTGTAATGGCGTCATTCTTACACGCAATAGCTTAGATTGAATATACGTACATTTATATAGTGGCCAGATCTTAAAATTCATCATTTCATGATGTGCTCGATCATTTTATGAAATGGTCATATTTCAATATCATAAAGTAACGGACTTGCACCAATGAGTTATTAATAATTTATCTCACGTGCAATTTAGGGGGGTTAACAAGTGGAATTTTTCGTCGAAACAGTATCATGGAACTGAAAATATTTATAAAAGACACTAAAAATTTCATGAATTTTTCGACAAGAAATTCCACTTGATATCAACTCAGAATCATGGTCTGAATCGCAGCATTTGTTACAATGTCATTATCACCCACACGTACTCATATGGATACTTGTACGTATTTGTATGGGGTTTAAGTGAGATGGTAACGAATACTGAGGGGGATGATTCAGCTCATTATTCTGAGTTAATGTCAAGTGGAATTTTCCATCGCATAAGTACAGAATTGAAAATAATTTAAAATAAATCATGAATGAAAAAGTATGGAACAGAAAATAATTAAAAAAAAAACACTAAAACTTTCAAGAATTTTCCGACAGGAAAATCCACTTGATATCAACTCAGAATCATGACCTGAATCATCCTCCTCAGTATTCGTTACGGTGTCACTAACACCTATACCTATAGCTACCTGTATGTACTCGTATGGGGTGTATGTAAGTGACATCGTAACGAATACTGAGAGGGATAATATCAAGTGGAATTCTCCATCGCAAAAGTATGGACTTTAAAATAATTTAAAAAATAAAATTAAAAAAAAACATGAATTTGCGACGGAAAAATCCACTTGATATTAATTTAGAATCGTGGTCTGAATCACCCCCCTCAGTATTCGTACCGATGTCACTAAACATCCGTTATATTAAGCTGTTGCTATGTATCGTAAGCAAAGCATCTGTTTAACCCTCAGGAAGGCGACTACGTCAGCTGACTACACGGGTTTTTAACTGAGTGCAAGATGGGAAGGGGTGTGGGGCAACCGCCATCCCCTCTCCCACCCCTTCTCCCCTGTCGTAGTTCCCGTGATCGTAGCATATCGATTTTACGAGCCGGCGCGAGAAGGTCTTCAACCTTTTGAAGTTTATGGATACCTGGTACCTATTCGTCGTTTCATGCATCGTTTGAGATGAAAAGAAAATCAGCCAGTTGCATGCAGAGGTAGTAGTTACCGATCAAATCAAATCAAATCAAATATACTTTATTGCACATGACTAGGGATGGTATTAACAAACTAATCTCAGCTTCGAGACTGTCCTCAAGGTCATATCAATGTGACAGTTCTCATATAAAAACAGATACTTGAGCATGATCTTGAGGGCAGACTCAGCTGAGAATCATCTATTAATACCACCCTAAATTTCAACAATCAGACATAACACATATGAATACAGTACAATTTGCGCGGCCTTATTGCTCTAGAGCAATTTCTTCCAGAAAACAAACCACTACCACACTTGAATGCGGTATGGTGCAACAAGAAATAAATACCTACCTAAAACTAAACTAAAGTTAATATAATAAACTCTATAAGTACATATATTAATAAATACTCAATAAAACATACCTAACCATAATGTAAGGAAACATACATACATACATAAACTCACGCCCGTAATCCCTAATGGGGTGGGCAGAGCCACAAGTAATCAAAGACAACTTGCAGCCACTGTTGATACGATATCGTAAGCTGGATATGATGAACCTTATGGTGATAAGGGATCAGCCTATCGCCCATAACATTAGCCCATCATGTTAGAGAACACAATCCCTCTGTCGGTTTTTACGACATGGCCGGGAAGACAAGCAGCTGAACGTTTTCTATGTTTTTTATTTGCTCCCAGAACAGCATAGAAGTGAAGAAACTATAATAATAAAAAATAGACTACACACACAAAATAAGTATTCTTCTTCCACAAGAAGAAGAAGAATAAGTATTGAAAGGATTGAAAGAAATAAAATACATCATAAATACCGACAAGAGCGTGGCTTTTAAATTGATGACGATGATCACAAAAATCACTTTGTAATCCTGGTTTGGTTCGGACATTGCAGGCTGATCACCCGATTGTCCGAAAGTAAGATAGTCCCTGCTTCAGAAGGCACGTTAAGCCGTTGCGCGTTGGTCCGGTTACTACTTAGGTACTGATGTAAGTACGTAGTCGTTACATTCGTCGTGTCGGGGGCCTTTGGCGGCTCAATAATAACCCTGTCACCAGCTAAAGCTAATATTAAATCGCGTAAAGGGTCCTCCCTTCCATCGTGTGGGTTGTGAGGTGGAGTACCAACCTCATGAACCCTGGTGTCAGGGTTATTATTGAGCCGCCAAACGCCCCTGACATGGCTCATGTAACGACTACTTACTTACATCAGTAAGTAGTAACTGAGACCAACGGCTTAACGTGCCTTCCGAAGCACGGATCATCTTACTTTCGGACAATCTGATGATCAGCCAGTAATGTCCTAACCAAACTGGGGAACACAAAGTAATTTTTGTGATATGTCTCATCGGGAATCGAACCCGAGATCTCCGGATCGTGAGCCTAACGCTCAACCACTTGGACCACGGAGGTCGGTAGAAAGCTAAAAATTGATATGCGTACTATTTGTGACTAAGGGTGGTATTAATAGATGAATCTCAGCTGAGACTGCCCTCAAGATCATGCTCAAGTCTCTGTTTTTATATGAGAACTGTCACATTGATATGATCTTGAGGACAGTCTCGAAGCTGAGATTAGTTTGTTAATACCACCCTAACACAAAAATCGTGCATCATTTTTTTTTTAAACACACCCGCAACTAATTCAAAGAGCTTTTCGAGGCTTTTTGCAGTTCTCAAGGTAGGAACATAAAAATTGGTAGGTAAATTAGGAAAGGAATTCTTTTCACTACGAATTTAATGCGAGGGAAGCTGCGAGCAAAAGCTAGTACCTAAGTACCTAATAATATCGAACTCTATCGTTTCACATTGTTTTAAGTTTACGCTGTTATTATCATAATTAAAACACATAATAACGGGTTCTTACCGCGTTTAAATGGGGATATGAGACTCCCGATATTTCGACACTGTTGCAAGTGTCATCCCGTGAACATGGCACTTGCAACAGTGTCGAAATATCGGGAGTCTCATATCCCCATTTAAACGCGGTAAGAACCCGTTATTATGTGTTCTATCGTTTCACGTTTAAAACATATCTAACGGTTGGCGTTTGACTGGTACTAAAAGTTGTATTCTACCTATAGCCTGTGAGGTTATCGATTCATTTAATTTAAGGAGGAAAATAGGGCAAAGGAACGCATGGGGTCGTTTAGGCTAAGGACTGAGTGACAGAGCGGAGCGGAAAGCGGGCAGACAAAATTCAGCAAAAGTTATACTTCTTTCACAATATACGTATATATAAGATGTTCTCTATTTCATTTACTTATGTTTCCATTTACAACAGCATAATTTATTTATTTATTAATCGTTGTTACAATTTAATGTTACATTTTAAATAGTTAACATCGGAAAACCCTAAAAGGGTTTGTCCCGACATTAATCCCACATATTACGAGTATACTAGTACATCTTATACTAAAGACAAGTATAATCAATCGCGACACCCAACGAAGTCATATTAGGCTGTTGTGGGTGGGGCATGTATAAAATATGTTTTTTTTTTATCGTTTTATCAGTTTAAGTCATTCTTGATCGATGGGGCTGGCATAATAAATTTTATTAAAAGCCCTTAAGTAAATAAAAGACCAAAAAAAAAGATGTTCTCTCGTGATAGCCCTGTTCGAAGACGTGACTTCTTTCGTCGTGGCACAGGTTCGAAACCCGACTCGGCCTCTAAACCATTGAAGTCGACTTTATGAATTCATGTTTGAAACATAGATAATTGATATCACACACGTGGTTCACACAATGAAAGTGTCAACGCATATAGAACACAGGTACCTACTTATATTTCAATCAACGTAAGGTGTTCCATGTCTGCTCAGGATGAAGTATACTTAAATAATAATGTATCCAAATTGAGATGTGTAACTAATAAGCAGGTCCCTTTTAATTTGTAATTAGTATGAGCCGATACGTTTATGTGAAATAGTTTTTGATTTATGAGGGGGTCAAAAGTGGCTCCAAATGGTTCGTGTAATCACACGGTGCGTCTCGCCAGTTCTGTTTCTTGGACTTGGCTTGACACGCTACCGCGTGTCTAGATTATAAGTCTCGGAATGTTTGTAGTTCAATTAGTCAAACTCCAATGTTGTTTAAAACTACTCATATGAAACTGATTGTTTCTCAGTAAGCGAATCAAATGTATTCTTTTTGAGATATAAAGTATCTTAAACCTTAAACCTTGGTTTCCAGAATTCGTGCCCAGTTGATGGCAATAGGCTTACCCCTTATTACGTGTGACTTAAACATAGCTGGCGTGGAGTATACCACACACGTCTGCCTCCCTTAGGGGATAGAGGCGGGATGTTATGTTATGTCATTTTCTCTCGTGCCCACACGAGAATACCAGAGAGGGGGTAGAATACCAGCTTCATCAATTCTGGTGTCAGGGTTATGATTGAGCCGCCAAAGCCCCCTGACATAGCTACACTATAGATAAGGCTATAGATAGACACTGAGAAAGCTGTAAATGAAAACCCTAGGGTCACAACTTATCTTTGGTGGCTTAGTAACCAGCAACCAGGGATGATGTGGTCGGTCATTGCTCTCACAACCCATTGTGGTTTTCATTTACAGCTTTCTCAGTGTCTATGTATAGCCTTATCTATAGTGTAGCTATGTCAGGGGGCTTTGGCAGCTCAATCATAACCCTGACACCAGGATTGATGAAGCTGGTATTCTACCTCACAACCCACACGCTAAGAAGAAGAAGTGTCTATCTAGAACTTATGGCTGAAAGGAATACTGCCATCAGACACTTATCAGGAAGATAGGATATCAGACGAATATCAAGTGCCTCGAAGGTCTTTTAGTTAAAATTAATCTGATGATTTTCAGAGCTTATATATTTCAGTCTGCTATGACCTACATAAGCTGGGGACAGCATCATGAAGTGATATTCTGTTTGGTACTAATTAGACCTAGTCGTGGTTGCCCAGTTTGAAGAACGCTTGACTCTCACTCTCACTATAAGGTCGCAAGTTCGATTTTAGCACGGGCCTTAACCAACGATAATTGGAATCGCGGTGAAGGAAAACATCATCATGAGCTAACCCACATACCCGAGATATGCGTTACGGATGTATGTGACCTAATCAGTGTTGGGCTAGTTATCCCTTCACGGATTGGAAGGTCAGACAGGCAGTCGCTTCTGTTAAAAACCAGACCTGTCAAATCTTCACGTTAGGTAAACGGACCCTGTGAAAACGAGATAACGCTAGGGAGATGATGATGACGAATTGGGCTACTCAGAAATTATCCATCGTAAGATGAACTAAGTACCCACACATCATCGAACTTTTGTTAGACCAACGTCATAGTCATAATCGTCATAGGTCGCCGTACGTGTCGCCGTCTATATTAGACAAGCCAAAAGTTTAAGTGAAAATTTCACTTGAGATAAATTAAACTCATTGATGCGTCACCAGCACAACAGAATGCTCGGTGAGGTGTGGGGTTCTTTACAGAGTTCATCTTGCGATGGATGTACCTCTGACTACTCCAAGGTACAAGTCCAGGGATTGTAAAGGCGGCGTTCCTCATTTGAGTCTTAACAGCTGTCAAAAAGTATATGTTCATAGGATACGTCGTTAATTCCGATTATGGCCACGTCCCTAAAGATGCTAGGTCTGAAGGGCTGTATTCAACTTAAACAATGTATTGAACCGCCGCTTTACCGAACTTCTGTTCTTTTCAGAAACAAGCTATGCTAGTGAGACAATTGGAAGAGGAACTTAGACTGCGCATGCGTCAACCTGCTCCGGAACTACAACAACAGCTAGAGGCCTTGTTCGCTGAGAATGAACACCTGCAGAGGGAGATAGCTATATTAAGAGACACCATAAAGGTAAGCAAGACAGACGTCGTTTTATACTTCGATTAGTTAGTATCTCAAGGCATTGTTTTAGGTACCATTTTTCATAATGAGTGTTTAAATAATTAATTTATTATTATTATTAATAAATTAATTTAGTATCTAGTAGGTATTATTAAAGTATTGATAAAAATAATTTCTACAACAGGAACTAGAGTTGAGGATCGAAACGCAGAAGCAAACGTTACAAGCAAGAGATGAGAGCATCAAAAAATTACTTGAAATGCTTCAAAACAAGGGCATGGGTACGTTGAAATGTAAAATTTATTCTATAAATTGTCAGAGGTGAGTAAAGATCAGTAAAAGAAGAAGTAAACTTGAAATAACTTTCAGGTAAAGAAGAAGAAAGACAAATGTTCCAACAAATGCAAGCCATGGCACAGAAACAGGTAATTATCGAAGTGATAATTGTTGCATGACTTAGATATTTATTTTCTTACGCAAAGTTTCCTATTGTGATAATAAATTACAAAGTTCTGTCACAGTTGGAAACTTTGTCTACAACGTGAATGTTTCCTGCACATTGTAGTGTAGCGCTGCACGTCTCTTTGATTCCTCATATTTCTATAATACTAGTATTATAAACCACATGGGCGTTTTATTTTGTGATACCTTTATCAAGATCACTGTTTTTGTTAGAGTTGCTCTTGATAGTTTCATTTCATTCATTTGTTGACTCTAAGCCGAATGTGACTGTCGCGACGCCTCTTGTATGTGTATGTTCGACTTATCCGTTGGCTTCATAAAACTCTATGTCAACTCCAGCTTTTTGTCCACCGTCTCAAGGCCTGTCTATGACACTGTCAGCTTGCTCCCAAGCACCACTTTCGACTCTTCCCTCCACCACACACGTCGACGATAAATAAACAAATAAAATATTTAAATTCGGCCTAAACACCAAAATTTTTACAAAACGCGACACAAACTCTCGACGACGATATCACAACATCGACCGTCTCGTAAATCATTGGAACAATTTGAGAGTTAAAATTTTGACTCGCCCGTTACCGGGGCTGCGTGGTCGCAACGAGTGAGCTTCTCTCGTCCCGCCGGGGCAGCTCGCAGGCGGCAGTTGCGGGCACGCAGCCCGGCGGGCTCGAGACGCCGGTCGCGGGTAGTATAGGGCTGTGTTCGCCGCCGTCATGCGGTGCGGGGCGGCGGCGGCGGCTGACGCACTGGCGTGCTGCAGGAGTTGAAGGCGACGGCGGACACGCTGCGGGCGCTACAGGCGCAGCTGGAGCGCGCGCTGGCCGCGGCCGGCCTGCCCGGCGGCAGCGCAGGCGCCACGCTCACCGCCGTGCTCGAGACCAAGGAGGCGCGCATCGCCACGCTGGAGCGGCAGGTCGCGCTGCTCGAAGGCGAGTTGGCCGCGCTCGTGTCGCCGCCGCCGCCCTCGCTCGCGCCTTCCCACACCTCGCTTTTCGATAAAGTCGAACCCCCCTTCAAGAGACAAGTAAGTTTTCTGCTGAACGACGTCCGCGTGATGAAGGACGGGCGCACGAGCGCGCCTCCCGCCGCGCTGCGCCCGCGCCGGCCCGCGCTGCGCCTGGCGCCCGCCGCCGCGCCTACGCAGCGCTACTACAGTGCCACCACTCTATAGCTCTGCACTCCAACCGACGACTACCGTGTCAATTTATCGCTTTAAGTCCGAACTTAGCCGATCGTCGACTGTGTTGACTCGTATTTTTATGTGAAAATTGTTCATTGTTAAAAAGCTATATTTATTAAAATATAAGAGAAAGTTTATATTCTTGAAATTAACTGTCATGAGAAATTATTTTTGTTAAATAGGGCCTTAGGATGCGGATAGGTATTTTAGATTTAAATTGTATGGTTAGTAAAGTTGAGAGATCGACTACCTACGTTGACACCAAATCGACGATATAGCGTTAGACTGTTAATAAAAGACTGTTGAGGTCGAATGCATCGAATGAATTCTTCGAGTAAATTAACTTTGAGTTTGTATCATTTGATCATGTTGTGCTTTCGGTGTTCATCGTTGAGTGGCTTGTCCCGCGTCACCCATCCAGGTCACGAACTCTCCATGTAGAATCATCACTACGGTAGATAAATGTATCACAAGTAGGCGCCCGTGCAACATCAGTTCAGTTCCTGTTTGTTTGACTCTTGCAGCTGGAAAACCTTCTACCTGCGACGCGTCACTTACAACACTTTTATTAATTATTACTCTAGAAAGTTTTCCAGCGACTAACCATTTTTCTATTTTAAATGGTTTCGATACGTCTTTCAAACATTTTATACGGTCATTGAAGATTTTATTGGAGTTGCATGTAGTGGTTATTTACGAAATGTCTTCCATTGCACTGTTGTCTTCGTGTGTTTAGGAGTGCTGGAAACATTTCTCAAACATAAACGATATAAGCTTGAGTCGCTTTCATTCCCTAACGAACTAACATTAGTAATTTGACGATCATTTCTTACTCAGTATAAAGTAGATGTGTATTAACATCATATAATTTTCCGCCATCACTTTTTGCCTAACGTAGATAGTAAAATTTTCTCAATCTAAGAATATCTTTGATCCTCTGTCAAGAATACTGTGCCGGTATTCTTTTCATGTGGACGGGGTTGAATGATGTCTTCCTTGAAGTAATGGACTAATGTTTTTGGATTTTTAATTCTATACCGAATTTCGACGAATAATCAGCTGGATGAGTTCCGGTTGGAGATACAGCGTCGCGACCAGGAGATCCTGGCAATGGCTGCTAAGATGAAGGCGCTGGAGGAACAGCACCAGGATTACCAGCGACACATTGCCGTGCTGAAGGAGTCGCTCTGCGCCAAAGAGGAACACTACAGCATGCTGCAGACCGATGTAAGTTTATAATACAATACAATGCGAAGCAATGCAATGCAATGCGATGCAATGCTATGCAATGCAATGCGATGCAATGCAATTCAATGTAATACAATAAAAAGCAATGCATTATGATGCAATGCAATACCAAAACATTTAATTGCAAAAAACATACAACACAGCATTATAATAAAGTTGAAGGTTTAAAGAGCAGCATTATTGTAAAGGTACCATTTTCTCTAGAGTGGCTTTGGCTGTATACCTCTGGTTTTAATATAGGTAAATTATGATAGTTAATATTAAAAGTAATTAATTAAATTAAGCCATTATGTTAGGACAGTTAAATGTTGGGTATTTTGACCTTTAAGATAAATATATACACACGTTTGCAAAACTAAGTACCTACGTAGGCAGGTGAGCCGGTTGTGGCCACCGACCCCTTTGTGGCCATTTAGAACTTCAAATCGTTATAACTAAGGCAAAGACAAATATATTACTCTATGATTTACGGGAATAAAAATATCTAATATTGGCAATACTGATAGCGTTGACCGCTTTGATGTGTCAAACTTCACTTCAATCCAACAAGTCATTATTTTTTCACGATCGTCAATTGTTTTAAGTCTTAGCAAAAAAGCTAAGGCGAGCGGGTGAGTAATCAATCATTATTTTTTTAATCCTTCATATTTTTTTAATGTTTATGTTAATCCTTCATAAATAATACACTGTCTAAGTGGTACTAATGATATTTTATCGCTATTTGTTTATTAAGTGAGGTATGAGAGGTGGCCACTAGTGGAACGGAAATTAATGAATTTTCCCATCTTTGGCCACATGACTGGCCAAAAGTGGTGCTCGTAGAACCCCACTTTTGGCCATTTAGTTTTTATCGTGATTTTTCAACTTAATTACTTAGCTGTTTTGATATAAGTTATCTATTCATTTCCAGAGTTACGATTATAATGTCTCCATCGAAGCCAAATACTAAAAAAATCGGTGTCGTGAAAAGAAAATTGTTCCAGTACTCACCGCATAAAATAACATTAGCTTTGAACGCAATAAAGAATGGGATGCCCGTTGCCACAGCTAGTAGAGATTTTAACGTACCTCGAACGACTTTGCGTTTAAAGTTACTGAGATGGAAAAGTTTTTGCCCAACATTTATTTATAAAATCTTAAAATATAAGTACTTAAATTAAAGACTGCATACCTACCTGCAAGTATTATATAATATTTTTTTGTGATTTAGAACTATATTGATATTAATTTAAGCATAAACTTAAATTTAATAAGCAAATACAAATAAAAGTGTTATCACAAGTGTACCTAATTAATAAGAAGTAGGCTATAATTGTTTACTTTATTGCAAAGATAGGTTGCCAATATTGTTATTTAATTTTAAACAACGAATGTGCATCATACCTAGAGATAATTATAAGAATACCTTTCAAGACTGGTCATTATAATATTATAGATATCTACCTCGTATAGGTTAATGTTGATATCCTCAATTGTAATTTTAATTCAAGCTGAAATATTATATTTCATATTTGTCTTCAATATTATGTTAGCTATTTTTCTCTAAATAAAGACTGTTGGTCGTAAAATATGCGATTTTCGAATAAACTTTTTATTACTTTGAATTACCTGCTTTTTATTTTTGATGAATTTTGATGGCCAGAACTGACACATGACTGGGCCAGAAATGGGGTAAATCTGGCCAAAAATGGCACAAATTCCCATTTTTTTTTCTTTTCAACAGGATTATTTTTCCATTGAATCATTATGAAAAAAAATGTATCCTTAGGCTAGATTTATATATATTTAATCACTTTTTACAAGAAATATGTCCGTGATAACAAAAACTGCAAAATGATATAGCCTCAAAGTCTACAAAAGTCTTAAAATGGCCAAAACCGGGTCACCTGCCCTACTTACCACAATTTTAAAAATATATTTTTTCTAAAGTATAGATCTTAGATATGTAAATGGAAAACGTTTCATAACTATTAAAGAGGGTTTTTTGTTTTTATAAAATTCACCCGTGATTAGGGAAACTCACAATGAGAAAATTAACAATTGGTTAGTTTCTTAGATCAAAGATAAATTATGAAATTATAAATAAAGACAGATCTAAAGGTGACAAGGAACGTTTTCTTTTTTCTATTTAACTTATGTATGAATTTTAATAAAGAAAATGTAATAAAAAAGCCGACATCACAGGTTTCTGTTTCATACAAATTCCATAGTAATTTTCTGTTTTGACGTTTAGTAAAAAGTAACTGATTTGAGTAGTTGGAATTTAGCTTTAAATTTCTCACTTTTAAAAAATACACTTTTTATAACGAAAGTTTATCTTGTTGATTTTAAAAGTCTTGTTGATTTTTAAACTTGTTTTAGGGGTCAAAATACATAATATTTATCGTCCTAAAGTCGATTGTCCTAACATAATATTGTAGAAAAACTCGTGAGTATGTCAGCGGCAGATAACGTGAATTAAATAAAGGCGTGTTCACAGGTGGAGGAGCTAAAGGCTAGGCTAGACGAGAAGAGCAGGATTGTTGAAAAGAAGACAGCGGCAGCGCTGGCAGCGGCGCATGAGTTGGCCGAGCTGCGAGACCATTCCGAGATCAAAGACCGGAAGATCAACGTGCTACAGCGCAAGGTAACCAATACAAAGTTTAGAAAGGCCACATTGAAGCGATTCACCTAAATAAACTGAGCTATTCCACATTTTCTCAACAAATGTCAAACGTTTCATTAATTTGTATTTTGTTCAATTGTTGACAAAATGATAAATATCGCGCTTACTTTTATAATATGCGCAGATGTCAAATTACAATATTGCTTTTTTAAAGAATAAAGAATGGAATAGAAACTGTTTATTATAAGAGGACGCCACACACAAAAACAAAAGAATTACAAAAAGCATAGAGGATGTTCATTAGAATGATCATAAGGTGGTGGTTTTTAGATGAATAGATTCAATGTCTGGTCTTTTAGAGCTCCTGTACCAACTCAAAAAGAGATAGTTTCGAGAAAGTGTTTCAAATTTTACGATTTATAAGGACAAATTTTAAATTAAAAAAAAATTTGACTCGGATGGGACTTCAACCCGTAGCTCTTGTCAAGCCGGGACGAGCGTGTTAACCATTACCTGCGGGTTCAAGTCCCGTCCGAGTCAGAATTTTTGACGATTTAAATTTTCTCTTTATGAGATTCCTTAAGCACGGTGAAGTGCTATAAATAAAAAATCATTAACAATTTATAGTCCGGTATAGAGAAGATTATAGAGTTCCGACCAAGTATTTAATGCCTTCTGAGGCCTACATAGTCACGTCAAAAAAAACATACTTACTAAAAGAAAAATAACTTTTTGTTTTATTTTCTATTTTTTATACTATTATTATTTCTTCAATCGGTTGGGTTGTCGGGTTAATGACCTCCACCAACCCTGATGCCATAGTTATTATTGAATCGCCAGAGGCCCCTGACATGGCTTACGTAACACACTTAAGTAAATAGTATAGTCTCAATCAAGGACTATCACACAAGTGTCTGACAATCGCTAACCTCGGTCGGTCATATACACACGCACACCCATACACACACACACACACACACACACACCCATACACACACACACACACACAAACAAACATACACACACACACACACACACACACACACACAAACACATACATACACACACACACACACGCAAACCCACGCATACACACGTTCACCGCTTGTTTATTTTTTTTTATTGGCAAGGAGGTAAAAGTGTAATGTATTCATTATGCCTCTAGAATCCATGGGCGGTGGTTGCTACGTTAAACTATTGATTATTCATCAATCATGACGCTGGGCAACACAAAACAAATAGTTCAGTCAACAAACGACGAAAAAGGGGGTGGAGAGCGCGTGAGAGGGGACCGAAGCAATTCGTTCAGAAAATATGTTCTTGGTGTTTAGGAAGTAAACACACTAAAAGTCCCAGAGAAGGGGGGGGGGGGGAATATTTTTGGGATTGTGGCAAATAACTACCCGAGAAAAATGTTTTAACTAGCCTATGATAGTACCTATACACTAACCTAGTAAATGTGTAAATTGTCTGTTATTTTCTCTAAAATAGTGGGGGAGATAGGGAGGGTGACACCCGGCTTGGACGTCGGGTGTCACCCCAAGGACGAAAATTACCTTTGAAATTAATGAACATCAAATAATTATGAAGTATATGCCAAATATTCGAGATTAGATACTTATTTCTGAATTCAAATTTTGAAAAAAGATAAATTGAATTATAGGCTACTTTCCAACTAATCAAATCAATTACTCTTAATTAAAGCACATAATAACGGGTTCTTACCGCGTTTAAATGGGGATATGAGACTCAATTACTCTTTACTAAACGTCAAAACACGAATTCACTATTAAATGTGTATGAAAAATCATACTGTGATGTCATAGGAAAACATGATAAAATGATGGAATTATTACGGGTTTTTGATTAAAATACATAAATAAGTTAAATAGAAAAAAGAACATATTCTTTGCTAGGTTTAGACCTGACTTTATTTAGTAAAAATCAGAATTTTATAATTTATCTTTGCCCTAGGATTTTACCCAATTGCTGAATATGGAAAATTGCCTAGACAATGATTGAAGAAGGCAAAGAGTATAGCACTGTATTTTTTTTATTCATTGACAAAAAACTAGTACTATACCTTGGTACCAATAATTTAGTACAAACATTAGCTTATTGATCCTCTTAATGGTTTAGTCTTGAAAACCATTACAATGTGAAAGTTTTTTTACGGGTGTCACCCCCGAACGGTGACGCGGGTGGCACCCGGTACGGGGTGTCCCCTGTACCTCCACCTCCACCCAGCTATAATACGTCACTACGCTATAAGTATCGGGTACCATAGTAACTCACTTTTTAAATGAACGTATGCATTAAATGGGTCGATTGCTTACTTAATTAACATTCTAGAGGTATAGTTAGCAGTGAATACATACATACATACATATGTTGTGGCCAGATCTTAGAATTGATCATTCCATGATGTGTTTGACCATTTCATGAAATGGTCATATTTCATGAAGTAGCCAACCTAAAAACATCATAGAAGGAAAGAGAGGAAGGGGAAGACCAAGAAGAGCTTACATGGAACAGATTAAAGAAAAGGTTAACGTCGTGTCTTATAGGGAAGTCAAGGAATTGGCCTTTGATAGACTGGAATGGAAAATGCTACACCGACAAGAGCGTGGCTCTTAAATTGATGATGATGAGCCAACCTAAGTTGACCATATCGTTGAAACGTTGACGTTTAATGATATTTCAATCAACGTTTTTCCATGATAATTAATGTGGTGTAATAAAAATGCGAGTAGTTGACTAATTTCTTTGGTTACACTTTGAAACCATGTCACATTAGTTTGCGAAGTTCCAAATGCCACTTGATATCTACTTGATACTTGATATTGAATTTTCGTCACAAAAGTATAGAACCGAAAACAATTAAGTACTTAAAAAAAATACAAAATTTTCATGACTTTTCCAACAGGTAATTTCACTTGATATCGGCTCAAAATCATGGATCATCCCCCTTAGTATTCGTTACTCACTAACACCCTGTATACTATACACCCCTACCTACCCCTTCGGGGGTACAGCCATGATGTTATGTTTAAGTTTAATTAAACATATATTTTTAAAGTAAAAGGTTTCTAATTAGCAACTCTATGTTAATATGTGTTTCTAATTAGCGGTTTGTTATAAAGTATAATTATGTGTAAGTACTTTGTGAAGTTTCCCCACTGGTCCGTAGTGGTACAGCTTAGTAAATTGAGCTACATACATTCTCTAATTGAGGGTTGATAAGCAGGACGAGGCGTCCTAAAATATAGTCTCGACTAGTTTGTGAAATGGTACGGCAAGCGTATTAGATATTTTTTTTACGTGACTTATTGTATATTTGCCGGAAATGGAGTTTATGCTATTGTTTAATTGGAGGTCAAAAAGCAGGACATGGCGTCCTAAAACATAGTCTCGACTAGTTTGTGAAGCGGTACGACAAGCGCTTTAGATTATTATTTTTTTACGTGACTTATTGTAGATTTGCCGCAAATGGATTTTATGCCATTCTTTAATTGAGGGTCAAAAAGCAGGACGTGGCGTCCTAAAACATAGTCTGAACTAGTTTGAAAGGCGGATATCTTTTTTTGCAATTTTTTTGACGTGACTTATTGTATATTTGCCGCAAATGGCATTAATTACTTGGCCGGAAGCGTTATATCGAGTAGCGGAGGTTTAAATTGAAACGGCGAATTTCTGTGCGTGTATAAATATACGTACGATAAAATCAATATATATAAGATCATAACTTAAACTAAGTAGTGTCAGGGGTTCGAATCCTTTTTTTTTAACGTTGGGAAATGCGTTACGCATACCACGCCGCCCGGGGGGACGACGTGGTTATGTGGGACTCCCCGGGTGTTGCCACCCGGTATACCCACTAAAACCCAACGGTGTTCCTGCCTGCACCATTTGATGGGACACGGGGGCGCGCGAGCATTCGTCCGCGAAAGGGGTTCGAATCCCTGGTCAAGCTGAAACTACTGAATCTGACTTTATGACTTTAAATTCATGTTTAGATCATAGATATAATAAGTAATTATATCACGTAGTGTCCAGGATTTGTGCCTGGTTAATGGAAATAGGCTCGCTCCCTATTCAAATCAAATCAAATCAATACAGGAGAAGTGGACTTCTTCCTACCTCCAAACATGAGTTTAAGCTCAAAATAAGTCTCTTCTTCTTCTATCGTGTGGGTTGTGAGGTGGATTACCAACCTCATCAACACTGGTGTCAGGGTTACTAATAAGCCGCTAAGGCCCCTGACATGACTCATGTAACGACTACGTACTTACACCAGTAAGTAGTAACCGGGACCAACGGCTTAACGTGCCTTCCGAAGCACAAGTCGTCATACTTTCGGACAATCAGGTGATCAGCCTGTTCTAACCAAACTAGGGAACACAAAGTGATTTTTGTGATATGTCCCCACCGGGATTCGAACCCGGGACCTCCGGATCGTGAGCCCAACGCTCAACCACTGGACCACGGAGGCCGTTAATAAGTGGAATTAAGTGGTTTACCTCGAGCCTGAGTCGAGATACGAACTCGTGACCGGGTCATGAAAAGGTCTATTGAAAATTGTATACAGACTAATCTGATCCGGAACGCTTTCTGTACCGCCAGTGTGTGACATGAACTTTAATTTGCGGTCACACAACTCCGACAACAAAACACATACAGAGCCATTGGGAATCCAATCTGTTAACTTTGGAATGCAAGTTAAATTGGAATTGAGAGAAAACAGAGGAGACGATTTACCCCAAACCACAGCACGGACACTACATACAAAAATGACAGTCTTACACAGACACTACACAGATGTAGTGTGTGCCTCCAGTTTTCAGTCCAGAATATGATCAATTGACAAGTAAAAAAATGTGGCGAAGGTTGTTCTATGTTGGGATATTAGACTAAGTGGAGAGCAAAGTTGAAGTATTGGCTATAAACAAGAGTAATTAAGAGTATACAAACAAACAAACTATTTGCTTAAAGTTATATGGCGTGCGTTTCGCGCTCAATTGGTCGTTCAAACCTCTTTCTTCTATCCCATGTACATAACATATTGAGGTACATACATAAACATACACCCATAATCCCTAAAATACAATGTCCAGACACGACTGACAGTCACTAGTTTTAGAATAAAAAAATATTGTGCCTACCTAGAAAATAATACAAATATAGCACACTGTGCAACGATCCTTAATTACCTATGTTAAGTTAAAAAGCTAATTCCTTCTGAAAAAACCTAATAAATTAAGTATTATGTTTTATTTTTGTGTATTATACATACTTTATTAAGCCCCTTGTGTTTGTGCTAGCTTGGTTTTTATTTATATTCATTTTGTTTAGTTCGTAGTGACGTCTTGTACGTGCTAGTTTTCCAAGGTATGTTTTATTTTATTTATTTACTTATTATTTATTTAATTTTTTGATTTTATTTTTTTAATTTAAAAATAGAATATTCCATTTTTAAGCCCTATACTTTCTTACAGATTGAAAATCTCGAAGACCTGCTGAAAGAGAAGGACAACCAAGTAGACATGGCTCGAGCGAGATTAAACGCGATGCAAGCCCACCATTGCTCCTCTGAAGGTGCTCTCTCCTCACTCGAAGAAGTTATAGGAGACAAGGAGAAACAAATACAACAACTGAGAGAGCAGAGAGACAGAGCTGAACACGAGAAAAATGAAGAGAGAGAACTTCACGAGAGAGAGATAGCCGACTATAAGATGAAGATCCATGCTCTTGAGAGCGAAGTTGAAAAATTGGGTGCCAGGCTTGAAAGGGCTCAAGCGGAAAAAGACAGACTTGAAGCCAAGCTTGAAAGCTCGCAATCTGAACTTGGAAAGTCGAAAGCTGAACTCGATAAAGCTGCTAGTGAAGTTGGGCGGTCTGGTGCCGACTGGGAAGCGGCGAAACAACGCTTAGCACGACTCGAGTTGGAGAATGAGAGGCTTAAACACGAGCTCGAGAGATCTCAAACAACATTTGGTAGGAGCACGTTGACAACGTCGCAAGAGCTAGACAGAGTCCAAGAAAAGGCGGATAAGTCTGCAGCAGAATTGAGAAGGACCCTCGCAGAACTGAGGGTGACACAAGCAGATGCGGAGAGAGCCAGGTCGGAAGCAAGTGGACTTCAGGATAAGCTGGAAAAGTCTCAGGGAGAGGTGTATCGTCTTAAAGCCAAGCTTGAAAATGCACAAACTGAACAGGATAGCCTGAAGGAAGAATACGACAGGTAAACACAGTTCGATTTTATAATACGTGGTCAGTTACAAACTCCTAATCGTCATCTCAATTAGATATTAAGCTAACAATAATTCATAAAAGTAAAGTTTATTTCACCCTTTCACGGTCAGAGACCATGGGTCATTGATGGTTCATAATAGGGTAGTATGACACCTTGGAATCGGAACGTTATTAGACGTTATGTCCTTGAAAGTGTTAAAAGATAAAATGAGTTGGAACACTTACTTACAATATCATTGTTTATAATAATCTTACTTCCGGATTATCAGGTGATTCAGCCTGCAATGTTCTAACCAAACAAAGTCACATTTTACTCTTCTGAATACTATTGCTGATACTTATTATATCGTCCCTTGATGAAGATACATTTTCAACATTATACTTTGTTCGTTAGGATGAATTTTCTTGACAATTTTTCTCCCTTTATTTGTTTTTTTTTTTTTTTTTTAACGGTGAGAAGATAAGGATAGGTGATACGGAGTCCACCGGGTCATCTAGTAAATAATAATCGTTATATGATTTTACAGAATGCAGTCATCGATCAGTCGTCTGCACTCCGAGCGCGATAAAGCAGTGGCCGAGTTAGACAAGGCTAGAGAGGAGCTGGAGAGGACTCAGGCAACTCTTGGGAAGGCGCAGTTGCAGCAAGACAAGTTGCAAGCGTCCCTGGACTCCGCCCACTCGGAGATCGACAAACTGCAGGAGAAATTGGACAAATCCAACGTCGAGCTCAGAAAGGTAAAGATTTTTTTATTAGATAAGTGGGTAGATTTGGGGAGGGGATTCGAAGGGGGATTGGATTCTAGGAATAAAAGGTAGATAAGAAATACCTACATAATCAACCAGTGGTGCTGACAGCTGACATCTCCTAATTTTATTTTAAGTTATATCTGTTTTCTTATCCGTTGAAAAGGAGAAGGATGAGACAATAATCTGGACGAATCAAATAAGCATTAGGTACGCCAACGTTACAATTTTAAAAGGGACTTTTTAAGACTTCTTCCTTAATGCCATGTGTTCCACAAATGTTTAAGCCTGTGTAGGGGTGCTTTTCTTTTCAGTAGAAAAGAAAATGACGGGTTATAACTGAAAATAAAATTAAGGTGGAATTAGCCCCAGTGACTTCAGAAAGTCAACCAGTCCTGTACATAAAAAAGTATATTGAGTATTCGTACCGATATTAGGCAGTCAAATTACTGAATTCTATAACCTAATATATTTTTTTAAGACCGTCTAGGGCCTTGTTCCGAGATTTTTCTTGCAGCTTCTTTGTGAAGCTGCAGTAGTTTTAGTCGGATGAAACGTTCGTTATGTAAAAAAATACTTTTTAAAGTAAGTATAACATGTCGCCTACTGAGTAAAGATATTTTTGAATTGGAATTTTGTCCCAGCGACTTGGTATAGTGATTTCTGTTTGTTACAGTTGCAAGTGGATCGCGAGAAGCAAGCATATGACTTCGAGTCCTTACAGTCACAATTGGACAAGGCCTTAGGTCAGGCTGCGAGGCTGCAGAAGGAACGCGATACCGCTCAGTTAGACGCTGAGCGCTTCCGTGACAAGCACGACAAGGCACAGGTGAGCTTAATATTAAAAAAAAAAACACTTAATAGGGTGGACAGAGCTCCAAGTAATCAGAAGATTGCAGCGACTTTTGGTACAAGTCTTACTTCGAAGTATGCTGAATTGTACTTTTGATGCGATGGGAGTCTTCAAGGCTAGAGTGGATAGGCATTTGCTAGGTAAGAGTGATCCATCCTAGACCACATCGCATCGTCACTTACCGTCAGGTGACGTTGTGGTCAAACGTGAGCCTATATTATAAAAAAAAACATAACAGAATGTCATTTTTCATCATTATCATGGAATTATGAATAATTATTAGTTTGATTACATCGATTTCCAGTATCCTGGGTACCAATTTCATAAATTATCTTACTTATTAACTGGATAATTATATCATTATAAAGACCAAGTCAAGGAACTTTATTAGAAATGGTTAACAATCAGAAATTATAATGAAAGACCAATTAAGTATTTTTCTTTGCTGAGCCTTCAGTGTTCTCTGCCCATTTGGGATGGAAAGCACCACAATTAATCAGAAGGCAACTGCTATTTTAGAAATGATAGCCAAAGATGGACGATTTGTTGGTGTTTACTACAGTCCCGGGAAGCTAAAGCCGTCATCATCTCCATAGCGTTAACCCGTTTTTCACAAGGTCTGCTTACCTAACCTGAAGATTTGATATTTTTTACAAAAGCGACCGCCTGTCTGACCTTCCAACCTGCGAAGGGAAAACCAGCCCATTACAGGTTAGGTCACATACCTCCGAAAATGCATTTCTCAGGAATGTGGGTTTCCTCACGATGACGACAACCTGGCAGCACTTAATAATTTAATATTATATAGACAAATAACATAGTCACTACTGCCTACCCCGCTAGATAAAGTGGGCGTGATGCGACGTTACAATAGGCAATCAATTAATAGAACATGATGTATATGAAGCATCGAGTAAGCGACAAACTGGTTTTAGAGGGAATCTCGCATACGAGGTACGCCGCATTGATTGGCATTTATGCCTACTCGGTACGACAGTGCACTGTGTGTGTTTTTGAGTTCATTTCTTTGAATGTTTTCTGTATTTTTATATTATTATTTTTATTTTATTTTTTATTTTTCTGTTTTAATGCGACGAATAGGTGCCGAGACAAGCCTCTGTGGTTTAACGGCATCATTCAAACCATGTATTTAGATTAAGGATATAAAGAAAAAAATCAACATAATAATAATATTATTAATGGCGGTGATGGTGGTGACTGTGGTTCTGTGTTTCCGCTAGTTTGCAAATGGGGAAGCGCCGGTTCGAACTTCGGTATGGAACTTGCACAAATGAGTTATTATTTAAAGTGCAGTTTTCACTAACGCAGTTGGCTTGACCATTATAAACGGCGTTACGGCTCACCGCCTATCACGTTGATATAACAGAAAGTCGGTGAGGCGTGGGTACTTAGTTTATCTTGTGTTGGATGTATCTCTGACTACTCTAATTGAGATAATATTCGTGAGTTTATGTAATGTACTTACTTATTATTAATGAAGACGTATTTCCTCATGTAGGCTCAAGTGACTCGTATCCAGAAAGAGCGTGATACAGCCTTGGCCGAGGCTGCGAGTTGCCGTGAAAGGGCGGAGGCTGCTGCTGCTGCTGCCAACCGCGCCGCCAGAGACCGGGATAGCGCTGCCACAGAATTGGACGTCCTCAGAGAACGATGGGAGAAAGCACACCAACAACACCAGAAACTCACGGTAGGTAACGATAACATTAAAATAAGGTAACACAATAGGCTAATTTCCAACTAGTCAAATCACTTACTTTTAACTAAACGTCAAAACAGGAAATTACTATGGACTTTGTTTGAAAAAGCTCACTGTGACGTCATAGAAAGACGTGATACAATGTCCGACTTATTATTACGTTTTTAGTAACAGAAGTACAAATAGGACACAGTTAATACTACTTACTAACACAAATACAATAGTGAAAGAGCAATAAAATAAACAAAAGGCTAAACATTAAACGAATAGGTTTCTAGCGCAAGAGTGATTATAATCTAATCGATCCAAAGATGCATACATGTCCATGTAAGTATGAAGTGAAGCATGATCTCAGTAAGAATAATCCTATTTTCTCAGATGGAGCGTGACGATGCCCTGACAGAGCTTGAAATCCTGAAAGAGAAACTCGACAAAGCCCTTTACTCCACGCAGAAAACAATAGAAGAGAAGGAGTCAGCGCACAAAGAATACGAGAAAATGCTTGAAAAGTATGATAGGTACATTATGTTCATGTCGTCTTGTGTTGGTGGCGATGTTGTGCTTGTGGTAGTTGACAGATAGACGTGACAATACACGAAACTAATTCTGCCCATCTATTACAGGTCCCAAAACGAAATCTACCGTCTGCAAAACAAGATAGAAATATTAGAAGCGGATAAAGACCGTCTCGAGCTTGAACTAGAGAAGCACGTACATATGTCAACTAAGACTAGGGAAGACCAGAGGAAGTTGCAAGATGAACTAGCAAGATTACAAGAGATGTACGACCGCGCATCTCTGCAGGTGGCCAGAACGAAAGAACAAGAAGAGAAAGCCAAAGAAGACATGGATAGACTCTGTGTTGACATTGAAATGGTACGAGAGAGATATGAAAAGAGCCAAATCGAGTTAAGGAGGTTGCAAGCTGAAAAAGAGAAACTTGTTGCCGATAATGAGCGCTTGCAGTTCGAATACGATCGTGCGATGACACAATGTGGCAAAGCACAAGCTACTAACGAAAAAACTCAAGAAGAAATGGCTCGAGTGCAAATCGAACTCGAAAAAATGTACGACAAACACGATAAGGTATCTGCAGAGTTAAGAAGAGTTCAGGCAGAACTGGATAAAGTCAAACAAGATGCTAGCGGAGCCAGAGAAGAAGCGGAACGATATGCAGCCCGATATGGAAAGTACCATGACACAAAAGAAGAACATGAAAGAACTAAGATGGAGGTGGAACGACTACGTACACGGCTCGAGAAGACGACGTTAGAATTGGAACGAGCACGCAAGTTTGAAGAAGAAACGACTCGTCTACGTTCGGAGCTCGAACGCATCGAAGGCCTCCGAGGTAAATACCAATTCGAACAGGATAAATGGACTACAGAGCTTAACCGAATGCAGGCAGAAATTGACAAGCATCGCGAACGTTACGAAGCTGCGCAGGTTGAAATTCAACGTCTACAAGGGGAAAAGGATCAGGCGGAGACCAAGCTTCACGAATCCAATATTCAGTTAGAATTGTCTAGATCTGAAGTCACGAAGCTAAATGCGGCACTTGAAAAGCAACGAACAGATCTTGAACGCGCTCATATTGAGTGCGAGAAGTTTAGAGACCGATGTGAAAAACTTAAATTGCGTTCAGAACAGCTGGATAAAGATAACGAAAGGCTCAAAGGAGAGTTGCAACAGATTGAACGGATGAAATTGCAAGCGGTTGCAGGAGATAAAGCTAGGACTGAGGATCGACTTGAAATTGAACGGCTTCGTGACAAATTGGAGAAAGCAATACAAGCAAGGGACTCTACAGAAATGGAAGCAGGTCGCTTAGCGAAGGAACTTGAGAAATCTCAAATGCATCTTGCTAAGTACCAAGAAACTAACGAGACCACGCGTGTTGAATACGATAGGATGACGAATGAACTGGGCCGCATGCACGAGCGCCTTGAACGCACAATTCTAGAAATGAGACAGATCGAACAGGAGAGAGATGCTTTGCGAGCCGAAATACAGAACACTAGACGTAACATTGAACAACAACAGAGGACCCTTGATCATCGAACTCAGGAGACGTTAGTGAAATTGCAACAAGAACTTGCTCAGTCCGTAAGAGACAGAGAAAAGATGGCAGCTATTTTGGAACAGCGCGACAAGCAAGCTGACGCTATAGAGAAACAGATAGTCAAACTGGAAGCAGACACCAAACAGTTGACTATAGAACGTGATCAGCTGGTTGCTCAACTAGAAAAGTCACAAGACATGCTTGTTAACTTCCAGAGAGAATTGAACGCCTCGGAAGCTGAGCTGCAAAAGCAGCGCGAAGAAGTGCGCCGACTGAAAGAAGAACAGAGAAAGATGGCGCAAGATTCAGAACGTGGCACTAAAACCGTCCTCGAAAATCGTGATAGAGAAATCGTTAAGTTGCAACAACAAGTTCAGGGTCTTTCAAAAGAGAGAGATGCTATCAGACAGCGAGCTGAAAAGGCCGAGAAAGATGCTCAGAAAGCTGGCGAAATTGAAAAATGGAAGGTGGCTGTTGAAGCTGAGAAAACTAAAGCAATCGCAGCAGAAAAGGCCTTATCTGAATGCCAGCAACGTTTACAGTCTTTGGAGAAGCAATTCCAAATGCAACAGCAGCAACTGCAGCAACTCCAAGCCCGCGGACCTTCTGATGTGCGGGAAGTACAAAAGCAGCTTGAAGCGGCGCAAGCGGAGGCGCGGTCGGTCGCCGTGGAACGCGAGCGCTGCCAGGCACAGTTGGAGATGCTCGTTCAAGAGCTGGAGAAGAGCCAGGTCAGTTGGAGGATCGCCCCGCAACGCGCGGCTGTCGGGACCGCATCGCGTGGTTGAATCGAGTTCATGTTTCTGCTTGAGTTTGAGGTTACGTTTTGCACACATCGTTGTACCAGACAACGATGAGTTTGAACTCGATTGAATCGCAATCGCGTACGTCGTCTGCTTCAATCATTGCACCGGTGTCGAGTAGTCGTTTTATTTCGATGTTCATGTTTAGTTTTTCTTTGACATCATGATAGCCGGTTACCATCATTGTTGTTCAGTAGCATGCACCCACAGCCCGCAGGGCGTCCTCCAACCCCTCATATTAAATTGTATTTATTTTATTAGTTTCATTAAAAATGTCAAACATCATGGGAATGTCTGTTGTGTTTAAAGAGCAAATTGTTGCACCTGACATTTTACTTGCACAGAATGTAAATGTAAGACTTTGTGGTTGGTGTTTGGTGCAAGGAAATTGCAACAGCTTAGTGTATTTGAAATCGATTGTTAATTTTCTCTTTCAGCGTTTGCTAATGTGTTGTGTATCTTTGCGAATCATTGTTCATCGTCTGCCATTAAAGATGATTTTGGAGACTCATTTCTTATTATTGAATTATTTATTTGCTGCAAGAAAAACAATATATTTTGCCAACTATTTGTAAAAAGTTACGCTTTTGTAATGTACTTAAAGCTTTGGATTTCGATCAAGTACACTTTATAGACTTGGAAAGTAATCAGTATTCAGTATACGTCCAATGCATTAAATCGTTTTTGTGATTGTGACTGCGTTTTTGTTAAAGATATGCTCCTAATCGGATTTTTTTGTAACAGCTGGATCTCCACGAAGCAAACAAGAAGCTTCAAGCAGCTGGCAATCAGAACGCCAAAGCTGGCGAAGATACAGCCCAAGCTAGGCGACAGCTTCAAGAAGAATTCAAGAAGCTAGAAGACGCGAGAAGACAATTTGAGGAGCAAAGGAGAGCGTGGGACAACAAAAGAAAAGAAGTGGAGGAAAAAGAGAAAGCGCTTACAGAAGTAGACCGGCAGTTAAAGAAGAGGAAAGAGCAAATTGACCAAATGGAAGCATCTTTGAGGAAGGTAAATACACATTTTTAAGCAATCGAAAATATTAAAATACTATACTTAAGTATAATTTTAATTCTAAGTAAATACGCACGAATTTGTTTCTTCCTATTTCTATTATTTTCATGGATGAGACTTACACAGAAACGAAAAGAATGGCGTGGAAGAGAGGCTACAGCTTGAGTACGTAGATTTATATATAAGACCAAGAAGGCTCACTTTCTGTTTAATTTCAGACGGGTGGCACAGCCGCAGCGGTGACAGATTTGAACAAGAAGCTAACAGAGACGCAGAGGGAAGCAGAACAAGCGAAACAGCAGCTAGAACAGAGCAAGGAAGAAGCTAAACGACTGACGGCCGAGACAGAGCGACTGTTGCAACTGGTACAGATGTCGCAAGAAGAACAGGCGCAGAAGGAGAAACAAATGATGGACATGCAGCAGTAAGCAATCTTCTATTATACATACTTAACCTTATGACCGTGATCCGTAATGGAGTGGCCCACAAGTAATCCAAAAATAATGTATGACAGACAGCGCCATCCAGCGCGCATTGTTTGAACCTTCAGTTCATTCTTCTTCTTCTATCGTGTGGGTTTTGAGGTGGATGACCAACCTCATCAACCCTGGTGTCCGGGTCATTATTGCGCCGCCAAAGGCGCCTGACATGGTTCATGTAACGACTACGTACTTACATGAGTAAGTAGTAACCGGGACCAACGGCTTAACGTGCCGAAGCACAGATCATCTTACTTTCGGACATTCGGGTGATCAGCCTGTATTGTACTAACTAAACTAGGGATCACAAAGAGATTTTTGTAATACGGATTCGAACCCAGGACCTCCAAAACGGGCGCCCAACGCTTAACCACTGGACCATCGAGGCCGTTTGTTCAGTTCACTTAAATCGTCATACATATATATCAATGTCAAAGATTTTTAAAATGCAACGAAGTAGTCAGGGAAATCGATGTCGCTAAAAACTGACGCCGAAATACTAAGATAGAGCGACACGACCAAGCGATTTATTCTTTTTCCGCTCCCGGTTGAACATCATAATCAATATGCATCGTACTTCTTCATAGCAAGCTTTTAATACTTAGTCCTTAGATGGTTATAATTTAGCGTAGGGCGGGATGTAATCAGTCCATTCAGAGTGTTTAAACATACGCACGAATCGATCTAACTCGTTCAAATGATGTATCCGAAGTGGCATTAGATCTGATATCCGTCATTCGAAATCTCTAAGAAATTTTCTACAATTCATCATTCACGGACTGGGATCAAATGTATTTCACCATCAATAAACCTTCAAAAATATAAGTTCTTCAATAAAATAATATTCAAATTCTATAATAAAATTCGCTTTACAGGTCTATCAGAAACCTTCAGGCCAAGCTGAAAAGTCAACAGCAAGCACAAGCACAAAGAGAAGAGGTATATTTTTATATATTTATTAAGCTTTTATACAAATTAATACACATAAAGGTGGTACCGGGAGCTTTCTGGGGGTGGAATTGATGCCACGGACACTAGAACTGTTTTGTTCGGGCAAACGATGGCTCACCCTTTTTTTGACGTGGCTTATTGTAGATTTGCCGTAGATGGCATTAATTACTTGGCCGGATAAATGGGGAGCGTTGAAGGCTCTCACCCGGTACAACGTTTAAGACAACAGGCCTAAGGGTGCCCAGTTGGGCGCGAACCTCGTCTCAGGGCGTCGTCTGAGAGGAAAAATATTTGAAAGAATTAATCGAACCTAGTGGGTCGATAGCGATAAGCGCTGATTGAGGGACGAACGCGACAGTCAATGTAATTGACTCGAGGCAATTATCGTCAGCGCGCATTCCTTACGTCTAGTGACTCTCGCGGTAACAAATTTCGGGGGTGAGGTGAGGAAGCTCGGATTAGTGCGGGGCGGAAAGTGTGCATTCTATTGTACTTCTTATCGTGTGGGCTATGAGGTGTATTACCAACCTCATCAACTCTAAGGGTTATTATTGAGCCGCCAAAGGCCCTTGACATGGCTTATGTAACGATTACTCACTTACATCAGTAAGTAGTAACTGGGACCAACAGCTTAACGTGGCTTCTGAAGCACGGATCATTTTACTATCGGACAATCAGGTGACCAGCCTGTAATGTCCTAACGAAACTAGGGATCACAAAGTGATTTCTGTGATATGTCCCCACCGGGATTCGAACCCGGGGCCTCCAGATCGTGAGACCAACGCTCAACCACTGGACTACCGAGGCCGTCTATTGTACTTGTTATTGTTGTTTTTATAGTAAAAAATATATTAATATGCACAGGAATACCTGTACAATAGTTGTTTATACAAACTTTCGCTTTATGCCCCTGAATGCTCCCGGTATGGTTATCATCTATAATGCGTGCATTGAGCTTCAATAACCAAAAGGAGTTATTAATTTAATAATTAATAAAAAGGGAATTAATAATTTAATAATAATAATCATTATCATTGGAGTCCCGTGGGTCGTAGGCGTCGTAGCACCTGGCGTAACGGAGGCTACGAAATTCAAATTCAAATTCCTTTATTGCAAAAAAATGTGGTACATATATGGTAGTAAAAGTAATAAAAATTATAGTTTCACACATTTCGCTTAAAGTAGCATGCAAAAAAAAATGTTTACGTTATATGACTCCCCAATCCAATGTAAAAAGAACATTATAATTAAATTAAATGTCAGACGGTAAAATATAGTTTAATAACATTTTGAAATAAAATATTGAAAGATCTGATTTCCTGACTTTCTATAAGATAGGTCACTACCAATCAAACAAGAAACCACACCACTACTACCTATCTAGAAAGTCAGAATATTAAATCTGTATTCTTAAGTTTAGATACTGAACGGGCTGTGTTATCACATAGACATTAATATTATAATTAATTATCTACAACTCGAGCGAATTAACCTACTCGCAGGACATGCACGACACGACAAATAAGCCAATAAAATTACTTAATCCATCGCGTTGCTAATAGTTGTGTCATATATCGAGTAACGCACAAAAAATGCGATAAATGAACCAACGCTATTTTGGATGCGTAAGCTACGCGATAAAGGAGCCAATTGAATTGGTTTATTATTAGATCAATTCATTTATTACCAATTGATAAGCGTAATTTGGGTACTGGCTGAATATCAGTGTTGGTGAGAGTGGGTACTCGTACCATACTCTTAGCAACAATATTCTGAATCAGTCCCATTTCCCTGGGCAGTGTTGGCTACTAGTCACAAATTGTTAATTTTAATTTATGTAAATGCTTTTGTAACCTTCACTGTTTTGGGAATAATGTTATTCTATTATATTTTATTCTAGATTATTGTTTCGTGAGTTGATTCGCGCGGGTTGTACAGTCATGAGCAATATCATGTACCCACTTTAGAACTCTGTCGCACTATCATATTTGACATTTAATGAGACTTACAGTTTAATTTGTCAAAAAAGTTAATGTGACATGGTTTCAAAGTGTATAGATATTAGTACTCGTGACCAGGTAGTAGGTTATACAGGCTTACAATAATAATTAACACTACTAACTTTTCTGTTTCATGCTGCAGACAGGACCGGCTGGCTTCCTCAAAAGCTTTTTCTGAGTTAATCTTTCGCACCAAGACTGTCGTTCGTTTGTTTGCTCTATCCTTTACATTTATTTAACTGTCGACTTCTAAAGCGACGTCTCTTAACTCCACTAACACGTAAGCTATACAAAAAATACGTACAAGTAATCCAGAGATTTAGTCTTGAAGAATGTTATAAGGATTCGTTAAAGATATACGTATTTCATTTACTGCCATCACGCGATGAGTTACAGTAATTCTCTCACGCCGATTCATGTAAAATTTTTCAGGATTAAGTCCAAACCGCTCCTCAGTTTGATCATTGTAACCAGCACACGACTACTAGACTAGATAATTTGTAAGTGATGTTTAAAGAAAAAAAATAAAATTAAAAAATAATCGTGTTCAACGGGAATAATTTTTTAAGTATTGATAAAGACGTAATCAATATTGTAAAACTGTTAAGTAATCATGTATCTATGATAGATAGATTGAGTAAGGTGTCCACTAGTCGACGTTACCAGGCTTTCAATCTTGTTATGCGATATATCAATTATCTTATATAAAAAAATAAAAGAAAATCTATGTTGACTTTTCTCGAGTTATTTTTGACATTGTTAATTGTTTCGTTGTTGAAAGTAAAATGCTGTTTTATTATATTAATTTTTCCTTTTTCGTTACTTTTGTCTGTTTACCCTCGAACTAGGAACTATCGAGAGCGAGACAGAGTGAGATAGCAGCAATAGATGATTTGAATAACGTGCTTAAAGAAAGAGATGACTACAGAGATAGACTTGAGGAAAGCAAGATGAAACTAATTGACTTAGAGATAGAATTGAACGAGTCATCCCTTATACTGTCAGAGGTATTAAAAATATCGGACGGTCACGAATTGACTCAGATACAAAAGAGCAGGAGCTTTTTTGAGCTACAAAAAAGTGGCACGGTGGTAGATAGACTGGACAAGTTTAGCAGATTTAGTAGAAGTTTCAACGACATCAACGTACTTAAACAGAGAAACGGTAGAGACGACCAACCAATGAAAAGACTTACAAGTAAAATAAGTGACTTGTCCAAAGAGATCGGTATTAAGAACTCGAAAATAATTGAACAGCAACGATGTATATCTATTCTAGAAGAAGCTTTGAGGGAGAATAATAATATAGCGGAATTCGAACAACTACTGGCTGTTGTCAGAAGCAAAGATGAAAGAATCAATGAATTGGAGAGAATTGTGAACAAGAAAGGTGGGGTGTCGATCGATGAGAAAGACAAAAGGATAATGGAATTAGAGGAAGCTTTGAAAGAGTCGTTTATGATTGCTGCTGAAAGAGAAAAAGTTTTTTACGAAGAAGAACAGAGGAGAATCGCTACTTTGAATAAGGTAAGTTTTCAATTCAGTAAGTACTTAATAATTTTGTTGTCATTCCTAAATGCGCACAACCCTATAAGTATTTCCTTTAAAAAGTAGCATGGAGAATGCTACACCGACAAGAGCGTGGCTCTTAAGTTAGTGATGATGATGGTTGACTCACAAAGATTTCGTGATTTCAGATGAAGAAAATGGAACAGAGGATAAAATCGTTACAAAACGCTTCAGCGCTGAATTGTGAAACTTGTTCGAGTGTATTGAAGCGATACAAGCAGCTGGATCACGCCCTGCATGCTTGTAGGGAAGAAAAAGAAATGATACTGCGACAACTTTCGCATACAGTGTAAGTTTTTTTTTTAACTTGCTTAATTTTATTTTTTTGGCGTGACTTATCGTAGATTTGCCGCATTCACTAGTCGGCTGGACAAATGGGGAGCGCCGCGGGCTCTCACCCGGTACAAAATTTAAGACAACAGATTCAGATTTAATTATTTCATATTTAGTTGACACATTTTAAGTACAAAAATTCTACAAAAAGGTAACATAAATATGATTATTATTGTTGCGTATGGCAGACAAAAATAAAATATCCTGCGTGGATCAAATATCCAGCTTAAGCTCCCTTAACCAAGTCTCTGCTGCATCCGTCACACAATGCAGCTCGGCTATACCACCTGGGAACTGGTGCAGAAGGCACTCGTTCACTATGTGAGATATGGTTTGATCCGGGTGACCACATTCACAGTATGGCGACTCCTTTAAGCCCCCATTCATATAGGTAACAACATAAATATGATCGTCAGTTCTAAAACATTAAATGCAATTATTATTATAATAGAATGTCAACAATAGAACATAATGTCAACAAAAGAAATCCTATAAAAATAATAATATTATTATTAGATTCAATGTAAGATTCAAATTAATACACGTCATAATACTCATAATTGATAAAATAGTCTTAATTATTAAAATTTATAAAATTACAATAATGTAATTAATTACAATAGTTCAATATAAATATTTAATAAAATCGTCAACAGAATATAGCTCTATATGCAACATAAGGTTTTTTTGACGGTGACCGAATGAAACGTCACATTTCTCATTTTTAATACTAGTAACAGGCCTGAGGATGCCCAGTAGGGTGCGAACCTCGGCTCAGGGCGTCGTGTGAGAGGATTATAATTTGAAAGAATTAATCGACCCTAGTGGGCCGATTGCGACGAGGGCTTTAATTAAGAGATTAGCTTTTGATATAGACACCTATCAATTTGCAGACAAAACATCTTGGAAGCGGCGATTAGCGAAAAGGATGCACAGATAGCTGAACTTGAAGTAAAAGGGGTCCTGGATGAAAACGAGACGCAGCGATGCGACGCTCTGAAGTGCGAGCGAGACAAACTACTAGACAGACTGAAAACTGAGGTACTTACAGTAACGAGATTTTCGTTTAAGCCGCCAAAGGCCCCTGACATGACTCATGTAATCAGTACTCACTTACATCAGTAAGTAGTAACCGGGATCAACGTCTTAACGTCTTACTATCGGACAATCAGGTGATCAGCCTGTAATGTCCTAACCTAGTCCTAACAAAACTAGGGGATCACATGGTGATTTTTGTGATATGTCCCCACCGGGATTCGAACCCGGGACCTCCGGATTGTGAGCCCAACGCTCAACCATTGGACCACAGAGACCGTTAACTGTGTTAGTAAAAATTGCACTTAAGATAAATTAATAACTCATTGGTACTATTTCGGCGATTACCTCTAATATAATTTTAGCATCGAGATAAACTTTATCATGACTTTTGACCATTTCGTTCACAGAACGAGCGCCTAGTGGAGGTTCAGCGTTTGAAGTACCAGGGGCCAATACCTGAGCAGGAGGTTGTAGCCATTGCCCTGGCCGATGACGTCATTGCCGTCTGCGACGACAATGTAATTGTCTGGGTAACACACGTCTCCTGTCGAGAATGCGAGTGATCTGATTAGCTGTTGCACTAATGCCTATGAACCTGTGTGTGTGTGTGTGTGTGTGGGTGTGCTTGTGTGTGCGTGTGAACCTTTTAACGTATTTTAGGTTTTAACTGGTTTTAAATACTATACTATAAATGCGAAAGATCACTGACTGACTGACTCACTCACTCATCACGAAATATCAAAAATTACAAGTGTAAGGAGTCTCAATTTTTTTTCTTCAATTTTAAGCGCTAAAAAGGGGTTTCATACAGACTCGGTGAGACCTTAAAGCGTATTCTCTATTCCTTCACAAAAACCTTTCCTATCCATCGTCCATCGCACCCAAAATTGTAAAGGATATAATAAGAATTTTCTGTATGTGTGTGTGAGTATGCGCGCGCCTTTTAACGTACTCGTATACTTACGTGCGTGCGGGCCGGCGTGTGTGTGTGTGGGTGTGTGTTTGTTTTTTCTGTCAATAGTTAATCAATTAACTAATAGCAACTGATACAGTTTTGATACAGATTAGTAAGTTATGATTTAAAAATATTGAATTGCTTTAACTAATGAAATGAAAACTCTATTTGCGTTCCATGTGGTACGTACATAGAGATAAGGATAGTCTTCACTCATCATCATCAATTTAAGAGCCACGCTCTTGTGGGTGCCGCATTTTCCATGCTACTTTTTTAGGGAAAAATAGGGCAGTGGTTTCCCTCTTGCCTTCCGCCCAGCAGTACTCTGTCTGACGCGAGTGGGATGGCGCCCAGAGTAGTCTATTACAAAGCCATACTAGGACCCACTATTCACTATTTATTTTTGAGTCTTCACTATGTCATGTAAAGTCATGTTATAGTACAATTCCACATTATACTCGCCTGTAATCTGTGAGGTGAGTAGACCCATAAATACCTAATCTTAACCACCTCAAGATGATACTTCGGGTCTACCTAAAATAGCCTAAAACTCTCCATTTAGGCTATATTTACAATGAGTGTCATTATACGTATTGTCTTTAATGCAATGAAGTAATTGTATTGTACTTATTATATTGTACTAAACTGAACTTTATTGCTTTATTGTACTCTATCGTACGATATAATTTGCAATGAAGATAGCTGCCCTCGTGTTGTACTCATCTATTTAGATTTTATTTGTAATTTTGTATTTCCTGTGTGTGCAATAAAGTATTTTTTATGTTGTTGTATGGTATAGTGTGATCTGCTTCGCAGGAGGAGGACATCCCAGCCACGATGCTCTGACGAACGCAGCTAAGTCAAGTTGTTTCATCTGTTTGTGGCCTTAGCTCATCTCGCACTGTCATAGTCATTCGCTATCTAACAAATCATCGCTTTATCACTCCAGCATTATACAGCCAACAAAAAGCCCGCCTGCAATTTCTGAACGTGTCAAATTCAGAATGTTTTATAACCAAAGATAAAAGTCACTTTTTTAAAATTATATTTTTATTTATTTTGTAAACACAAATAAATTATTTTCCAAAGTTTTTCTTTTTCATTTAATTTCGTTCTTTATTTGAATTTAAACGTCTGTTGATATTTTGAAAGTGAATGATATTTTTCAACTGAACGGAACCAAATTTATTATAATTACTACCTATTAATATGTATTGAACAATTACTACACTTGTTAAAATGTATACCTGTTTAGAGCAATAATTTTATCTAAACAATGTTCTACATAGTTAAATCCACATGGGTGTCTATTTTTATCTTTAATACTAGTCAAATCTATAAATTTTTACTGCATCTGTGTTATTAATTACTATTATTTCGAATGTTGAAACATAGTTTAGGCGAATGAACCATTTAGTGGAAGTTGTTTTTAATGAAATCTTATTTTGTGTAGTCGTAAATGAATGAATTTCTGGACATGTGTAATCGTACTTACAAATACATAGACGTAAATCCATAACTATGAAGTTATATTTATACACCTGTTAGTTTACTTGGCAAAATTTACTTGTAGCAAATTGATATTGTGTTACAAATTCTACATATCATGCACAAAGTTATAAAAACACCATTTAAAAAAGCTTACAGACGGCATATCATAATTTATGTACCTACATAATAAAATTTAGCTTCTTATCTAAATCTCCTAGAAAACATGGGTGTTCTAAATATTTTTTTTAAGAAATGCTTGTACAATGTCAAATGAGCACTGCCTTACATACTAAGTAAATTAATGATATTTTTTGTTAAGCTAAAACATCCGTTTTGCTTGACGAAGGGCTTGCCTCGTAGATTGAGGAGTTTGAGTGGGCATTGTGTTTTACACGTATGGTCGTCGTGTTAACAGTTGAACGTACCGCGTCGTGGGTATAAGATGTGCGAGGGAGGGAAAAAAAGGCGAGTTCGAATAATGCTGTAGACAGACAGAGATAGACAGTGCAGGGGGTTACCGCGGAATATGGTAATGGTTCGATTTAGCCGTATAGGGGGGTTAAAAGTTTGACATTTGCGGATACAAAAGTAAGTGCGCAATGCACACAAATGTCAAATAGCAATATTGTTTTTTAGTTGATGAATTGCTTCTATGTGGCCTTTTAACCCACCTGTAATAGCGCTCCACTTTTGAATTCATGTAGTGTAACAGCGGAATTTTGACCGTTTCTTCATAAATAAGGCCATAATATATTGCACACACGGTGTCATAATATATTGCACTGTTACATAAAGCAGAATTGTGTTAGTCTCCATTATCATTTGCCAACAACTTTATTGTAAGTAGTTTACAGTTTAAATTAAACGCTATGACCCTGACTCTAGGGTTGTTGAGATCGGTTATCCACCTCACAATCCATAAGTACGAGAGAAGAACATTATGGAAAACTTATTACTATGCTGCAACAATAAGGTCAGGACATAGCGCCTAGATAAGTCATGGATACCCTAATCAGATAGATTATCAGAAAGTGTTGGAAGAGTCCTTATTTATAGTATTCGTGTCCAGTTGTAAACTTTGACATAGATTGACAGCAGTACCTATGTGAAGAAACAGTTTTATACGTTACCGGTTTACACGGAAGATGTCTATACGGTATAATGTTTACACGGTAGATATCTACACGGTAAAATGTGTACACGGTAGATATCTACACGGTAAAATGTGTACACGGTAGATGTCTGCTCGGTAAAATGTTTACACGGTAGATATCTACACGGTATAATATAATATTGCACGGTAGATATCTACACGGTATAACGTTTGCACGGTAGATATCTACACGGTATAATGTTTACACGGTAGATGTCTACACGGTTAAACGTTTGCACGGTAGATGTCTACACGGTATAATCTTTACATGGTAGGATGTCTACACGAGACACGTTCACACGGCGGCCGTACGGTAAAACACTGGTGACTTTGACAGGATATTAGGAAGTTCATAGGACTTACTCCGTCACTTTACGGCAGCTAAAATAAAAGCCACATCAACTTTTCTAATTATATATTACGAGCTTTATATAATATCTATACAGTATTGCATTTGTGATAAAAATAGATGTGGAAAAAAAATATGAAATAATCCAATTTATGAAAATCATTCCTCAGGTTTCTAAATAATTCAATAAAATAATTTATATCTAGTATAGTTAAGGAATCCTTAATCCTTAAGCCGCGATTTGTATGACCATGTAAAAGCTTATTGCTGTTTTAAGCAATTGTTTTTAATATAATATTTAAAATACCAATTTCATGAATTGGATTATGACCCAAGGAAAAACATCGAAAATACTCGTATTTTCTGTAAAACTCGCTACTCCCTTATATTTTAAGGACAATGGTCAATTTGATAGTGATATTTATAGGTAACGTAAATTCTATGTTTGAATCAGAATGAAAAAAATGAGTTTTTTTTTTTTATTCGAATGACCAATGTCCTTATAAGTTTCCAATAAACATGTTAAACATCCCTTCTTTATTCTAACTTGTCTATTAAAAAACCTTGTTGTATTTTTTAAACTCACAGATAATAAAATATTATATAGTGTTGGCAAATTATGGCTTTTTATACACAGTCGCTGTATGTAGTATGTATTCGTATGGTAGGTGGAATTATAGCTATCGCCGCGATGTTACGACGAAAGAAAAAGAAAAAAATGTGGAAACGTCAAACTTTTCAACTTTTACTTTTTAAACTAATGATTTTTATTTTTTAATTTAGTGTTGCAAGTGTTCTTACTTCATCGGAACGCCGCGGCCTGAGCGACAAACATTTTGTATTGACTCAAAAGTGTGTAGTTGAACTGTATGATCAAGTCACAATAATTAAAGTAAATTATATTAGTTACTTGTTACATTATATTATGGTATAAATTAAAGTGAGTGACATTGTTTCACACGTTGTATTGACCGAAATTATGCTGAGATATATAAAAATACAGTCATGTTCTTTGAAAATATAATATCTTCATATACGGAACTGTATTGTTTGTTTTCTTTAAATCTATACTAATAATAAATGTGAGAGTGTGTGTGTATGTTTGTTTGTTCGTCTGTCACGGAAAAACGGAGCGACGAATAGACGTGATTTGGAGAGTGGCATAGGCTATATTTTGTCTCTTTCTAACCAGTCACTTCCTTATAATAGGTGGTGGAAGTTTGTATAGAGCATTCCGCAAATTTCAAGGTAGAAAGCTAAACATTGGTAAGCGGACTATTCGTAAGTAACAAACAAAATCGTGCACTTCTTTTTTGGAAATCTGCCCCCAACCCTTTCATAGAGGGGATGACATTTTCAAGGTAGGAAGCTAACAATTGGTACACTAGGAAAGGAGAGTCGTGTTACCAATTTTTTTTTGTCGCGGGCAAACGCTAGTTAAGTATAAAATAAACCTAACGTCTGCTTTCATTTAAAAAATACAATACTTGATATGCCTTATTGGATAGTTTCCTAGGTCAAAGATAAATTATGAAATTCTGATTATTAAATACAGACAGGATATGGATGGTGCTTTGGCGGATGGAAGGCTTAAAATAATAAAAACCCTTATAACAGGTAAATAATATATATAATTTGATTTAATTTTATATGAATATAACAAAACATCACGCCTGTATCCCCAAAGAGATAGGCAGACGTGTACAATTCAGGTGTACGGTCACGAGCATTAATATGTATACACATTGCATATCTCTGTTATCGATGAAATTACAAAGTTATTCGAAGGTAAATCTGTACAGCGTCATCTGTATATTTTTTGGGCAACAAAGCCTAGAAAGTCCCATTGATAATAAATCTTTGAATATAAAAGTTATAATTATACTGATACACACAAAATGTTTGCAAAACAGCGCCCTCTGTCGTAGAATATTGTTAACTTAATGTAAGAGTTCTGTTCTAAGTTCCGCTACTCCATGGTAGATGGCGCTGTTTGCTATTTGTAGTTGAATAAAAACTTTAGAAGTGCCAGTTATTTCATTTGTGATGCTTGTTGCGGGAATGCATCAATAACGGATAGGTGACCGTTTAGTTTACTGCCTTTTCAGTCTCCTCTGTGTTTAAAGAGCAGGTACCTATATAAATCAATTGAATACGACGCAGGTGTTGGCTAAATTTTAAGACAAGCAAGAGCGACGCAGTGAAAGATGTGTTGGCTATATAGGTACCTACCTTTATAATAATAAGAACAAATCAATTTATTGCACACAAATTTACAGGATATTTACAGGATTAACTTATTCTAAGGTGGGCAACGGCAGCCTTATCGCTTAAGGGGGCTTTATATTGTTGATGAAGAGACTGATTCACTTCTTCCTTTTTAATGCGATCAGCTAAGGACAGGAACAGCTTACCCCAGTCTTTGCTTTCTATTTTTTGGCAACTTATTGCAGATTTGCCATTTTAATATTGGAGTTTTCAGTGTATAGGCATACGCTGGGTAAGCGTGTCTCACCCCATCATAGTCACATACCCACAAAGGAGATTGTGGTCACGCGGACCTGTTGTACCTATATTATTAAACTGTTGACATAAAAGTAAGAAATAAACAGCCTATAGGTACGTCCCGCTGCTGGGAACAGACATCCCCTCAATCACAGATCATATAATACTAACGTCCTCAATCAACCGGAGGGGGTATCGAGCATACTCCACCACGCTGCTCCACTGCAGGTTAGGATGTTTTTTATGGCTAATAGCCAAGACCAACGGCTAAAAACAACACAACGGCTATTAAGCTGTTGATAACCTGAAAATAAATGAAAAATATCTTTAACACACACATTTACAGGATATATACAAGGAAAACCTTAAAATAGATGAGTAAAGACTCCTTATAATCACGAAGCTTTGGAGAATTTTAGCGCAAATATATCTTTTTCATTAACTAGGTAGCTAGGTGGTTTATTTTGATATTGACAGTAAATATGAACATGATGATGAAGGGATAGAAATCAGAATCATTTATTCAACATAATTATCATGTATAAACTTGTTGAAGGTCAATGTAACATTTTTGGATTTACGTCATTTCGCAAGGTGTTATGGCTGAGGAGAAGAAATGACAAGAAACTGTAACAGCAACACATCTTTAAAATCAATGAGGGTACATTACAAGTTATTTAATAACTAGAGAAACACATTCAATACCAGACATTTTTATCATTTAGGTAATCATTAATCTTATAATAAGCTTTTTTACATAAAGTAAGCTTCACGTGAGCTTACTATTATATATATTATAGGTGTATGATCTCGGTCATAGGATGGGTGACCACAAAAAAAAAGGTTTCATCTCGACCTCCTCCGTGCTTCGGAAGGCACGTTAAGCCGTTGGTTCTGGTTACATTAGCAGTCGTTAATAACCATCAATCCGCACTGGGCCCGCGTGATGGTTTTAAGGCCCGATCTCCCTATCCATCCATAAGGAAGGCCCGTGCCCCAGCAGTGGGGGCGTTAATGGGCTGATGATGATGATGGTGAGGTGTATCTATGTATACATAATAAATCATCACCATCTTCTCCCTCCGTCCCTAATCTCAAGATTTGTCAGGTCAGGTTTTTTACAGACGCGCCTGCCTGTCTGACCTTCCAAACTGCGAAGGGAAACCAGCCCAATACAGGTTAGGTCACATCCGAAACGCATTTCTCGAGAATGTGGGTTTCCTCACAATGTTTTCCTTCACCGCTGAGCACGTAATAGTCATTTATGATCTAAACATGAATGCGAAAACGGTTTCGAAAATCTATGTTTTGCGTCCGCATTGGATTCAAACCTGCGACTTCACAGTGAGGGTCAAGCGTTCTTTCAACTGCGCTACCACGATACTTGCCTTTTCCAAGGATTTTACCTATAAATAATAAATAGGTAGTTATTGTACAGTCATGAGCAATATAATGTACCCACTTTAGGACTCTGTCGCACTAACATATTTGACATTTAGTGAGACTTACAGTTCAATTTGTCAAAAAAGTAAATGTGACATGGTACCAAAGTGTATACATATTAATGTTCGTGACCGTACCTACCTAACTTAGTCTAGTGTATATTATAATATAACAACCTTCGTAGTCCAGTGGCTAAGCGTTGTGCTCACGATCCGGAGGTCCCGGGTTCCAATCCCGGCGGGGACACGTCACAAAAATCACTTTGTAAACCCCGGTTTTGTTAGGACATTGCAGGCTGATCACCTGATTGTCCGAAAGTAAGATGATCCGTGCTTCGGAAGGCACGTTAAACCGTTGGTCCCGGTTACTACCATGTCAGGAGCCTTTTGGCGGCTCAGTAGTAACCCTGACACCAGGGTTGATGAGATTGGTAATCCACCTTACAACCCACACGATAGAAGAAGTAGAGTAAAAATGTATTTTTTTCTATTTTTTTTATTTTTATGTAAAAATAATACCCTTAATGAAAATAACTATTTTTATAGGTAATAACCGATTACCAGTCAATTGTTGGTGTCTCTCAAGACAGAGGTACCCACATGACGTCACAGCCAGACTGATAAGCAGCATGGAAACATTCTAAGTTCGACCCAGACTACGTATGGAACAAAAACCTATACAAGTATATAGGAGAATACGAAAGTTACTGTTATCTTGGCATATCCTCTCCAGCCAGGACGCCCATAAAGTAAACAATTTATTATCTCTTCTCCCACGAACAACGGTACTCGGTACTTCATGCGCGCGTATCTCCCCCCTTGGTGCTATTGTTACGAAGTTCCCATCAAGTACAGAATTCAAGGTGCATATTATTTCCATCTCTGGCGTCGATTTCTAACCTCAATAACTCCTAAAATACTAAGTTGATTGAGAACATTTTTACACAGCCGCATTCTATAAAAAAAGCTGAATTTTTCAGTATAGAAAACTTTGTTGTAAGTGTACGCTTTTGTACGGTAAAAGGGTAGAAGAAATAAATTCCTTATCTCTCTGGCTTGGATTTTAAATGCGCTACTTTATGGGCATGCGCGCCTATCGTGAACGGAGTTACGTTGTATGGCAAGTGGGCGGGAGAAACTCGGTACTTGGCGGGTCTCGGAGCAACCCTTCGTCTTATTCTCCGTCCTTGTCTTGCACGACAGTCGACTATACTCCTCTACGGATTAGGCATGCGATCCACGTCAGAGAAAGTAATATAGTACTTACCGCAATAGAAATAAGTAAGTATACTAATTCTATTATTGTTCTATTATTGTTCTATTATTGTTGTTATTGTTGTTTGTTATTATTGTTGTTATTCTATTATTGTTGTACTAATTCTATTTCTCTTTTGTTTTGTTTTTTGTTTTTTCCTGTTTGTGCAATAAAGTATTTGTTATGTTATGTTATGTATACTTACATTATTGTAACAAATACATTTACGAATATATAAGGCGTCCCGTAATCATGCTTGCCCCCTATTACACATAAACAACCTATAAACGTCCCACTGCTGGGCAGAGGCCTCCCCTCAACCAAGCGGAGGGGGTATAAAACATACTCTACCACGCTGCTCCACTGCGGGTTCTTCGGAGGGCACGTTAACACGTTGGCGTGCGGTACCGGCTATAACCGTTAATTTGGACTCACAAAATAGCACGGTACGGTCTCTTCCGCAAATAGTTGTAGTTCTTATAATCATTGCTACGGTCACTGCAGCCCAGTTTCGATACAATAATCACTTAGGCCACGCCCACTTCTTTTTTACACACAGACCCTTTTGTTGCTACTGTCACAATTGAGTAAAATATTTTAAGTTTCTTTGAGCCATAACTCACACATATGCAGTCTACTCACACATCCACACTACGGTTATGACAGTAATAGGTGTATGCAATTTTGTTCGCCATAATTCGGCTGAAGCTGTACTGAATCTTAGATTGGAGAGATGAGTTTCTCAACCGTGTAAATACGGCCATGACAGCACTGCGGTTGAAGCCGTACTTTGATTCACCTGGATCCTATATTATGCTAGGTAGACACAGTACGGTTATTGCGACTACGGTTTTAGATGTACTGATCCTAAGCAAATATTTTTTCTATATTACCTACCCTCATCAGTACGGTATATGCAGATTACTGTCATAGATGTTACTATCGTTATGTAGTATTTTGATTTCTCATAAATTTAACAGTACGGGATCGATAATTGCTACTGCTAATTTCCGAAAAAGTACCGCGCGCCAACGTGTGCGGGGATCAACGTCTTAACGTACCCTCCGAATCACAGAAACATCTTACTTTCTCGGACAATCAGGTGATTCAAGCTTGCGAAATTCTTAACAAACAAAGGACAGTCTCACAAGGCGGATGACAGGATTCCTAGTACGGCTTTGAAATAGACTACTCTGGGCGCCATTCCACTCGCGTCAGACAGAGTACTGCGGGGCGGAAGGCATGAGGAAAACCACTGCACTATTTTTCCTAAAAAGTAGCATGGAGAATGCTACACCGACAAGAGCGAGGCTCTTAAATTAGTGATGTGATGAATTTAAAAAAAAATAACGAATAAATGAATACCCCGGGGGAAAAAATAGGCATCTCGCTGATATGCAACCCGTTTGACGTGTGCTGTCATCTTAATTCTGCCTAGTAATATAAAATTTGAGAGGCTTTTTTTTAATTTTTTGAATAAAACATGTTCCATAAATTTTATTCTATTAGCCGTCCCTTTCCTTTTCGGTGGATAAGAAAATGACAAGGGGGGTTAAAATGGCCACATCGAAGCGATTCATCTAAGAAAGCAATATTGCAATTTGACATTTGCGCATATAAAAGTAAGTGCGCAATGCAAACAACTGTCTAATACCAATTGTTTCGTATTCGCATTCCTTATTCGAATTTTAAATTTTCCCGCTATTCTAGTAAGTAGGTTTTCATACGCAGCAATCTGGACCACTGATTTATTGTTGGAATGTCACCCAATCGCAGAGTGTCTGGTATGCGACACTCATACGCTCCGTCCAATCACAAGCCGTGTCTGGCTTGCTACACGGCGGTGACGAAATCGACGTCATTGAGAACGACTGAGGCTTTATGGGTCGAAAGATCTGCTCCGAAGCAAAAATCGAATTTATTTAAAAATCCTTAAATATCTTGACGCCGCGAGTGTTACGAATCATCAATGACTGTTTATATAAAGGTGTGGTGTATTTTCACGTGTAAATAACGTAATTGATTCAATCCTCGACTCCTGCTTGTGAGGCACGTGCCCGCCTGGATCCCGCAGCCGAGCTGATGAACGCAGACGCTGGATCGGAGACGTACATATGCTGATCGGGTAAGTTCCCAATATTTCAGTGATTCCCAGACGCTGCAGCCTCTTTACAAAACGTAGCTGCCCCCAAATGTGTATCGACCACGTTGCTGCACACCAATATTGCTTTCTTAGATGAATTGCTTCAATGTGGCCATTTTAATCCCAAGTTATGTACTGGAATCAGCACCCGAATACTAAGCATTTTATTTCATTTTATATAAACATTTTATTTAAATGAAATCATTTTTATTAATAATATTAATTTTATTTTATTTATTAGGACATTAATAATTTTAATTTTATTTGATTTTATATAATTTAATGTTATTTTAAAAATGGAATCTAATCTAATGTATTTATAATTATAGATATTAATCTGAAATAAATAATTTGAAATGAATCGAATTGAATAAGCGCGATAAAATTCCAAGTCTCTGAGTATCACACTATCGCTTGCAGTGTGTCGTGGCGTTAAGCTGTGCCGTGCCGTACTTACGTACTTATAGCGCGAATGTACTTTTGCCCACTTTGAAATATCTCGCCCCCCAAGGAGATGGTCGCTACTCGCACATTTCACTTTCAATTTACCATTTTTTTTATACTTAAAACAACGCGTAACATAAGGTCACGAGTACATCCCAATTGGTATAGTCAGAGGGAGGTACCTACATCGCAAGATGAACTAAGTACCCACACTTCACCGAGCTTTCTGTTAGACCAAAGTGATTGGCGGTGAGCCGTACCAACGTCTATATATGTATATATATAGTTTTTTTTTATAAATAATAATATTATATTGTATAAAAAAGTTATTAAGATCTGGATCTTATGTTGTCCGAATAAATAATTCTTGAATGAAGGTCCACACTTGATAGTTTGGAAAAAGGTACCCGCGAGAGCTTGCTGAGTCGCAAACGTTTATTTGAATACAATAATAATTGCCAACGTAAGTATAACCCATCCAAATTAAATGAAAATCTTGCGACAATGACGATAGGTGCCAACGAGGCGTCTCAAATTATCCGAGTTATACGTACTTTGTCGAGTGCATAATAAATGTTATGTACTTTCTTTTTCGGCGGATAAGAAAATGATTAATGACAGTTATAACTTCAAATACTTACTACTACTACTACTATACTGGTGTTTAGTGGAATCAGCACCGTTTTGGCTCATCAATTGGCACTACTTTCAACTTCTTCGATTAACATTACGTTTTTGGGATTTTTTAGCATTGTTCTTTATTATATTAATTATTAATACTGTATATTTATTTAAATATATTACATTTTTTATTAGCCACTTTCTCCTGGTACCATGTCGGTCTAGAATCGGGAGCTTTTTCCCCCAAGCCCGTCCGTTCGCAGGGAAAACAAAAAAAACTGGATTTATATATTTTTTTTATTATTTTATTTATTTCCCTTAAATTTTTGCATATCGCCAGTGTCTGCCAATTGTTTTTATTTCATGCCACACTTTCGAATTTTATTTTTAAACCGATGTTTTATCGAGTCAGAGATTGGCAGCTTTAACATACATAAAAACACGACGATAGTTCCTACTGGGGTAGACAGAGCTACCACTAGAGAGCTATCCACAAGTGTACCTACTATTTACATATTAACAATAACGGCCTCCTTGGTCCAGTGTGGTTTGGGCGTTGGGCTCACGATCCGGAGGTCCCGAGTTCAAATCCCGGTGGGGACACATCACGAAAATCATTTTGTGATCCCTAGTTTGGTTAGATCACCTGATTGTCCAAAGGTAAGATGATCCGTGCTAGGAAGGCACGATAAGCCTTTGGTTCCGGTCACAACTTACGGATGTAAGTACGTAGTCGTTACATGAGTCATGTCAGGGGCCGGGGCGGCTCAATAACTCTGACACCAGGGTTGATGGGGTTGGTAATCGACCTCACAACCCACACGATAGAAGAAGATCCTATTATCCTTCATCTGCTCTACGTGTCCAAACCAACCAACGATCCACTGATGAAAGTATTATATTTTCAAAATCTATATTAAGTATATATATAATATTTACTATTATTTGTATGTCGTTTCCATATCTCGGGCCTGTAGAGTCACGGACTTTTGGAAGGCGTGCGTGGGGCCGAAGCCAACACAACTATTATTATTAATAGCCCTCAATGTCCCACTGCAGGGCAAAGGCCTCTCTTCCCATATATAATATAACTTATTTAAAGTCTATACTATCTATATTATAATCTATAATAAGTACTACAACCATCTATGGTTGGTTGGCTCTAGCAACACGGACTTCTGCGGACCGAAGGGCAGTAGCCATAGCGTTAGTTGCCAATACAAAATTTTCAAATAGAAGAAGACATCTCTGCATACCTCTTGACAAGCGTGATAACATATTTTATGTTATGTGATCAATCAACAAGTACTGTGCTGTCTACATACGGGCTTTTCCTTCATGGGAATGGTGTGCTCACATTCCCGCTATGTGCGAGGATCTTTTCCAATAAGATTGGCTATTCAGGGTGTAAGTGACATCGTAACGAAAACTTTGAGGTATGATTCAGACCATGATTCTGAGTTAATACTACCATAATTGGGGTATTTATTTTCATGGGATAATAAACAATTATACATGATAATATATTAACAATAGGTGTAGGATTTTTTCACATAAGTACATGTACAATCAACCACATTATCCACGTATTAAGTAAGGGGTAGTCAGAGATAAATTCATTGCAAGATGAACAGAGTACCCACGCCGCGCGTATAAGTAGGCTCTTAACTTAATCTCTATGACCTAACGGAAAAAAGTGTTTTTTTTAATTAATAAATTAAACAATTATTACATACCCTAGGCCAGACTGTCTTGCAAAGTGATTCTCGATAGTGCCCTCACCGGGAATCGAACCCATAACGTCAGGATCGTGAGCCGAACACTCTGTCCACCGAGCTTTAATAAGTACCCTCCCTCTACCCTGTCGGCCATTTTTCATTCTGCTCATTACTTGCAACCCTTTGCTTTTCCAAGGTATTGTAGCGACAGCAGAAAAGATATTTATATATTTTATTATAACAAAAAAATAACTATACTTCCAACGAGGGACTTTCCAAGCTACGTTCCCCCAAAAAAAAAATGGCGCTGCATACCTTCAACTTATTAATTACCTATTTTCTGATTGCACAAGTAAATAATTATTCAAAAATATAATGTAATTTCATAGTTACATATGTATATATTTGGATTAGATAGAATTTGGACGTCTGTCGGATGCCTAACGACTTGTGGGTTAAGATCACCACAGAGTGGTCTCCGAGAAGAGACAGATGCAGGCGTGGCAGACCGAGGAGATGGCGCGACGACTTGGATGCTTTGAGGAAGCACTGGATAGAGTCCTGGAAGAAATGGAGGGAGGCCTTTGCCCAGCAGTCGGACACTTCAGGCCAGAATAGATAAGAAAGTATGTATAGAAATAATAATAATGTTGCTAGTAAGTACTTATAAGTATATTGTTTCACTTTATTTTGTTCGGAATACTTAATAATGGATGGAAGATGTGTTGTGCAAGATGTTATAGCAAGGTTTATCATTTATACCCAAAAACAAAGATAAAAGTTGCATTATGTCTGTTATTCATGAAGTTAGAAGGTAAAAATAGCTTCAATGCGCGGTAAGAATTAGATCTGGGGGTTAAAATGGCCACATCGGAGCAATTCATCTAAGAAAGCAATATTGCAATTTGACATTTGCGCATATAAAAGTAAGTGCGCATTGCAAACAACTGTCAAATTGCATTCTTAGATGAATTGCTTCGATGTGGCCATTTTAACCCCCTTCTTCCGTTCTCTTGTTTTTTTCCAGACAACTCTGAGTTACGGCTTTAAGTATTTTCCTAACTATTTCTCCATTTATTTTGCTGTTGGTACGTTAGTGTTTGCAGCCAAGCCCACAGGCATTTTTCATCCCGACTTGATTAAATCCGCTACGAATAGGTATAATAGTACTTAAATATATAAAAAACTTACATAACAAAGTGTGGATCAAGCCAGCGGCCTCAAAAAAAAATGGGCACGAAAAAAAAATTACCATACTTACCAAAAATTAGTACTCTTATTGAAAAAAATAGTACCTGTTGTAAAAAAATTAGTACCATCACGGTTCTGGATTTTTAGCCATGTTTTATTGCACTTGCTAGCTTGACGGTGAGCGAAATTTGGCGAGAGTTAACAACAAGGTCTTTCGCTTTGATTTAAACGTTTGCGTAGTACTAATTTTTGGTATGGTTTTTTTTTTCGTGCCCATTTTTTTTGAGGCCGCTGGCTTGACGCACACCATAACAAATGATAATAAGTATTAATTAGTTCGGCAATATAAATGGTAAAAATACTTACATCTCTTTTCTGATAAGTTATATATAACATAATATAAACAGCCTATATACGTTCCACTGCTGGGCACAGGCCTCCCCTCAATCAAGGGGGTATGTAGTATACTCCACCTCGCTGCTCCTCTGCAGGTTGGTGGATGTGTTTTATGTTTAATAGCCGGGATTAACGGCTTAACGTGCCCTCCGAAGCACGGAAGAAATATCAATACGTGTATGTACTTATAATTTTATTATTAATTGTATCTGTAGTGATTTCTTCTCTAAGTTGTATTTTCTGTGTCTCTGGGCAAATGCCTCTCACAGTCTTCTACTTAACACGTTCACTGTGTATGAACCACATATGAGCCAATAAAATTGAAACCTATACGTGCATGTCCCATATGTGGGGCACGTTTTTTATTGCCATAGTGTGTTTTGTAGATAAATTCCAGTGTGTTTATCGAAAAATAATATTGCACGTGGTGGGTTGATATCTAATTTTGACTTATACAGTGAACGTGTTAAGTAGAGATAGAGGTTGGTAATAAAAAGGCAAAACTTACTTTCCACTTCTTTATATACAGTACACTTATTATATACAACACATTTGTATAGGTAGGGTTAACATTAAATAGGTATTATGTAATGTACATTATCAATTTGAGTACCTAGCCAAACAGTGGTGGTTTGGACAAACATTTCAAAATCCCGACGAAGTCACACCCCGGACACTTCATACAAAACACCTCATTTTACACAGACACTACACATCGACGCTATCATATACGCGCATCTGTGTAAGTCCTCTGACTCCTATACGATTGAAGACAATTAAGACCGAGGGGGTGAGGTAAACCTAACTTAGCCGCTGGTGGGAAACGGAGAATTGCCGTTCTATACTTAGTATTATTCCTTATTCTATGATCAAGTCTTTATTCCTTTTTAATTATTACAGGCCCCATGACGTTTTAGAATAGCGAACATTTGTGTCTAAATAAATATATATAATTATTCATTAAACCAAATATATGGGCAAAAAATACACACCTAAGTATAATTACAATTTAAGCTTACATTTATTAAAAACACAATAAAGTTACAACTTATAGCTAAAATAAATACTTAGATCATCCTGGAACACAAAAAAAAAGTGAGTTTTTGGTAACTTACAATATGCTATGGAGTTATGTTTAGATAATAAACGTGATTAAATAACTAATAGTTCTATAGCAGCAGAGCTAACATGCGAAACGTGATGAAATTATCGATCGATTTAAAAAAAAAATTGCCGAAATCGATAAGTTTTTTCCCCCATGCCACGTGATTTTGTTCGTATTTTGACAGAACGACATGATTTATTAGGGTTGACAATTCACAAAACGAAAGAATTATATCGTCGGAATCGATAAAATGATCATGACAACATTTTATCATGCGCATGTTAGCCCTACAGATCTATTTCGTAACTCGACAACTAAGATCTGTTAAAAAATAACATCAAATCAATTTTTCACCAAATTACTTGGTAATTACCAAAGTTATGGCCTGTAGAAAATCAATTCTACGTTGTTTTTTGACTTTTGACAGTCTCAGTTGTCCGCCGAAGCTGCGAACTGCACAAAATACTCCAGCCATGGTGTGTGATGCGATAATGAATCCACGCTCTTGGCTACGCGATAAATAAATCAATCCTATTGGTCTAAATATCGCGTCGGGGGCGGTAGCTGAATTCATGTTAGGGCTGCTGATACAAAATAAGAAAGGTACAATATATGTGTGATTGTTCGTCGCCAATATACGCAGATTATCGTTGCCTCGCTCAAATACTCACATTCAAATTAAGAATTTAAATTGTGATGCAAACAGTATCATCGCTTTCTCACTCACTCGTCGATAAAACAGTTTTGCCGCTATTACATTACACGATTTCAAGGGCCCTAGTAAGTGCTAGTTACATTACGGCTACATCGGGATCCTTACTCCCTAAAACACTACCCTAACCCTAACGGTCCCTTGAAATAATGTAGTGTAGGAAAGGTAGAGAGTAAATGCTTCAAATTTCCAATGAAACAGTTACAAAAGTAAATGCTCTGTATAAAGGATTTTGATGCGTACAAACTGAATTTGACACAATCTTTATTTTGTATTCAAAATAAAGGTCTACAACATCGTTAGGACATGATGTACCATTATATAGACAAGAGGCTGATCACTTGGCGCTATCTTAGGACTTCATTTCCATACGAAAGTGGCCGCAAGTTGTCATCTAATTACTAACTTATAGTGTCCTTCCCATTAGGGGTTATAGGTATGTTTATCTATGTGGTTGTATGTATCTACAGGTCAGTTTCATCCATGTTGTAACCTATTTGAAAAAATCACCTCTCGTCGAGGTAAAAATATTCATTGTTGGACCATAATAACGTTCCGTTAAAAAAGGCCTTTCTAATAGCATTTTATTTTAAAGTCATGCTGGTTTTTTTTTAACAATTCATGAACAAGAGAATATCAATTCAGTCTCTTTGCTGTTACACAACAATGCAACACGGAATTATTTTATAAAAATATTTTGTCAATGAGCCTAGAACTAGACAAATAAATTAACACTATTAATTTACAAATACATTAAATATGAATCTAATTGTCAATTTTAGAATTCGCTCGTATTTTTCTGTCGTCAAAAATTATTTAAAAAAGTGAAATTTAGTATAACATGTTTTATCTGTTAAATATCTTAATACAACAGGGGGCTTAGCCAAGTTGCAAAAGATTACGAAACACGACACTAAAGACAGTACGAAAAAAATGTCTGATTGAAATGTCATTCTATGTCATCTTATGTCAATCCCATACATTTTTATCACTGACACTGTCGCTTTTCGAAGTCGTGCAGCTTGGCTAACCCTTCAAATCGACAAGGATTTTGTGGCACTTGTTTGGATGACATTGACATTACGGCGCGTTTTCATTGAACTGTCAAAAGTGATATTTTTATAGAATGCGGCAATAGTAACAATAGGCTAGTTGACAATCTAGTCAAAACAAGTTTTCTTCGGGAGTTTGTATGGAAATATAGACCTGTGACGTCATCAATAAAAGCGGTCAAACGTCGTAAAATAAGTCGGGAAGTAAAATGAGATTGATTTTTGATCATCTTAGACAGGCTTCTATTTCTACAATAGCATTTTATAATTTATCTTTGACCCAGTCAAATACCCTATTGTACATTTTTGATTATGACCACGTGCCAAAAGATCCTTGTCGCTATAAAAATAAAAAATGGCGATTGACTTTTTCTAGAAAACAAAAAAGCTACAAATCGATACATAACACATATATATCTGATTTTTTAATTAAATTACCTATCGTTGCTTGAGATCGAAAACCTCTTTACAGAAAAAAATCCTACATGGGTGATGAACATTTTTCGTTAAAACTGCAAAATTTCTGTTAATTGTCAATCCATTCCAACATGATGGATATGGTGGACGACAGGCCGATCCCCACCTGTCCCCCTTCGATTAGAGCTTTCTACCGTGTTTGCAAGAGGTCTTCTGATTACTTGCAGTTCTCTCCACCCCTTGCAAAATTTTAAATAGTTTTCAACGAGGTCTTCACTCGTCAACCCATTGATTTACCACTACCGTAGATACAGCGCTTGATACAAAAATGCGGCGAAAACATGGCGTTTGTTTAGCTATACATTCGTACACAGCGGTATATACATTCAATAAAATCGTGTCAAATTAAGTAGGCATCGTCTTATTACGTATATTAGCGCGTGGTGCTTCGTAACGTGGTCGGATTATACTGCGACTCAAGATTGACCGGGAGTACTTGTTTTAGTGTCTAAAAATAATAATTTTGGTGGGTTTTTCTGCGAAAATTAAAATGTTTATACTATGATAACATGCACAATGTCTTTACTTATTAGAAATACGATGTTCCATCCTTCTATTTTCGCTTTGAGCTTCTATTGTTGCAAGATTTTACCACGCACTTCCCCGTGTTGCCAGTTCGGCGCTTAATCGCGTAATGAGGTAAAGCACTGTCAACGCCGCTGTATTAACAGTAACTTTGCGTCCCACTGTTTGAGCGCTGATGTTCAATCTACGGTAGTAGTATATCTATGCGTCAACCACTCATCAACGCTATATCATCTGCACTGCCAAATATTATATACAATTATTCATTACTTCAGTATTGAATGGCAGTGCTTCGCTGGCTCCATATTCCAAATTCCATATCTACAATTATCATCATTTTAATTTCCTAGCATTAAATAAAAATAAAAACAAAAATAAACATAAATTACAAATTATTTGAAGTATCATGCTACATAACTTGTTTTACAATTACATCAATTAATTTAAAGCACAAGATGAAATACCTCCTTCGAATCGCTGTCGGGTAAAATGAAGCACTATTAATGACTCCTTACAATATCCACATGAAATCTGAAAGGGTGTGGAGTTAAGTTTCTAACTAAACTTTCAAAATAGATTCTTTCGAATCTGTGTGCGATTCTGTATGTTCCAAATTCAAAAATAATTATGAAATATACACTAAATGTTACTCTGAATAGTTTAAGTACATTTTTCTGTAACTAGATTTCGAATTAAATGATGCGCGCACAAACGGAATATTTTTTTAACCGACTTTAAAAAAGAAGGATATCAATTAGACCTGTGTGTATGTAATATTGTTGGAATTGCATAGTATCTGTATTTATGTTAGACTATGTGGGCTTCTAAATATGTGTGTTAAATTTAATAGGATCATAAAATATGATCGAAGGGTGTACCTATGTATGTTCATGCATTTCTCATAATTCACGTACTAGGTCGACAAGGATCTTGCGTCTCTTGGAAGACATTGCAGTATGACACTTCCATAAATTCTCCATTTCGTGCAAATCAAAGTATTTTTGCTAAAATAATTTGTCTTGTTGACAATAGCAAAAGGTGCAATTCAGATTCGTGAAAAATTTCAGATACATCCAGTTAGCGACGATTTATGGTAACTATGGGTTCCTGTGGTTTGTCGGCTTGATTCTAATGAGGTGCGCCGGTAAGAACCCTATTGCCGTGCCCTTGCAAGGCGTCACATGTAACTTTTACTATGTTCCTCCTTAATTTATGTTTGTGACGTGCAATAAATGAATATGAATATGAACCCCGGTACTGGCCTTGCACTAATGAGTTATTAATTCATCTTAAGTGCAGTTTCACTAACACAGTTCGGTCGACCATTTAGACGGATATGCGGCCACCTACCACGTTGGTCTAACAGAAAGCTCGGTGAGGTGTGGGTACTTAGTTCATCTTGTCCAATCAACCCACCCAGACCAACGTGATAGGTAGTGAGAAGAATGCAATCCCGATCTCGCGAAATCTCGTTTATTCTGTCGGGATCAATCCCGAAGCATATGACGAGATCCCATTCTAGATTGACGGGATTGGGCGAATCGCCTTGAGTTATACTGTTTTGATCAGGCTGATTTCCAAAGAGAACTTACTTATTTAATTAGTAATTAAAGAATAAAGGTTTTCGTTTTCTTTCAAAAAATATATTTTTTTAATTAACCTCACTATCACAAACAAGCAGTTTTCATCGTTTTCAGTCATCCTAACCTTTTTTTTTTCATCTTGCAAAGGATGTACTTCTGACTGCCCCAATTGGGATATAGTCGTGAGATTATGTTATAAAGCAGTTAATGAAGACATTTTCATAGGAAGGAAGACTATGGCTGAAGGCGCCAAAAGATCCTTGTCGCCCTAGGTGTTCATCAAGGTTTTGTGTGGATTTTGAGGGTTGACATCAGCTTACAGGGCACACCACCTGTCGAGGTACCAGGATATCATGGTCTCGCGTCGTTTGATGACTCCACGTCGCTCGAACTGCTTGAGACAGACTTCTTCGGTTTATATTCCGTTATGACTACTGTCACTCCGCTCACGGTTACCTGGTTAACACAGTCCACATGTACTAGGGTTGCAGGAACTTAACGCAGCTTATACATAAACTCACACGCTTAATCCACGGAATAGAAGAAAGAGGTTGGAACGGCCAAGTGAGCGCGAAACGCGCGCAATACAAGTCATCACCAGCCCATTAACGTCCCCACTGCTGGGGCACGGGCCTTCCCTATGGATGGATAGGGAGATCGGGCCTTAAACCACCACGCGGGCCCAGTGCGGATTGGTAGTTATTAACGACTGCTAATGCAACCGGGACCAACGGCTTAACGTGCCTTCCGAAGCACGGAGGAGCTCGAGATGAAAACATTTTTTTTTGTGGTCACCCATCCTATGACCGGCCTTTGCGAAAGTTGCTTAACTTCAACAATCGCAGACCGAGCGCGTTTACCGCTGCGCCACCGAGCTCCTTAATACAAGTATGAACAAATAATTCATACTTCAACTTTGCACTCCACTCGTCCGCAAACTTTACGACACACGGAGCTCCGCGATAGTATACATATTACAAGGTCGCCTTGTGGGCTTATACCCTGCAGGGTAAAAAATCAAATATCGACTATCATGTAAGTATAAAAGTTCTATAGTCTCTGCTTACCCCGGTGGGAAATAGGCGTGAGTTTATGTATGTATGTATGTAAGTATATAATTTATATAATTAGAATATGTCCAGTTGCGAATCTGTCTAGCTACGGAGGACCAATTTGTAACTATTACAATATTTTATCATTTATGTTCTTTTTAAAGAACGTCTAGGGCCCTGTGCCGAGGTTTTTATTGCCGCTTTCTCTGGCTATACAGGTTGTGCGAAACTGCAGCAGTATTAGGCGGATGAGACGATTCGATATGAAAAAAATGACGATTCAAAGTGTAACGATGTTACCTACTGAATAAAGATATATTTTAATTTGAATAAAAAAAGGTATAATTACCTCTCGAGTTTGAGCCGAGCTTCTATCGACATTGCTTAGCCGTGGTGGATGCCGCCGTTTCTTCTTGAGTGAATTGGCAGATCGCGGCCGTTTCTGTGAGCTAGTCGGCGCGGTCCCAGCCGCTTGCGCAGCCACTAGCGCCGGGTTGATGCGGGGTTTGCGCGTCGATGTACCTAACAAAACATTTAAACCCCTATTACACTACACGATTTCAAGGGCCCTAGTTAGTCGCGCTATTACGGCTTGACAAAATCGGGACTCCTTAACTTTTATTAAAAGTTTTAAACCACCCCAGCAGCCCTAACTTACGATATGTTGAATTTAAGTAGCGTAGTGTACTAATTAGTTTTTTATCGATGACTAACCTCATCAACCCTTGTGTTTGGTGACATGGCTCATGTAACGACTACTAGGTACATACACGGATCATCTTACTTTCGGACAATCAGGTGACCAGCCTATGTCCTTACCAAACTAGGGATTACGAGGGATTTTTGTGATGTTTCCCAACCGAGATTCAAACCCAGGACCTCCGGATCGTGAAGCCAATGTTCAACAACTGACCACGGGTTAATACGCGCTATATCCAGGGCACCGGACCCTATCTTACCTCTTTCTTATTACTTGTTGTTAAGGATAAAGTAGTGAGACCCTATTACTAACTTAGGGTCCCTTGAAACTGTTTCATGGCCTTTAAAAATAACTTTACCTTACTTTTTGGCCTTTACGGCTATCTTTAAGGGCTTATCAGAGGGGTTAAAAAGGCCACATCAAGGCAATTTGCGCATATAAAAGTAAGTGCGCAATGCAAAGAATAAAATGTCAAATAGGTAGGTACCTGGAAATATTGCATTCTTAAATGAATTGCAACAATGTGGTCTTTTTAGACCCCCAGGATTCGAATTAATCTGCCCTATTTTTCCCTAAAAAAGTAGCATGAATCTACCTACCTATCTGTAACTAAATTTAAAAATACAGCAAATATTTTTTTCGATTATACCGGCTATATCTAGATACATAAATGTGATAATAAACTAATATCAAGAAAAGGTCAACGGTCACTAACCGAACAAAAAGGAAATGACACTATAATGGAAATATTTCAATATCAGAGATATGTTTTCAACTTAGTCGGGTTACCGGCGAAACCAGCGCCACTTATGGTGTTGGACCGTTTTGGAACTAATTTTACGATGCAATTTGTTTACATTACCGTGACATTACCGTTTCAATGAGAATTATCATTTTTCTTATTATTCGCAAACGTGTTGTAGTACTTTTACCAATTAAGTGACTCATTTAAAAAGTGACTTATTTTGTTCTATGTAGGTAGTAGTTATTACAAACTAACAATTTGGGAATTAGAGAAAGTAGGTAGGTATTAAAGTACAGTCCTATTCGATTTTATTATTACTTCTATGTCTATCAATTTCTAGACAATTAATAAATTAAGCAGGTAGTAAAGTAACAGACTAAAAATCTAACTAGAAATAGGTTCCTAGTAGGTACCTACGAGCAAAAATCAATGCATAACTTGGTTAGCAAATTCGTTCATTGAACTCTGGTCGAATCGAACATCACTTTTAGCTCATATTCTACACCATTTAATATTTCGAAACATACGTTGGATTAGTAATCCAGGTGGATTTGCATGAACTAATACGTTGTTAAAGCCTTTTGGAATTAAAAATGGAAAGATGTTAATCTAAAATGGAACATACATTAATAGTTCATTTACCTTTTCTGACGTCACACATCGAGCATTTAAATGCTTCTGCATTGTTTCTATACGTGCAAACACTGCAGTCCCAATAATTTTCTTCCAGCACTTTGGAAGGCCTTTTGGCTCTCCGGACCGCATTTTTCTTGTCCATTTTTCACTATCACTCACTTCAAAAACTAACTACAACTACAGCACACGTTAATCATGATACTTTTGAGTGATTGTAATTGTTTTTTATACAATTGTTGGAATCTTTCCGTCTTAGAATCATTATTTATAATTTTACTGTACACAAAGTGCACCAATACTCGCCATGACAGCTCGTCAATGCGCGTCGGTAAAACAGCACACAACGTCAGCGCCATTTTGGAAAACTCTGTTTTACCAACAAAGTTATTCTACATGCTCAACAGATGGCGCAACTGACAATATATCTATCCTTCTATTAGCAATTTATATACTACATCCATCACTACTAATTCATAAATAATTTCCATATTTTTTAAAAAAGCGTGTGCCTGTTTGTTTTATTTAAAAAATAAACTTAGATATAATGGTGATATACCGCTGGAGTAGGTAGGATACTGGATACCTACCGCCGCCCCGCCGCCGCCGCACGGATCCCATTCCCATACACCATGTTTTCGCGTAGGACTTAGTAGGAATCTTGTAGGTACCTATTTGCCTGTTTCTTTTTACCAACTTCAAAAAAGGAGGAGACTCTCAATTCGACCGTATATTTTATTTGTATTTTAAAAGTTCTTTTCATTTTAAAAGTACCTACCTACTTAGAGTAGGTAAGTAAGTTACCTACCGAGAATTATTTTTTTTATATATAAATGATAATAGTAGTACCTATCCTATTGATCAGGAAAAAAATGTTAATGAAAGCGTTCGAATTCTCTTGCTACGTAGGGACCAAAAAAGGTCTATAGAGGAGCAAATTCTAAGAAGACTACCTTTTTTTAACGTCATGTCTAAATATGTGAGTTTCTTCGGTCTGGTTACCTGCGCCTATGGGCGTTAGTTCAGCTCTACCCTGTCGTTTTTCAAGTTTAATATCGGTATTCTGTACAGTCATGAACAATATATCTGCGAGGAACTATAATTGGCTTTCTGTTTTTACCATAAGTTGCTACTAAATTAATTATAGCTGTTGTTTCTCCGAACATTAAATAAATAAATAAATAAATAATGTTACCTACTTTAAGACTCTGTCGCACTAACATATTTGACGTTTAGTGAGACTTACAGTTCAATTTGTCAAAAAAGTTAATGTGGCATGGTACCAAAGTGTATACATATTAATGCTCGTGACCGTACCGATTAAATTTAATTTTAATTTAATTTAAAAAAGATGTATTGCTGTTGCACTTTCTTGTCATTTCTTCTCCTCAGCCATAACACCTTGGGAAATGGCGTAAATTCAAAAATGTTACATATTGACCTTCAACAAGTTTATCCATGATAATTACGTTGAATAAATGATTCTGATTTCTGATTTTCCGTTTCTGTCTGTCTAAAAGACAAACAAGTAAGTCTTTCCCATACACCTACCATGTAGGTACCTACCTACTTACTTATTATAAGACAATCAGAAGTGGCGGGAGACTTTGAATAATTACTGATTCTATATCATAAAAACAGCCTAGTGGTGATGATGATGGTGGTAGTACCTGTTAAAGACGTGGACGCGTAATGGTATGTTAATATTGGCCCCGATTCCTGCAGACACCTCCTAATTTTAAATTATACCCGTCATTTTCTTATCCGCCAAAAAGGAAAGGGACGGTTGATTGTCAACAAGTTAATTTTAAAATGAACGAATAACCCGTGTGAATAAAATAGGCATCCCTGGTATGCAATCCGTTTGACGTGCTGTCTACTTAATTCTGTCGGGTTATTGGCCGATGTAAAATTTTTAGATGGTTGTTTTAGATTTCTGCTTAAAATTGACGTGTATTCCATTAAATTTTATGCCTGTCGATTACCCGTCCCTTTCTTTTTCAACGGATGAAAAAATGACAGGTAGGTATAACTTAAAATAAAATTAGATGGCGTTTGCAGGAATAAGCACCATTGTTTTATGTATGCTATGATATGACATAAGGTGAAAATCCATCGTCGTGGAAAGGTTTACATAATCCGACAGCCTAGTTTTGCGAGTACTTACCTATCTAGATGTATACCTAAAATATATGAGTCAGTTGTAGCGATAAAATTGTAAATTCTATTTGATGTAGCTGGTGTGACACACGCCAGCGAAGGCAATTTTGTATAATACCAGGTTTTTAATCGTACCCTCAAGCTCTTATGCAGGTTGAAGGAATAATTGTACTAAACTGGTTGCCACGAGGCGGATAGGATTCTTAAATCAGTCACTAAATTAATAGTTACAGTATATTTCGTGCCGCACAAAACATTCCCGATTTTTTTTTACCTTTACTGACGGATCGGTTAGAAAAAAAATAATTAAAATCAGCACGAAAAGTTTGTACGATAAAATACCACCGCAGATTGTGATTTGAGTCGATTGGAGGGGAAAATAAAATAAGGATTATAAATTTATTTATTTAAATGTTCTCCAACAATGTTCAGTGCAAGATAAGTTTTATGTGCATGTTAAAAGAGTATGTAGGTATTTGAATATATTGTGAATTATGTAACTTGAGGAGCTCCGTGGCGCAGCGGTAAACGCGCTCGGTCTGCGATTGTTGAAGTAAAGCAACTTTCGCAAAGGCCGGTCATAGGATGGTGACCATAAAAAAAAATCATCTCGAGCTCCTCCGTGCGTGCCGGCTGCATTAGCAGTCGTTAATAACCACCAATCCGCACTGGGCCCGCGTGATGGTTTAAGGCCCGATCTCCCTATCCATCCATAGGGAAGGCCCGTGCCCCGGCAGTGGGGAAGTTAATGGGCTGGTGATGAGGTATGTAATGTAGGTAAAGTTATGTATGAGCAATATAAACCTACCCAGTTTAGAACCCTGTCGTTTTAACATATTTGACATTTAGTGAGACTTACACTTCAATATGTCAAAAAAGTTAATGTGACATGGTACTAAAGTGTATGTCTCTATTACGTTTACAAAGATTCTTGCGTCACGTCTTCTCCTGCCATAACGCATTCCGAAATGGTGTAAAAGTTATATCGAATATAGAATCGTTAAGGAAAAGAATATATTTAAAAATAGAATCTTGACTTTCAATAATTGTTAAAAAATGAGATAGAAATTTTGAAAGAAGGTAATATTTTTTTTTTCTATTTTGATTTCTAGATATCCTGTGGTTGCGGAGCATAAACAGTCCGCAATAAGGCAAAGTAGGACCACGACGTGCTCAGTATCTGAAAATATAGAAACAGAATGGGTAACGTAATGTGTCGACCCAATTACTCTAGCCATACAGGCGGCCAATCAGCTCGCGACTCTTCAGAACCCCGATACCGACCCCGCCGGCGTGGTCATTCAGCGCTTATGGCTATCGACTCACTAGGGTAGGGATTATACACTTTCAAGGACAGAAAGTCTAATGACTGACGTTCCGATTCCAAGGTGTCATACTATCTATTATGAACCATCAATGACCCATAGTCTCTGCCCGTGAAAGGGTTAAATATTATCCTCTCAGACGTCGCCCGAGCCGAGGTTCGCGCCCAATTAGGCACGCTCAGGCCTGTTGTCTTAAATTTTGTACCGGGTAAAAGCCCTAGCGCTCCCCATTTCTCCAGCCAAGTAGTTAATGCCATTTGCGGCAAATCTACAATAATTCGTCCCTGACGTCGCAAAGTGACGTATCTCAATTTTTTGGCGGATCTGATTTGCACCTTATGTTATTGTCAATAAGACACAATTTATTTTAGCAGAAAATTGCAGATACGTCTTTTTGCGACGTCAGGGACGAATTACGTCAAAAAAAGGTAGGTATATTCGCAGCCTTTTGCGCTTATAAGTCTATATCTAAGTACTTGTGTTAGTGTCTTACTTAGGTACCTAGGCACCTACTTACTATTGCTTTTGTCGTAAGGCAGTTAAGATAAGCGCAAACTAGGTTACGAACTCCTAAAAATAGTTGTAAAAGAGTTATAATTGTGTAAAAGAGTTATTATTTATTACCTTAGTAAAGGCTGTTAGATTGACGTCAGCATAACCGTAGGCAGTCAACTTGCAAGGTTTCTGAGCTCTGTAAATAGATTTAAAAAGAAATCAGGCCAGGTGACGCCTTGTATGGTCACGAGCATTAATAAATGTATACACTTTAGTACCATGTGACATTAACTTTTTTGACAAATTGAACTGTAAGTCTCACTAAATGTCAAATATGTTAGTGCGACAGAGTCCTAAAGTGGGTACATTATATTGCTCATGACTGTACACGTTGCGTTCGCGCCCTCCAGAGCACTCTCAGCCTTGTTGTCTTAATTTGTTACCGGGTTAGAGCTCTCGGCGCCCCTCATATTTGTCCGGTCAAAATAGTGAATGTCATCCGGATCAAATATACAAGACTTATAATACATACGTGCTTAAACAGCCAATACTTATATGTCACAAGTCGCACTGCTGAGCACAGGTCTCGCCTCAATCAATGGGGGTATGGAGCATACTCCACCACGCTGCTCCTCTGCGGGTTGGTGTAGGTGCTTTACGGCTAATAGCCGGGACCAACGACTTAACGAGCCCTCCGAAGTACGGAATCATCTTACTTTATCGGACAATCAGGTGATCCTGCAATATCCTTATCAAATAAAGAATAATCTAAAATATAAAAAATATCGCGCCATACTAACCTTAATCATATCATTTTCGAATCCTTCCCGACTTTAGGGTTTGTCACATACCATTTGCTACTGTACACAGCATCGCCCACATCTATGCTCTGAGAAAATAAACAAAATAAAAAAAATTAACAGCTGTCAATCACCCGTCCCTTTCCTTTTCGGTGGATAAGAAAATGATAAGTATAACTTAAAATAAATTAGGAGGTGTCTGCATCTGACTCGAGAGCGTCCGAATGGAGGACATTAATAGAAATGGTAAAACTATACGGCTCGTCACCTATACATAATGTCACGTTGGTCTAACAGAAAGCTCGGTTTTCTTCTATCGTGTAGGTTGTGAGGTGAATTACCAACCTCATCAACTCTGGTGTCAGGGTTACTATTGACCCGCCAAAGGCCCCTGACATGACTCATAATAACGACTACGTACTAACATCAGTAAGTAGAAACTGGGACCAACGGCTTACCGTGCCTTCCGAAGCACGGATCGTCTTACTTTCGGACAATCAGGTGATCAGCCTATAATGTCCTAATCAAACTAGAGACCACAGTAATTTTTGTGATATATCCCTACCGGGAATCGAACCCAGGACCTCCAGAAAGCTCGGTGAGACTTGGGTACTTAGTTCATCTTGCGATGGATACCTCTGATCCCAATTGTGATATAGTCGTGAGCTTATGTTAATTATGTTTATAAATAATAAAATTATATTACCGACGTCATCACCATATCCCCAAAGTAACAAAGCGTGAATATTTGTAGCAGATTCAAAAATAGGAAGGCTACAAACGATACCACGTACGGTTTGTCGTCGATAGTCTGTGGAAAACAAAAGATAAAAAATATAAAACCTACTTAAGTTTGTTTCATAGTGGTAGGTACTAATATTTTTTCGTGTTAAAAAGTTAATTTTAACGTGTGCGTTACCCCAACAAGAAAGTATCTCCTAGAGTTATATGAGTAGAACGTATAGTTGGTGCCTTATCTGCTGTAAATGTGCCCCCACATAAAAAATGTGTGCCCCCTGTCGTTTCGAAAAAAAATCGAAAAAACGATTCTTGCTGGGGTAACGTTTTTCTAGCAGGAAAATTCTAAACGAATGATCGGAGAGAGAAAAACTGTGCATGGCCAGATAGCTTATATGTGTGCCAAAATGTGCCCCCAAAAATAAAATCTGTGCCCCTTCAGATTTTCGAGATATTGCATTTCCTGCTGGAGTAACGTTTTGATGAATAGTATATCTCTAAAACCATTGCATGTGCCCCTGTAGAATAAACATACGCGAGTAGCTCTTAATGTGTGCCCCTTTGTGCCCCAATTAGATTTTAGAAAATATTTATAGTTTTCAAGTTATCGCGGTTTTATGAAAACCCGAAAAAACATCGCAGCGCCTAAATGAGACAAGGCATAACTTCGCTGAAAACTGTATTCGGTCTTTCTTGACGCTAATAATAACCATACAAAGTTTCAAAAATGTTCATGCATGCGTTTTTGAATAATCTTGCTAAAAGTAAAAACGATGGTGTCATAACTTTGACGGCAAAATACAAGGAACTGGCACAATCCCAGATGTGTAGGTGTAAACCAAAATCTTGTGCCTTTAGTCAAAAATATATGGTGAAAATATTGAGCTTCAAATGTTACGCATTAAGTAAATATAAACAAAAAACCAAAATATGTAAACAACGGCTGGTTATCCGACCAAATCTGAATGACTACTAAAAAGCGACGGATTCATACTTAACTATTGTGGTGTGGTGTTTACTTTTGTGGTTATTATTAGCGTCAAGAAAGACCGAATACAGTTTTCAGCGAAGTTATGCCTTGTCTCATTTAGGCGCTGCGATGTTTTTTCGGGTTTTCATAAAACCGCGATAACTTGAAAACTATAAATATTTTCTAAAATCTAATTGGGGCACAAAGGGGCACACATTAAGAGCTACTCGCGTATGTTTATTCTACAGGGGCACATGCAATGGTTTTAGAGATATACTATTCATCAAAACGTTACTCCAGCAGGAAATGCAATATCTCGAAAATCTGAAGGGGCACAGATTTTATTTTTGGGGGCACATTTTGGCACACATATAAGCTATCTGGCCATGCACAGTTTTTCTCTCTCCGATCATTCGTTTAGAATTTTCCTGCTAGAAAAACGTTACCCCAGCAAGAATCGTTTTTTCGATTTTTTTTCGAAACGACAGGGGGCACACATTTTTTATGTGGGGGCACATTTACAGCAGATAAGGCACCAACTATACGTTCTACTCATATAACTCTAGGAGATACTTTCTTGTTGGGGTAACGCACACAATTTTAACAATACAAAAAACACGGTGATTTTCCAAAACATTAAAATTGTAAAATGTGTAAATATATGAGAAACAATAAACCTTTCAAATATTACTTAATGTGGTCGTTTAATTAGAATACCAGCACTCAACAATTAAAACTAGAATGCTACATAAAATTATACCCAGTGATTGTACTATATTCATGTGTTATGTTATGCCTGATTATTGTAATTTAGTTCTGTGCAATAAAGTATATTTGATTTGGTTTGATTTGATTTGACGTGTCTTTCCCGGGAATTTTCCCAAAGTGGGCAGTAAAAAGGGGCATTTTTTTTTTAAAAGACCTTTATTACCTAGCCTTTGGACAGATAGAAACGTCATATTTAATAATGCAAACATGAATTCGAAAAAAAAATCGAATCGAATTCGAATCATTTTTTTTACTTATGCCGCAGATGGCATTAAATACTTGGCCGGACAAATGGGGAGCGCTGAAGGCTCTCACCCGGTACAACGTTTAAGACAACAGGCCTGAGGGTGCCCAGTTGGGCGCGAACCTCGGCTCAGGGCGTCGTCTGAGAGGAAAAATATTTGAAAGAATTAATCAACCCTAGTGGGTCGATAGCGATAAGCGCTGATTGAGGGAAATCGGTATCGGGGTCCTGGAATTCGAATCCAAAATCATAAAGTATAAGTGAGAACAATTAAAATATCTTACTGTTACGTTGAAGCCGCTGAGACAGATGAGAAACGAACTGACAACGAAGTTGAAAAGTATCGATTTCGAATGTGGGTCGTTCTTCTTTTTTATCGACAATGATCTGTCCTTCGTTCTGCTTCTGATAAGTTATGTTTTAGAATTTTATTTCATGTTTTGATTGTCCAAAAATATAGTTATCTTATTATACTCAAAATACAAGCAAAATACTAATCGGTTCCTCAATTAGTTATTAACGTAGCTTGATCGTTTTTCACAAAATTCCGTGACAGAGTGGTAAATTGAAATGCTGTCTCCGATGAAAAGGGCCACTCTGTCACAATATTTTTTGGAATGCGCCTGCAAAGAAAAGTGTGTTACCAAGATAAAGAGAACCACTAAATAGTCCTCTACAGACACATCTTTATATGATGTTTTAAAATATTTATTGCCGTTATAATTTTAAAGATGTTAAATCCGATAAATCGAGAAAATGTCTTTTTATTGTCGATAAAAAAGAAGAACGACCCATATATCGATTCCAGTAAGTTAACAGCACTGGAAGATAAAATAAGCCAGATAAATTCGAGTTATTCGTCAACTCGTCCCATATGCCTACGGCCCATTTGGGACGAGTTGCAGAAAATCAAAATAAACAAAAATTTCATTCTGCAACTCGGCCCACGTTAGTATCGACATGATAAAATGTACAATCAGAAGCAAAAGTGTAAGGATAGAAATAATAAACAACTATGTGTTTGTTACAAATTATTTAATCATACCGATTTGTCACTGAATGAACATAATAATAAAAAATTACAAAAGTAATAATTATAAAGCAATAAACAGTTAAAAAAGATTTTCATCACAGAGTTTACACCATTTAAACACACAAAGTAATAATAATCAACAATTATACATAAAGTCAAAAATGAAACAATGAACTATTTTCGCAGAAAATCTTTAAATCTTTAAATTTTATAATATTAATATAATCAAAACAATGTTGATAAAAAAATCTTAAGAAGACAACAGTTTAAAGGAATACATTTTATATTAACACTTGTCTTGCTGACAGTACTCAACGTTGATAAGGTTTAAAGTTCCACACAGAAAATAAATGGGACGAGTTGCACAATAAAAATGACATTTTTTTCTGTTTTCTTCAACTCGTCCCAAATGGGCCGTAGGCATATGGGACGAGTTGACGAATAACTCATAAATTCAGACTGCCTATCGTAACGAAAACTGAGGGGGATGATTTAACTCTCATTATTCTGAGTTAATATCGAGTGGAATTTTCAATCGTAAAAGCATAGAATTGAAAATATAAAAAATCAACAAAAATGTCATGAATTTTGCGACGGGAAATTCCACTTGAATTGGTGTGGGGAGAGTCGCCATTGTATACCTACATGGTAGCTTCCAGTCCAGCATAAAAGCTCCAGTAGATAAAATCAGGGAGGGTAAAAGGCCATATTGAAATAAATCACCTCAAAAAGCAATATTGCTATTTGACATTTGATAAAATTGCGCACTCACTTTCATATGGGCAAAAGTCAAATAGCAATATTGCTTTTAAGATTATTTGCTTTAACCTCTAAGATTTTTAGACCCTCTGTACGGTCACGAGCATTAATATGTATACACTTTGGTACCATGTCACATTAACTTTTTTGACAAATTGAACTGTAAGTCTCACTAAATGTGAAATATGTTAGTGCGACAGAGTCCTAAAGTGGGTACATTATATTGCTCATGACTGTACAACTCACCGTATCAGATCCTGGTGCCATTTTATTAACTCCACAAATCTTATCCGGAATTGATTATCGTCAAATCTAAAGTTTTCTTCGGAGATTAACGTGGATATATCGTATTGAAGAAGCTTGAACTGCATGCAAATGAACGTGTTGCAAACGTAAAATAAGTAATCGACACCACTTATTTCGATAATCACTATAACAGCTACAAAACGAATATAAGTAATTAAAATATTATTGCTGATTCTAGCAGACATCTCCTAATTTTAAGCTAAGTATACCACACCCAGCCGGGTCTGCATGACAACCGCGCCGCGCGCGGCGCGATTTATATTGAGCGCTTCGGCCAATAAACGTTACGAATGCTATCTACGTAGATGGACGTTAAACGGCTATTGGTCGAAGGCCTCGATATAATTCGGTTACCTTGCAGAGTCCACTGGCCATTCTATACATATTTCTAACGTGTAAGTGAGAGGGATACTCAGTCCGCGCGCTCCCCCTTACTCTTTTACACTTCTTTTAATAAAATAGGCTCGCGTTTGACCAAATTCTCACGACGGCAGACAGTTCCAGTCCTTTGCTGTTCGCATCAAAAAGGAAAAGGCAAAACGTTAGTGCGGATTGGAGGAATATCCACAACATAAGTATGAAATGTCTGCCGACGTCTAGTTGTCCGTAGGTGGAATGGAGTGGGTGGAATTAACTCGTGAAGTTCCTGCGCACACTCACCGAACTGTATATCCTGTAAAACTATACTAATGTCAAAACTAAAGTAAGACCCAGAGGGGGTGAGGTTGGCGTCCGATACGAATTGGTGCGGGGCTGAGTTACCGCTCTAATAAAGTAGTTCTATTTACCTGGCATTTTCTTATCAGCGGAAAGCCGTAATGCTAAAAGTACGAGAACATCTTTTGACATAATTTGTATAGCAAAAACACTTACTTTCCCATATTTGCCGCAAGTATGCCATGGGCCAATACTTGATGTCATACGCGTTGAAAGGATACAAGACATGAAACGGCAACTCGAATTTAACTGTCTTAGTGCTGTGATATTCAATAGCCATCAAACTCAAAGGCATAAGCGGGAAAGCCACCAAGAGAATCCAGTTAAAAAAGTTCATATATTTCAAAACGAAATACAAGAAATCCGTTTCTCTCTTTATAATTTCTTCTTTTTCAACAGATTTTTGGCGTTTTCTTAATTTAAATTCTAAATTACGAAGGAGGGATAGGACGTCGTTGACTATATTTTCGGAGTTTACGATGCTTAAGGATTTTGAATTTGCAAGGAAACACATGGTGAGACATGGCGCCACGTAGGTGAGTGTTGTGAAATTGGTTCCTCGCATTGCACTGTCGACAAACCAGCAAATAGAACCGATCACGTCGGTATTCAGCCAGATGAAATTAAAAATATAAAAAGCGAAATATTTCAAATTCTGCGATCGTGTATTTTTACTGCTTTCCAAATTCATCCCGGTCCAACGGAAGGTGTATTCGATTTTCTTTAGTGATTTATCGAAATGCAATTCTTCGCTAGTCATTTTGATTTCTGAGGATCTAAAAAAGCCGCATTGAAGAAATTTATCTATAAAAAAAATTTAATGCAAAATGTCCAATAGTAATATAGCTTTTTAAGATGAATTGCTTAAAAATGTGGCCATTTTAGGCGCTGTTAGGATTTTTATTTTAAACTTAAGTAACTTAGTTCACGTGCATATCCTATAAGCACAGATTAAATAACTGTACAAGAAAAGAAGTCTAAGTTTCGAACAACCAATTACTTAGATAAGCGCATTAAATAATTCACAAACCTATGATTACATATTCCGTTACAGTTTATCATTGTACAAGAAGAAGAAATATTATATCTTAGCATTACTCTGTACTAATTATTTTAACATCTATCTTCTATGTATTCGTGAGGAATGGAAAAAAATGTATGAAGCGAGTGAAAATGTTTTATATTTCCAAAATCTTGTAAAGCAAAAGCTTATAGCAAAACTTAAAAAATATTTTAGGGAAACTAACAGTTTTAGTTTGAATCTTTTTACTTTATTTTTATTTATTTTCTTTTTACTAGGAACAAATAGAATACGTCCCAAAGTATTGTTTTTACTTTTTTGTTAGAACAAGACTCTATAGTGTTTATTTTCCATAACTATATAAGTAGAGTTACAACATTTTGCTTTAGCCATCTTTATTGTGTATTATTATACGTATTTTCTAGAAAAATAGCAAGAAGTCGGCTACAATTTAGATAATGCTTGGTTTATTAACATTACGTTCCTGGCCAATTACTTTGAAGGATTTTTAATATACTAGTTCATGACGTGGGTTTTCTCAGGCTTGGTGGCTTATAATAGTTATGAAAAAAGTGACTCCTAGATACTGTATAAATCGCCTGCAAAAGATATAAAAGGCCTGATGATGATATTGTATTCTAGTGTCATTGAATAAGGAATAATACTACGTACAGAACGGCAACTCTCCGCTCCCCACCAGCGGCTGAGCTAGGTTTCCCTCACCCCCTCGGTCTTACTTTTGCATTCAATCGTATCGGCGTCAAACGTCACACACAAGGATGTACGAAAACGTCAATCAAATCAAATAATATACTTTATTGCACAGAACTAAATTTCAACAATCAGACATAACACATGAATACAGTACAATTTGGGCGGCCTTATTGCTCTAGAGCAATTTCTTCCAGGCAACCACCAAAAGGAAACAAACATTTACAAACAACTTGGATGCGGGATGGTGCACCAAAAAAATCAATGTGTCAATGTGTACTGTCTGTAGGTGGTAGTAAATAGTTTGTTGTATAGTTCTTCTTGTCTGTTAACGAATATGACCCACAATGGGTTAATCTATATTTATCTTACTTACCTTATGAAATGCGTGCAGCTGAATTAATTGTTCAGGTACTTAATTACATCTTCTTCTTTTGTGTGCGTTGTAAGGTGGATTACCAACCCCATTAACCCAGGGTTATTATTGAGCCGCCATAGACCCCTGACATGACTCATGTAATGACTACGTACTTAAATCAGTAAGTAGTAACCGGGACCAACGGCTTGACCTACCTTCCGAAGCACGAATCATCTTAATTACATTATTTTATTTTGAAAGAAGACAAATAAATCAAGTGAAATAAAATATATTACTATAAGAACATTTTAGGATTGCTAACATACACTAAATACATTTCCACACCCTAAAGCTAATCTAGAGAATCACAATTTCAAGCAAGTAATATGAATTTATTTAACTTTAAACAAAGTTGAGTATCTAGATATGCTACTTATTTGTGTTTGTATGTGTGCGTCTGTGTGTGTATTAAGAGAACTACATTTTTTTCTATTGGTATTATTGCTATTGCATATTCTATAGTTGCGGAGTATAAAGCGTTCGCAGCAAGGCAAAGTAGGACCACGAGGTGCTCATTATCTGAAAATTACAAAACAGACTATCAACATCTTTTTATGACAGCCATTTTTTTGACGTGACTTATTGTAGATTTGCCGCAGATGGCATTAACTACTTGGCCGGAGATGGCAGCCCAAAGCTGTACGATGCAACCTCTTTCGCAGGTTTCGACCAATAGACGCAGCGTAACTTATCTATGTATTTAATCGTCGTAGTCTAATAAATTATAATGTCGCGGCGCGCACGCTACGGACTGCATAAAACCAGCGCCTGATATGAACGAAATATATAAAAAACTTGGCGACTCTTATGGAATTTTAAATATAATTAAAATAGTTTTAAATAATTAGATGTGTTTCGTTCGTGATTATATTATTCGAATGACGCAATCTCGTCTTTGTTTTTGACGTTTATGTAAACACAACCGTCTAAAAATAGTAAGAAAAGGAAGGAGCCATTATTACCTTAGTAAAGGCTTTCAGATTGACGTCAGCATACCCGTAGGCAGTCAACTTGCAAGGTTTCTGGGATCTGTAAATAGGAATACTTGTACAGTTATTACACAAACATTTTTAATAAGAATATCGGCAAAAAGATAAAGAGCCATAAGTACATAAAGCTATTCAAATTCAAATTTAATTCAAAAATATAATGTCTTTATTCAATAGGTAACATAGTTACACTTTGAATCGTCAATTTGTACATAACGAACGTCTCATCCAGCTAAAACTGCTGCAGATTCTCACAACCTGTATGTATAGCCTGGGAAAAGAAGCTGCAAGAAAAACCTCGGCAGAGGGCCCTAGACGTTATTTTAAAAATATATATTTAAGTATGTGTGTCTTACCTAATTTGTATCATTTTTAAATCCTTTCCCACTTTAAGGTTGGTACGATACCATAGACTGCTATACACAGCATAGCCCACATCATTACTCTGCAAAAATATTTTGTTTTCTAAATCTTGTCTCTTTAATCACCAATCTATTAAATTAAGTTAGCTTGGCTTTGACAGTCTGAGAAACACAACGAAATATTCTTCATTGTATGTATAACAAAGAATCAAAATAATACAGTAACAGCTGCATCTTCAGCAATTTCGTCCAGACCACCAGAAAGCTCAGTGACAGTATTAAAACATCATCATTTCATACAAGTAAGAGACATCTGTACCTAGTTGTGAACTATTGTGTTTTGCCCACATAGACTTCGGTTATCACGCGCGGTATGTTTTAGTCCAGGCCCTTTTAATCTCCTTCGGGAGGATTTCCGGGATAAAAGCAATCCCTGAGTCTTAATCTATCGCTGTTCCACATTTCACCCAATCGCGCATCGGTTCAATTCAGTGGTTTAAGCGTGAAAAGGTATTAGGCAGAAAGAGTTATTTTCCCATTTGTCATATTATTATCAGTATGGATTTACTTCACACTTAGACCAATCGACAAAACGAATGTTGCTTAGGTGACGTCATAAGTCTATTGGTAGAACCCCACGATATGTGTCGCGTTGTCCACGATAACGTAACCCGTGCCGCAAAGGCTGGACACTCAAATTATATAACTACATTTTTTCCGCAATAAAAAATAAATAAATTACAATACCGATCTCATCACCATGTCGCCAAAGTAGCAAACTGTAAATATTTGCAAGAAGCTCGAGAAAAGGAATGCTGCAAATGATACCACGTACGGTTTGTCGTCTATAGTCTGTGAAAAAAAAAACAAAGAAGGTATTGCCAATGCTACGTGATTGCTTTATTTATTGTAGTAAAAAAAAATGCCACTCACCAGCCCATTAACGTCCCCACTGGGCACGGGCCTTCCCTATGGATGGATAGGGAGATCGGGCCTTATACCACCACGCGGTCCCAGTGCGGATTGGTAACGACTGCTAATGCAACCGGGACCAACGGCTTAACGTGTCTTCCGAAGCACGGAGGAGCTCGAGATGAAAACTTTTTTTGTGGTCACCCATCCTATGACCGGCCTTTGCGAAAGTTGCTTAACTTCAACAATCGCAGACTGAGCGCGTTAACCGCTGCGCCACCGAGCTCCTCATTAAAAAAAATGCATAAATAAAAATATCATGGAAAAAGATAACGCAATGAACTGCAGAGTGATTATCTAGGTACTGTCATCTAGCTTACCTATATGCGGTGTACCTATATGAAATCGACACTAGCGCCCTCCCTGATTTGACAGTTTTCTTTCTTCTCATAGATAAAATTAGAAAAAAAAGTTAAAGTTAGTGAAAGTTAGAGTTTGTCGTTAACGATTCGTCGACGAACGGCTACCGCCAGCGTTGATTTTAGAGAGTAGGATAGCAGGACTGCTTTTTGGAACGATCGCATAAAAATCTGGGAATAGGGAAGTGTAGGAGAAGAGAAGAGAGGTAGTTTCCTACAGCGGTACACTGTCGGCTTTTACCTACCTGACCTAGACGACCACACCGCGATATAATTCAGCATATTTTAAAGAAAGATCAGGCCTAAAGTAGATACTCTTAATTAGCTAGCATGCATGAATATTTTGATGAGAATTGAAGAAGCGAAACTTGTGTGAGGATTGTGATGGTAAGTTAGTGTATTCTCGCGGTCTCTGTTAACCCAATGGGTAATATGCGTGGTATGTTAGTTAAATAATAAAGAAATCTTACTAATACGTTGAATCCGCTCAGACAAATAAGGAACGAACTGGCCACGATATTGACAAGTGTCGATTTTGAATATATTGACTCCAGTAAGCTGACTGCGCTGAAAGATAAGTATAGAAACAAATGTAAGAGTTACTGGAACATCAGCATCCAAGCGTTTTGTCCCATATTTCAAGGGGTTCGCTTAACTAGCGTGAACGATTTGACAGGTCTGATTTTTTACAGAAGCGACTGTCATCTGACCGTCCAACCCGAAGGGAAAACCATCCCAGTAACACAAGTTACGTCAAATTCCTTCGAAAATAAACTTTCTTGGGGTTTCCTCCCGATGTTTTGTGCATCGCTAAGCACATGATAATTATCCACGATCCAAACATGAATTCGAAAAGAAATTCAAAATAATTCATTTACTAAACATGCAACCTCGAAGTGACCGAAACGTTCTACAGCTGGGTTTCCATAGCCGTGCTGCTGCTGCATTGAGCTTAAAGGCAACAAAAATATATATAACATTATCATAACTATAACTTACTGTATAAGTTCCTGATGCCATTTGATTATTTTCATTAATTTATCTCGGACCTGGTTATCGTCAAATGATGTGTTTTCAACAGAGATCAACGTGGTTATATCATGTTGGAGTAGCTTGAATTGGATACAGATGAATGCGTTGCAGACATAGAATAAATAGTCGACCCCGGCCATGAATGTCACCACCAAAAAAGCTAGAAACCAAAGTTAATTATATATAGTTCTTCATGATATTTTTTAGCACTTGTAGCGCTACGAGATGTCTCCAGAAAGCGATCTAAAGGAGACCTTCAAATGGTGGTAAAATTTCTGCTGGGCACATACCTCCCCCCTCAATTATCGTGGTATACAGCTCTACCACGTTGTTTCACTGCGGAATGAGATTTTTGGACTATTTGCTATTTGCTTTGAGCTTCCAAGCCAGTCGAAGGACTCCAACTTTTCATAGCCAAGACATAGAATAAGGAATAATACTACGTATATGCGGCAACTTTCCGCTCACCACTAGCGGCTGAGCTAGATTAACCTCACCCCCTCGATCTTACTTTAGTCTTCAATGGTATGGGCTATTTGGTGGAAGATCTCTATTTCAGACGCAAATGTTACCTATTTCATTCATTCCAATAAAACACTTACTTCCCCATATCTGTCGAACATAAGCTATGGGCCAAAACCTGATGTCGTACAAGTCGAAAGGATACAAGACGTGATACGGCAACACCAATTTCACTGTCTTAGTGTAGTAATATTCAATAGCTATCAAAGCCAAAGGCATAAGCGGGAAACACACCACAAGAGCCCAGTTAAATAAATTTATATATTTCAAAGCGAAATGCAGGAAATCCGTTTCTTTCTTTATAATTTCTTCTTTTTCAATCGATTTCTCGCGTTTCCTGTATTTTATTTCCAAATTACGAAGGAGAGTTAGGACGACGTTGATAGTATTTTCGGAGTATAAGATGCTTATGGTTTTCGAATTTGCAAGGAAACACATAGTGATGCACGGAGCGACGTATGTAAGTGTTGTGAAACTGACTCCTCGCATTGCACCATCAACAAACCAGCACACGGCACAAAAAACATCCATATTCAGCCAGATAAAATTAAAAATATAAAAAACGAATAATTTCAAATTCTGCGATCGTGTTTTTTTACTGCTTTCCAAATTCATCCCGGTCCAGCGGAACGTGTATTCGATTTTCTTTAGTGATTTATCGAGATACAATTCTTCGTCGGCCATTTTGATTTTTGTTCGGTTTTTAATTTTAAAAAGTGTTAGTTTTAAAATCTGTTCGCGTTCAGGATTTCCTGTGCTATGAACGAACCAAATAGGTGTACAAATCACTCTCAAATAGTTGAACCTAACACATTCGGTACAGGGTGTGATCGTGTAGAAGGAAAAGTAATGTAACTCATGTTTTTATAATACTTACTATAACACTTTTTTTTTCTGCAGCGTTTAAAATGATAATAGTTAAAGATACTACCTACACCTACTTGGTAAGCGTCAGTTCTCCGGCCAAGTAGTTATTGTCATCTGCGACAAATATACAATAAGTCCGGTCAAAAAAGGCAAGCGCCATCTTTCTTTTTTGAAAAGGGGCAGTATGTGCAACATCAATATCATACAAATTATTATAAGTAAAATTAAAAAATAAATATTTTGTTTCTCAAGAGCAGAAAATGCGCTTTTACTCACTGTTTTTACGCCCGACAAGCATGCTGAAGAGATAAAAAGTAGAATCATTCTTGCGTTATGATTAATTACGAAGAATAAAAGAAAAAAATATGAAAATTTCAAGGTCCTCAACTTGGTGTGAATTTTTATTCACATTTGAATTCATATTTCATATTTGAAAATGATCCTACAATACGTGTAACTACATAATTTATTTATGGTCACCTTAGAGGAAAAATAACATAGGCGCGTTTTTGAAAGATCAGACCCTGTGATTTTCTTCAAAAAAAAGTCTTCGTTATATTTAAAATTAAAAAATAATAAGATCAGAATATTTTACAAATAAAATTGTATGAAATAAGAATGTGATTTTTCAAAATGGCGCTTGCGTGGTTTTTACTATAAGGAAGGTTACAACATTTTGCGTCAACCGCCATCTTTATTTAATAGGTGTTTTCCAGAAAAATGGCAAGAACTCGGCTACAATTACGATAATAGTGGGTTTGTTAGCACTAAATTCCTGACCAATTATAATAAACGATGTACACACTAGCTCGACTCGGCGGTTTCATACATTTGCCCTCAATTTAAGTGTACTTAAGTATGTTCACACTCTTCTCATCGAAAAAAAATCGATACAAATTGCAAGTTTATGTTTCGTAAATACGATTAATATACAGAATAAGAAATAAACGTCTTTTTACAGTGGATAATAAGATTTTTTATTCCCCTCTAATTTAAGAGCCACGCTCTTGTCGGTGTAGCATTCTCCATGCTACTTTTTGGGAAAAATACGGCAGTGGTTTCTCTCTTGCCTTCTGCCCCGCTGTACTCGTCTGACGCGAGTGTGATGGCGCCTAGAGTAGTCTGTTTCAAAGTCGTACTAGGACTCTTGGTCCTCCTACTCATGAATACTTATTAATGTTCCTAATAGAAGTATTTTTTTATGTGAAGTAGATACATTATATTGTAAAAGGTCGTTTAGACTAAAGTAAGACTCAAAGGGGGTGAGGTAAATCTATATCGGCACCCGATACGAATTGGTGCGGGACGGAGATTTACAATACGCCCGGGATGATTAAGCACTTAAACGCATTCTAAGCATTATTAAAGGCGGATTTACTAAAACATTTCAAAAATAAGTATATTAATTTAAAACACACATTCGTGTCTCATTACATACTTGTCCCCTTTCCATACTTTGGCCGGCCTGAAAGTGCCGGCCAGAGAACAAAAATGTGTCGAAGCTTGCTCTGAACATTTTTTTACTATGACACAGCCGAAATCCGATCTCCTTTGATGGCCAGGCAGTGTCCAGGACAGTCAGTAGTCACGGGTTTGAGTCCAATTCGAGCGGATTATTTAGAATGTCTAAAAGAATATTTCTTTCCACGATAAATACATTTTCATAACGTTATCCCTCGTTGGCTCTTAGCGGACTTTTATAATAAATAAACACATACAAACAAACATGTTTTTACTTAGAATATTATTTCTCTATTCGTAATAGTAGGTACATAAATGTTACCTGAACACTAGAATTATACCACACTGCCTTCAATTTTTCCGCAATAAGTAACAGTTTATTAAATCACTGTTTTCTATACAATGCCTTCAGCTAAATTAGTTCCCAGTGTCACAAATGATACGCCAGAGTTTGTATTAATACCTATATTTAATTTTACTTCAATGACATGATATTGGTGCTAATTCCTGTACACACCATCTAATTTTATTTTGTTATACCTGTCATATTCTTATCTGCCGATAAGGGAAGGGACGGATGATTGACGGCTGTTAATATTAAGATGAATGATTGAGTGAATGAATAACCCGCGCGAATCAAATAGGTATCTCGCTGGTATGCAACCCGTTTGACGAGTGTCGCTGTCAACTTAATTCTGTCGGCTTCTAAACTTTTTAGAACTTTGCCTAAAATTGACGTGTGGTCCATAAATTTTATGCCTTTCTTTTTCAGCGTAAGGAAAAGGACAGATGATTGACGGTTGTTAATTTTAAAATGAATGAGTGAATGAATGAATAACCCGAACGAATCAAATGTTAAGGCGACTCCACATGTTTGATTCACAGCACGGTACGACAGTACTTATTTTATTTGTCGCGTATTCAAAAGAATACGTTAACATGTCGCATCGCTCGCTATATAGGTACCTATGCTTACGAGTAGCGACGGGTAACCACCCGTTCGCCGCTGTGTAGGTAGTACGTCTGAAAGAATCGTCCCGTATCTCAGAGGCACGCAACAGGTGGCTTGAACAATCCCGCTGTGGGCTACCAAAGAAACATTTTTACCCCCACTGTTTCGCTTTACCCTCCATCGCTACGTTTTTACCCTCACTCACTGTTTCGTAGTATGGCTATGAACTTTTCTGTGTAACTGTTTCTGTTTGGCGCTATAAAGTATGTCTATTTGTTTGAATTATCAAAAAATGACTATAATTATCTGACAGAAAATTGAAATTTATTTATTTATATCGTTCTGAGAACGATGCCCAAGACAGAGGGAGAGGCCTTTGCCTAGCAGTGGGACATCAATGAGGCTACAATATTTCAGGTAACAATGACACTTGATATTAACTCAGAATAATGAACAGAAAAACCCCCCTTAGTATTTGTTACGATGTTACTTACACCCCGTACAAGTAGTATGCGTGTTCGTGAAACCTTAACAAATACTGAGAGGGATGATTCTGAGTTAATATTAAGTGGATTACTTTTGAGTTGCTAAAGGCCCGTGACATGGCTCATGTAACGACTGCATACTTAAGTAAATAATAACCGGGACCAATAACTTAACATGCCCTACGAAGCACGGATCATCTTACCTCGACCACTCACCACCACTTGGTATAACATTAGTACAATTATGCAGTCACTACGCCATTTATATAAGAAATGTGCATTCTTAAGTAATTGTAACCGATATTATTATCGACGGGTTATTTTTTGCCAAAGAGAGATGAATTCCAAAAATATTGTTCACAAATCCAGACTCAAACGGTGTTCCTTTTGTGGAATTCCAGCACTCGCAGATAAATCAATATCATCTAGTGACGAGGTGCCAGTTGAGTTGAGTGAATCATTTGAATTTGGATCACTGATCTTATAACACTACCACGATTGGCTCGACCATTATAAACGGCGATGCGACTCACCACCTATCACTTTGGTCTAACAGAAGGCTGGGTGGTGTGTGGGTACTTAGTTCATCTTAGATTGATGTACCTCTGACTACCCTATTGGGATATAGTCGTGAGCTTATATTATGTTATGATCTTATAAATCGTCTTTTGCTCGTAATTATTTTGTAACAGCGAATTGAATAATTTCAATGGATGGAGGTGCCATTGATTCATTGATTTATTAACATTTTAAAAGAGTGAAATGAAAATACTATTTAACGTAAAATAATTAGGTACACCATTTTAAATATGCAATGTCCGTCGTATTCTCGTACAGTCATGAGCAATATAATGTTGAGCAATATAACTTTAGGACTCTGTCGCACTAACATATTTGACATTTAGTGAGACTTACAGTTCAATTTGTTAAAAAAGTTAATGTGACATAGTACCATTAAGTGTTTACATATCAATGCTCATGACTGTGCGTATGTTAGTTAGTCGCATCCGAATCCAGTAAATCACGCCAGAATAGAATAAGTAGCATCAGTGGTTGCTTATAATGTGGTTTTTTTGGCCCCGATTCCTGCTGACATAATGGCTAATTTTATTTTAAGTTATAAGTACCCGTCATTTTCTTATCCGCTGAAAAGGAAAGGGACGGATGATTGACAAGTGTAAATTTTAAAATGAATTAATAACCCACGCGTCTCGTTTGACGTGTGCTGTCAACTTAATTCTACCGGGTTATTGGCGAATATAAAAATTTTGAGGGCTTTTAAAATTTCTGACTAAAATTGACTTGTGATCCATAAGTTTCCATAATTGCGTCGATTAGCCGTCCTTTTCGTTTTCGGCGGGTAAGAAAATGACAGGTATAACTGAAAATAAAACTAGATAGTGTCTACAGGCATCAGCACCATTATAAATGTGACTGTTAAGTTGGTAACCCTGCAAAAAAATACTTACGTTCTTACTATTCTTTCTACATTATAACTAACTCGCTCACTCAGTGAGGTAACTTGACATCACTACAGGCTGAGTTTTTTCGGCCAGTCTCGGCGAACAGGTCGCTCGTGCAATGATTAATACTACGGCATGGCTGGATGCATTCGTAGCTTTGTGCACCTTTTTTATTTCCTTTAAATGCAACTGGTTGCTGCTTTTTGGACCTTCCCGACTTGCGATTACATTTGGACGTTTTTACAGTACTGGCGGTGTATTTATACCAGACAGTTTTTCACATAGTAGATAATATAACAAGAGAAGAGAGGAAGGGTAGACCTAGGATAACATTTATGAAACAAATAAAAGAGAAGGTGCAGGTCGTGTCGTATCGGGAGGTGAACGTTTTGGCGGGAAGAAGAGAGGAATGGCAATTACTCCACCGACAAGAGCGCAGCTCTTAAATAGAGAGAGAGATAATATAACATATTTAAGATATATATATCCGAATGAGGGATTTTCCAGGCTACGTTCAGCAAGAACAATATAGATGGAGTTGTACAGCTTTAACGTGATAATTAAAAATTGAAAAAATATTACAAAATATAATGTGACGACAGGAGCATAAGGTATATAAAAATAATTGTTACTTGATATTTGGATCACATTATGTACATAATTATGTTGCGACCCATATTGCTTCTCTTTATTTTGATCAGAATAATAGGTGCACCACAATACTACAGTGACTATAACTACTACTTAATATACTTACAGATATTATTTTATATCGATATATGTATACAGTCCTTCATTAGGAATATAATTTTATGTTTGTATTTTTGTCGGTATAGGTGTGCGTTTTCAACAGGGTTGAAAGTACTTTCGTCAGTCTGAATCTGTGTGCGTATAAATGTGAATGTGTGTGTGTACACTTGCCAACCGGCGCGACACAGGGGTGCACGCCACGCAAGGGGTGTGAGCAGGCCAGTTAAATAGGGTTGCTGCTGTGAATAACAAAATTATATTAAACACAAAATCAGGCCCGTACGTCATCCCTATAATATTAAAGTGGGTAGAATCACAACAGTCAGAAGATTTTTTAACTTTTTTTACACATAAGATAACGAAAGCACACAACTATAACCCAATTGGGATAGTCAGACGTACAGCCATCGCCAGATAAACTAAGTACCCAGAACTCACCGAGCTTTTGGGTTTTTAAAATTCCTGCCTAAAATACATATACTGTCGATTACCTGTCCCTTCTTTTTCAGCCGATAAGAAAATGACAGGTAAAACTTAAAATAAAACTAGGTAGTGTCTACAGGAATCAGCACCATAGCATAGAATAAGGAATATGACCATAGTATACTTAATAAAGATGGTGATACATCTCCTTTCAAATAATGGCAACCCTACGTCCAAAAGTATAATATAATGCACGCAGCAGGGGTCGTCTGTCCCAAATGACACACACACACACACATAACCACACTTACATATACGTTCACGTATCGAGGAACTGAATCCAGTGAAAGCGATATGAAATTATTTTCACACTCGTCATAAATTAACTTTTAATTAGGTCGTGTACTAGGTTCAAGATAAATTATGACATTCTGATTACTAAATAAAGACAGATCTAAAAGTAACGATTTTTTTTCTTTTTCTATTTAATTTATTTATAAGTTTTAATCAAGAAAAACGTAATAATAAGTCCGACATTTTAACACGTTTCTCTCTGATGTCACAATGTTCTTTTTCATACAAATTCCATAGTAATTTCGTGATTTGCGTTTAGTAAACAGTAACTGAAAACACTGCTGATGACATGAACGCTGACCCAGTGCTTTAGGATAGGCCCCATCCTTTCGGTCCGCTATTACTCCGGGTGAGAGCCTTCAGCGCTCCCCATTTGTCCGGCGAAGTAGTTAATGCCATCTGCGGCAAATCTACAAACAAAACAAAACGTCAAAAAAAAAGGTCCGCTATTACTGTTGCCACTGCCCCACACTCGGCGCATAAGAGTGGCCACTCTTACGTATTTGTGATGATTGTAGTACATCGCAATCAAAGGTTTAACTTATCGCTTAAGGTCAACGTGGGGAAGTCCGGCATACTATTCTAAAATTTGAGTTTGACTGGGTTTATTGAAGAAGATATTATTTGTAGATTAAGTCATATGATTGGGTATGATAGATAATATACTTGGCTATGTTTGTAAGTCTAAACATAAGAGAAAGCGCCGTAATCTTTTGACAAACAATCGTTTTTTTAAAACTTGGCAAGTAGAATAGAATAGAATAGAATAACTTTATTCCCAAAACAGTGAAGGTTACAAAAGCATTTACATAAATTAATTTTAACAATTTGTGACTAGTAGCTAACACTGCCCAGGGAAATGGGACTGACTCAGCATATTGTTGCTAAGAGTATGGTACGAGTGCCCACTCTCACCAACACTGATATTCTGCCAGTACCCATATTACGCTTATAATTAGTAATAAATGAATTGAACGTGCCAACAAAAAACCGTGCCGTGAATTGTTTAAACGAAAAAATAAATAAAAATATATATATAAATAAGTAGACGGTCTTCCAATGCAGTGTGAGGCAAGTTCGTCCACAAAAGGAAAAACTTATTAGTAACAAATCGTAGGCCTAGACGTATGTAAATAGTTCCAGGCGGTGTACCAACAATGCCATTCTGATACGTACTTTACCGATTTGTGAATAAGGCGTTCATTACATTATAGCTTATCGCTTATAGTGGTATAAGTACCTTATAGCACAACTCGTACACCGACACGCAAAGTGAAAAATCGGACAGTTTATAAATTAAAAACGAACCTGTTAGGGGTAGTTTTTTATAAGTTTAAACTGTCAAAAATCTAGGAATTTATGGCTTATTATTATCTATGAACGGTCCCTATCGTGAATGCCTATTGTGGTAGTTATGTAAAAGTTTAACTTAGAACTTTATTTACTTACGTGCGTTTTGTTTCATTCCGCACCTCTTCCAGTTGTTTTACTAATTTCTGCCACTTGTGGCCGAGGGTATAAAGATGCCTGTACTATATTCTTTCTTCTATATATTCATATAAGTAACATAACATAAACAGCCTAAAGGTTTTGTTTCGTAAAAAGTATCACATTTGACTAGGTTGTCAAGTAGCCTATTTGCCTGTTTAACACTTTCAAGGACAGAACGTCTAATGACGTTCCGATTCCATGTAGTCATATTCTCATACTACCTATTATGAACCATCAATGTCCCAACCATCTGTCTGTGAAAGGGTTAATAATAATTAAGGCCGGTATTGGCCTATTTAGTACCGATCGACTCGCAAAGAAGAAGAACAGCCTCCCCTTAATCAACCTTATAGAGCACCATACCCCTTCCAGTTACTCCACCACGCGGCTCTACTGCGGGTTGGTTGAGGTGCTTTTTACGGCTAACAGCCGGGACCAACGGCTTAATGTGCCCTTCGAAGCACGGATTCACCTTACTTTTTCGAACAATTAGGTGATTCCATGTCCTTGTCACACAAAGGACAGTCCCACAAAGTGATTTTGACAATGCCCCCACAGGGAATCGAAGCCGGACTTCTAGATCGTGAGCCCAACGGATGCTGTTATGTTCAAATGTCTCTTATAATAAATATAATCCCTAAGTATTAGCATTTTTTTGTAAGTATTAACCAGTTCTTTGGCTTCCTTATAAGACAAAGCAGAAAATTTTGTTTTCTATAACTTTAAGGGGGTTAAAAAGGCCACATCAAAGCAATTCATCTACAAAAGCTATATAGCTATTTGACATTTGCCCATATAGAAATAAGTGCGCAGTTTCAACAAATAGCAAATAGCAATATTGCTTTTGAAGATGAATTGCTTCAATGTGGCCTATTCAGCCTACCATATGGCATTCGCTAGCTGGCCGGGTCAAATGAATTCAAAATTAGTTCGAACAATGGGCTATTTAAATCAAATTAATGTGACCCGATGACATATTCGTAGTTTCGCCAGTCATGAATATAAAATATTTCGCAATGTCAATCTTGCCGCGTACATAATAAAGACTTTACACACGCGTAACCTCATAGGCCAATACAGGCCTTAATTATTATTAAACAGGAAAATAGGCTACTTGACAACCTAGTCAAATACTTTTTACGAAACGTCAAAACGAAAATTCTCTTTGGAGTTTCTATAGAAATACTGGCCTGTGACGTCATCAATAAAAGCGGTCAAACGTCGTACTCATTATTACCTACTTCATTAAAAAAAAATCGAATAATAAGACGTAATGTAAAATGAGATTGATTTTTGATCCTTAGATTGGCTTCTTTTTCTAGATTAGCATTTTATAGTTTATCTCTGAACCACTGAAATAGGTGTTTTTGATACTATGTTTTTACTTTTTACTTGTTTTTCTAAATTATGTTTGAATTTGGATATAGCGATTGTTTTATCTTTTTTGACACTATGCTTTTTTCACTGAACCGGAGTGGTTTCATTTTCAACATATTTTTGACAAGTTACTTTCAATCTAGATAAAAATGGAGGTCTTAATTTTATCAGAATTTAAATGAATGTATGACTTTCCAAGATTCGTTGCCCAAAAAAGCACATATGGCACTGCTGTAAAAAATGTAATAGAATTCAATAATATATAGAATTTCATGGATAACAGACATATATGCATATTTTGTATTTTTTTTGAGTATAAAACATGACCCTTGTTATTACACCCAGGCACAACACATCTTCCACCCATAATTATTCTGATCAAAATAAAGAGAAGCAATATAGGTAGCAACATAATTCTATACATAATGTGATCCAAATATCAAGCAACAATTATTTTTATATAATGCTTCTGCCAAACACCATAGAAGAAAACACACACACACATCATGGAACATCATATAAAGAAAGAGAGAAAGTGGGAGACCAAGAAGTGCTTACCCATGTAAACAGACCAAAGAGAAGGTGAACGTCGTGTCTCATAAGGGAATGAAGGAATTGGCCTTTGATAGACAAAAATGGAGAATGCTACACACTAGAGCGTGGCTCTTAAATTAGAGATGGTGATGCTTCTGCCATTACATTGTACATACATACGTACATAAACAGCCTATATACGTCCCACTGCTGGGCACAGGCCTCCTCTCAATCAACCGGAGGGGGTATGGAGCATACTCCACCACGCTGCTCCAATGCGGGTTGGTGGAGGTGTTTTTACGGCTAATAGCCAGGACCAACGGCTTAACGTGCCCTCCGAAGCACGGAATCCTTACCAAACAAAAGACAGTCTCACAAAGTGATTTCGACAATGTCCACATCGGGAATCGAACCCGGACCTCCAGATCGTGAGCCTAACGCTCTAACCACTAGACCAATGAGGCTGTTCCATTACTTACATTGTATTTTTGAATAATTCGTCCCTGACACCGCATAAGGGCGTATCTCAGTTTTTTGCAAAAATGAGTTATTTATACCATTTTGATCGTCTAAACAAGATCTATAACGTCGCAAAAGGGTGTAGCTTTAATCACAGTATTTAAGAATTTAAGGGAAGGGCTTATCTCAAATCACGTAAAAAAAGAGCAATGCAAAAAGACGTAATTGAAATACGCCATTATGTCGTACTTCTTCAACTTGAGATACGCCCTTTCTCAGTGACTTCATTATCGTTTATTTGTTTAGTTGCGCCCGCATGAAGTAAATATCTTCCGGTGTTATTAACGAAATATATATTTTTAAGTGCCTCCAAGTAAAATTTTGTGTGCCATTGAATGTCCAACACACAGGTAAGTTGTAAAAATTCAGGTAATCCTTTGACTTCTAATAAAGAAGATAATGAAAATGATTATGACAATTTAAACCATCTTTCTGTTTCATCCATTGCACTGTCGACATCTGAAGTAGAAACCTCAGACAGTATGATGGCAATTGCCAGTTTTATTACTTTCAGCTTAACTAATTTCGACGATGAAGATTTACGTGATTTAAGTAGGCTTGAATTTATAGAAAAAGACACAGCAATGCTTCGTACAGACAACCAAATTTTTTCCAATACCATACAACCAGTCTTAGATGTCACAACAGAAAAAAAACATTTTATTCAAATCAAGTCTTGGAACAAACAAAAATGAAAACAAGAGTTTTCCTGATAATATTCAAAACCTGTTAAAAATTCATGAAAATATGAATTCAGCTCAGCAAGTGGTATGTAAGATTATAGATCGTGATTACGAAGATGCTGAAACTTTCTGACCTCTAATAGTTTTACGCCTGAATTGTTTGGAGACCTCGGTTACCTAAATGATCCTGACTACATGCCTGAGTATATGACGTCTCATAAATCACCAATATATATATATCTGCTCCAGATTGCAACAACCACCAATCATGTGAAGTAGGACATTGTAAAGAAGTTGAGCTAATGTTTTCGATGCTCCGTTCTTCTCTGCAAAGTGCATTTCGAAGAAGACGATCTACAATGTACAACGCATGGATCCAAAAACTTGCACAACATAGGCTACGGAAACGATGTATATGTACCGAAATCATGTGAAGTCACAGATTGAATGAATGAAGTATTCAGCTCGTGTCATCGATGCTCTATCTAGACACGCGGTAGCGTGTCAAACCAAGTTCAAGAAACAGAACTGGCGAGCCACACCGTGTGTAATATTACACGAACCATTTGGAGCCACTTTTGACATCCTCATAAATCAAAAACTTTTTCACATAAACTTATCAAATTTGGCTCATATATTGAGACTTGCGAGGTACATATGTGTTCTAAATTTCATAAGCTTATCTCAAACAGTTATTTACTATTTACGGTTATTGACTGACTGACTGACCTATATATTAAAACTCTAACCCAGTTCCAGATGACCAAGAGAGTTAAAATTTGGTATGCAGATAGGTAATTAGATGAATACAAAGGAATACATAAGAAACTGGCTTTTCTTTTTTTTCAAAAACATAAATGTGATATGAGAGCCAAGTTCAATATAATGATAAATGCCTTGGTTGTTGACTTCAACGACAAAAGAAGTGAGATCTAAATGGGTGCCAAGTTCAATGGTCAGTCCTGGAATTTATGTATAAGTAACACTATAACATATATCATATCTTCTTATAACATAAGATAATGTATTGCAGCCTAAGGTCTGTCTGAAATTTTGATCTCTTTAGTTTTAAGAATATTTTGTTTCTTAATTGCACAGATCTTAGATCTTTATTGTTTTTGTTTTTTTTTGTACACGATATAAAATATTACATATGAAAGTACATTTAAACACAGACACACACACACACACACACACACACACGCAATCGCTTTTATATACAAACAAACAAACACATAAATACATACAAACGCGTACTCACACACGCACATTTTAACTTCTTATGTTCCTACGTTCCGTATTTTTAAGTGTTTTTAAATGATGACAAATTGTGTTTTCGACATCAACTATAAATAATTTGCCGTTCGTAATGAATTTGTTTTATTTAAAATATAGGATAATTAGTAACACTTTCTACTTGCACCCATATTCAACTCTCCATACCTATTAAAAGCGGCGCCACAAAGGGGCGTAAGTGACTTTCAGGCCTTTTTTTCAGGAAACCATGCATTTTCCGGAAGTGTAAGAACTATAAATCTATGCCTTAATTCAACCTTTATCCACCTTATAAATTTCATGGCTGTATCTATATTACTTTAGATTTTATGAACTGAAAACCTGAGGAACTCGGAGAAAAAAACAGTTTTTACGCTCTCCTGAAAAGTTAGAAAAACTGAGATACGCCCTTATGCTTTGTCAGGGACGAATTATGTACTTACTCGACTAATAAAAAAAATAAAGTTTTGGGGAAAGTAGCCTGGAAATATATGGTAACACTGAGAAGCGTCAGCTCAGTAATTTTATATAGACAAAGTCCCCCGACGGGCAAACAACCCAGTAAAGCACATTCGTAGCGTGGCAATTTTTACCTCGATTGAAATGAATTAAAATAAAACGAAATTTTGTTGAAGAAAATCAGGTAAACGAATACACATTAATAGTGATTTATCAGAAACGCGCTTATGTGGTTTTCACTACTAATAAGGTGACGGTACCTACTTAATCTAAGCAGGTATACCTGAGTAAGTATACATATTACTTTCCAACATATTTTCTTTTTTCTTTTTTTTACGCTGTCAAGTCACGAACGGTTGGTTTTTGTCGGAATACACGAAGAACTGTGCGTGGTGCGATACAGATTTCTCGAGGAAAAAAAAAGAATGTAAAAAAAATGGTCGGGAAAAAAGACAAGCGATGTCGGGCGGGCTTGCCTCATGTCGGCGGAGCGACAGCGCCCCGGGCGATGCTAACTTGACTGACCAACTGTCTCGAGATAAGTCTTAAGATGTCTCTTTTATTTTTATGTTAAATTACCTACTCTTAACCATAGTATAGAGGTGAGCCGTGGTAGCCCAGTTGGTAGAACGCTTGCCTCTCACTTTAAGGTCGCAGGTTCGAAATCCAGCACAGGCCTCAACCAATGATTGTCGAATTTGTTTTCGAATTCATTTTTGAATCATAAATGATTATTACGTGCTCAGCGGTGAAGGAAAACATCGTAAAGACACCCACATTTCCGAGGAATGCATTTTCGGAGATATGTGACGTAACCTGTATTCGGCTGGTTTTCCCTTAGCGTGTTGGAAGGTCAGGCTGGCAGTCGCATCTGTAAAAAACCAGACCTGTCTTCAGTTTGGGTAAGCGGACCCTGTGAAAAACGGGATAATGCTAGGGAGATAATGAACCATAGAATAAAGATTGATACTACGTAAAGAACGGCAACTCTCCGCTCCCCACCAGCGGCCGAGCTAGGTTTACCTCAACCCCCTCGGTCTTACTTTAGTCTTCAATTGTATGGGCGTCAGACGTTACACTCACGTCACACGCGCGTGTATGATAACGTCAATGTGTAGTGTCTGTGTAAAACGAGGTTTTTTGTATGAAATGTCTGGGGTGTGTCTTAACTTCTCCATTTGGCAGTCCGAGATAAAAACTTTTGTTTTTTTTCTTCAAATAATCGGTTATAACGTATTCGCCAACTTAGGTACAGTCATGAGCAATATCATGTATCCACTTTAGAACCCTGTCACTATCATATTTGACATTTAATGTGAGAAGAATGAGAGAAGAATCCAAAAGCTCAACGCGGGACCGATGAATTGGGTAGACTTTAGACCAACTGCCAACTTTAGACCATAAATATTTGGACAATAGAGTTCTGACGATTCCCTTTTTTATTTAACATTTATCTCGGGTAGCTAATCTCATGTAGAGCAGTAAGCTTCCATCGTTGCATTCCAACGCACACGACTGGCTTCCCTACCTTACAAAAACATTCACCCGCACCATACAAAAATCACCCTTAGGACCTTGAAATAAACTCTACATCAACCGCACAAATAAATTTGCTTCACAATAATACTATTACAAAATTACTTTGTGCCACAAAACAACTAAAAGCAAACCTTCAGGGGTTGTTTTAAAACGTATTTTGACCGTTCACATAACTGTGTCAAATGCAATTTGCTTTACAATATTATAAGTTTGCTGTTTTAAGGCAAATTCGGCCTTATCTATTAGAAATACGAGTTGTTTGAGCTTTGTTTTAACTTTGTCGACGGCGATTTAAAAGTACTTACCTACTGTTAGCTTCACAAGTCCAGTCGGTCAACAGAAACCGAATCAGCTTGCATAATAATATAATAACCATACATACATAAAGTCACGCCTATACACCTTAACGGGATGGACATAGTTATAAGCAGCCACTGTTGATAATATTCATCGTAATGAAATAAGAAGAGTACTTATAAAAAAGTTCTTTTATAAGTTTTTTAAAGGTTATATATAATATAGCCTGAAAACGTTTTAATATAAATTGATGTTTTGCTCGCTGACTACGTTTTGTGAGTCAACATTTATAATTAAATTATTATTACCAATAAAGAACCTTGAAAAACAAACTTATAAAAAAGATATTAAATAAATTAAATCAACTTGAAAATCTGTATAAAAGTGTGAAATAATATTCTTTTAAATCATCATCATCAGCCGTATGACACCCACTGCTGGGCATAGGCCTCCCTTCCATTTGATATCAACTCAGAATCATCGTCTGAACCATCCCCCTCAGTATTTGTTACGGTGTCACTAACACCCATACCTACTTGTATTCTTTTGAATACAACTTTAGAATCTAAATGTTGAAGCCAATAGTTATTTATTAATATTCAACAGTTTTTCTCTTTTTTTTTTTCCACGTTTTCACACTGAACATAATCAATTTTTCATCTTATTTTATAGTGTGGGTTGTTAGGTAGATTACCAACCCCATCAACCCTCAAAAACTAATTTACTTTGTTTTTTATTCAACAAGGAATTAAATACTAAAACACAGTTTATCTTCTCTACTCGGATTCTTACATTTTAATTGCAATACTTAGATATAAATAATACCTATATAGAATTTTACAAAACATATTTCCTAATAAACCAGAATACTTACAACAAAACTAACAGTGTCTGCAGTTTTTATTAACATAGTTGAGTCGACCATTATAGACGGCGATACGGCTCACCAACTATGACGTTGGTCTAACAGAAAGCTCGGTGAGGTGTGGGTACTTAGTTCATCTTGTGACGAATGTACCTCTGACTACCCCAATTAGGATATAGTCGTGAGCTTATGGGTCTACACTCTAGCAAACAGCTAACCTTCAGGGATGATTCAAACCATGATTCTGAGTAGATATCAAGTGGACTTTTCTGTCGCAAAATTATGGAACTGAAAATAATTAAAAAAAAAACACAAACATTTTCCATTTCATATCAACTCAGAATCATCGTCTGAACCATCCCCCTCAGTATTTGTTACGTTGTCACTAACACCTATACCTACTTGTATGGCTACCTGAATGTACTTGTACGGGGTGTAAGTGACATCGTAACAAATACTGAGGGGATGATTCAGTGCATTATTTTGAGTTAATATCAAGTGGAATTTTCCACCGCAAAGAATTGAAATTAATTTAAAAAATAAAAAAAAATCATGAATTTTGCTACGGAAAATTCCACTTGATATTAACTCAGAATCATGGTCTGAATCATCCCCTCAGATTTGTTACGATGTCACTAACACCCTATATACGACTTTTAACTTATTTTACTTACTTATATATAGTTCTAAGAAGGGCGAAGTATGACCAGGAACGACTTAAAATCTGAAAAAGATATTATTTTTAGTACTTATGTTTCTTTTGCGTTAAAGGTAAAGGTAATTTAAAACAAAAAACATGCATCATGTTGCATGTTCACAATCCCTCTGTCGGATTTTACGATATAATTGGAAAGACAAGCAGCTGAACGTGTTCTATGTATTTTATTCGCTGTTATACCAGCATAGAAGCAATGGTACTGATTCCTGAAGACACCACTTAATTTTATTTTAAGTTATACCTGTCATTCTATTATCCGCCGAAAAGAAAAGGGACGGGTAATCGACAGGCATAAAATTTATGGAACACACATCAAACGTTTTTAAACCCTTCCAAATTTATATATATAGGCCAATTACCCGACAGAATTAAGTTGACAGCACACAGGGAGATGCCAATTTTATTCGCCCGGGTTATTAATTCATTTTAAAAGTAACAGTTGTCAATCATCCGGTTCTCTCCTTTTCGGTGGATAAGAAAATGAGGGATGTAACTTAAAATAAAATTAGGAGGTGTCTGCAGGAATCGGGGCCATTACGTATCTTCATGGTTGTACTACGTACCGTGGTAAAAGCTGTCAGGTTGAGATCAGCAAAGTTGGCAGCTGTCAATTTGCATGGTTTCTGAGCCCTAGAACATCATAATGTTTGTGTAGATATAAACTTCTCCGGTAACATCTGTTTGTCATCTATCGATGGTTGTCTGGAAGAGATAGCTTTTGGCGATATAAGAAAGAAAGCTGTGGTAGCCCAGTTGGTAGAATCGCAGTTTCGAATCCCAGCAGAGGCCGAAACCAATGATAAATGATTTTCACGGGCACAACGGCGAAGAACATCGTGAAGAAACCCACATTCCCGAGAAATGCATTTTAGAGGTACCTATTTTGGGCTGGTTTTCCCTTCGCGGGTTGGGAGGTAGTCGCTTCTGTAAAAAACCGGACCTGCCAAATCTTCAAACGGCCTAATAGCGGTGATGATGATGATGAAAAGTGAAAGATAAAGATATAAATAGAGAAAGATTTAAAGTGAAAAACCTTATTAATACGAGAAATATGCACTTTTTCGTCCCAACATCTGTGTCATACCAACGACACTTGTAAATGGCGTCGCTTACTTTCGTACTCTGAAAAAAGGGAAAATATTAAAAACATTAAAGCGACACCTTATACAGAGTGTTAGTGACATCGTAACGAATACTAAGGGATTCAGACCTTCAGATTCAGATTCAGATGATTCAGACCTGATTCTGAGTTAATATCAAGTGGAATTTTCCCAACGTCGTTTTTTTCCCTTTGCTGTATACAGGGTGTTAGTGACACTGTCTTCTTCTTGTATCGTGTGGGTTGTGTGGTAGATTACCAACCTCATCAACCCTGGTGTAAGGGTTATTATTGAGTCGTCAAAAGACCCTGACATGGATCATGTAGCGACTACATACTTACATCAGTAAGTAGTAACCGGGACCGACAGCTTAACGACACGGCTTAGTGACACTGTAAAATTTTGGGGGATGATTCAGCTCATGATTCTGAGTTAACATGAAGTGTAGTCGCAGAGGTATGGAACAGAAAATAATTCTAAAAAACGGTAGTATTTTCATGAGTTTTGCGACAGAAAATTCCACTTGACTCAGAATGATGGTCTGAATCATCCCCCTCAGTATTCGTTACGGTGTCACTAACACCCTGTATTATATCAAAGTAGACAGTAGAAACCCTAGGAATCCATAAACAGCTGAACGTTTGTTCCAGGGTAGGAAACTGCGGGTAAAGGGAAGGTCATATGCCCAGCAGTGGATATCAATATAAGAAAAAAGTTACCGATCGCATAAGCATGTCTCCGAAGAAACACAAAAGAGATATCTGCGATAAATTCATCACCAGGAAGGTGAAGAAAGCAAACACTGCTCCAAGATCGTCCAAGACCTAAAATAAAATTTACAACATAATTTAGAACTAGCATTTAAATTGCCGGTTAGCAGTTTCCTGCAAAATTGCAGGACTTGCACCAATGAGTTATTAATTTAAGTGCAGATTTCACCAACATAGTGGGCTCGACCATTACAGACGGCGATGCAGTTCGCCACCTATCACGTTGGTCTAACAGAAAGCTCGGTGAGTGTGGGTACTTAGTTCATCTTGCGATGGATGTACCCCTGGTTACCCCTATTGGGTTATAGTTGTGAGCTTAAATTATGGTATGCATTGTTTAGCATGACTACAATTTAACAGCATTAAACAATTTAGCAGCGGTTCTATATAAATGTGTGATAACAGAACAAATCCTCAAGCAAAAGAGATCGCTTCGCTAAGCTTGAGAATTTGAAAACATGCTAATAAGCAACAAAAATAAAAAGCGACAAATAAACAATAAGCAAGAAAGGAGTCTTGGAGTCTTCAATTGCTAGGTAAGCGTGATCCACCCTAGACCACGTCGTCACTTACCATCAGGTGGGATTGTGGTCAAACGCGAGCCTATTTTATTTTTAAAAAAGGAATAACAAAAAGACAAAGAAGTCTAAAGGGATTTCTGGAAGAAGCTATGTTAGCTGTCACAGCCAGTAGAATATATTTTACCGTTATGTTAAATCCGCTGAGGCAGATTAGAACGGAACTGATGATAATGTTGAACAAAATTGATTTTGAAAATACTACCTCAATTTGATTCACCAATCTGTGAACAAAATGTAAAAAAGTGGTTAAAACAAAGCAAAAACATCAAAATAAGAATGAATTAGTATTGTCACTATTGGCAGGTCCAGTTTCTTACAGAAACGACTGCCAACCTAACCTAAAGCCGAAGGGGAAAATGGATAGGTTAGTAAGGAAGGTTAGTAAGAGAATCCATTGAGAGAGTGTGAGAATCCATCCCTAACTAAAATTAAAAAGGAACTCACTCAATTAACTCCTGGTGTCTTTTCACGAGTACCACCAGGTTCTTCTTGGTCTCTGCCGAGGAGTTGGAGATGACGTGCTCGTAGCGATGGCACAGAATACGGAAATGCATGTGAGTGTACGTGCAGAATGCGTATAGATAAGTATCTGTTCCGAAAACATGGAACCCACACACATAGGCTGGAAGAAACAAAAATATAAAATGCTAATTCAAAGTAAGATGATATTAATAAGTATCTGGGTCTACACAAAACAGTCCACAGTCTCTCCTGATAAACGATTTTATGTTTTCATGAAATTGATGAACCGCATAGGAACAAATCTCCAGGCCATCGCCTGCTATTAGTTTAGATTAGACGGTCCATAATTTGGTAAGGAAATTTTCGGATCCATTTCGGATTCACACTATGCTAATGAATTCTTTGTAATATGTTACTGTAGGTGTAAGAAAAGAAAAAATAGGTGGTGACCTATTTTCCTTACTCTTTACCTGCCATTACAAAAAATATGCAGTTACCAACAGGTGAGGTAGCGTTTATACAACTACAAACTTTTATTGTTGGTGGCGCAACCACAGTCGCGCCATCATCGTGTCCTAGTGTGATATATTATGGCCCATAAATACTTACTTGAGTAAACTTGATGCATGTAGACAAAAGGCCATCGCGATTTAGTAAAAGGATCGAAGAAGTATTTTATCAGAAACGGTAATTTCAGTTCCGTCTCACCTTCCTTGTAGTAATCGTAACCCATAGACACTATAGGTAACATAGTAAAAACTACAATAACAGCTGCGCTTGAATGAAATAAAAGGCGAATCACAAAATTTAATACTTTAATGGATTCCTTTACAATCTCGACCTCTGTTTCCACAGATTTGACTTCGAGATTATTATCTTCTTGATAATGTTTATCATTATTTTTGTCAGTGACTTCGGTTTCGTCGAATTTTGGGTGTATATTTTTTAGTTTCTGACAAACTTCAAGTACTGTGTCCCTATAGTAGTACACGGGGGCACATTTTGCCGTAGCCATCAGACATATAGTGACGCAAGGAGCGATAAAACTCAGTTCTTCGAAGCTCTTCCCCATTTGTATGCCTTCATAAAGCCAATATAATTCGCCAATCACATCGGTATAGAGCCACAGTAAGTTGAAGTAGAACAAGAAGTCCGTCGTGGAAGTCCAAAATCTGCCTTCTGAAGGATATATGCGGACGCCGGTTAGCAAAAGCGCTATTCTTGTCAATTTTAACGAGTCTTTGAAATCGTCCACCATTATCAATTTTATTAGGAATTTGTAAGAATTAATTAAATCTTTACCGATGATATATGAGTATTTTCTAATCGGAACTGATTATCATAAGAGAAATCTGCAAAACTACTGAATCGATTTTGAATAATATTGTATTTCTTATTTTAAACTTTAATGCAAGAAATATGTATATCCTTTTTCTTTGTAAGTTCCCAAGAGCACAGTACCTATGCCAGTGTACAATATTTTATTTAACAGAACGATCAGTTCTCACTGCTTACGATCAAATGAGGAACATCAGGCAGAAAATTATCAATTCAAAAAGGAAAGATAATTAAAAAGGCCGCATACCTAATAAAAACGTCAAAATGTTGATCTCAAAAGGAATGACAAATTAATATGATTAATATGCTCTTCGCCGTTTGAAATTTCATTTCTTCTAACTTTTAAGTAAGTAGTCTCTTTGAGACATCAAACTTCAAACGCATAATTAAAAAGTATATTAATTATCGTGTCAATTGTAATATTGTTGTCTTTATTTTTTCCTTGTTTACTTATAATACCGACACACAATAACATAACTTCACGCCTGGAATCTCTTATGGGGTGGGCAAAACAACAACTTTTTCATTTCACCGATTTTGTTGAAGAAAAGCATAATATCCGAATAATAATATGATTGTGTGAAGATTTACGAGTACTTTAGCTGTTCTCCGGCCAAGTACATAAATAGCCTATATACATACCAATGCTGGGCACAGGCCTCCTCTCAATCAACCGGAGAGGGTATGGAGCAAACTCCACCAAGTAGTCAATGCCAATTGGGGCAAATCTACAATTCTTCTATCGTTTGGGTTGTGAGGTGGATTACCAACCCCACCAACCCTGGTGTCAGGGTTACTAATGAGCTGCCAAAGGCCCCTGACATGGCTCATGTGACGACTACTTACGTACATCAGTAAGTAGCAACCGGAACCAACAGCTTAACGTGCCTTCCGAAACTCGGATCATCTTACTTTTGGACAATCGTAACCAAACTAGGGATCACAAAGTGATTTTTGTGAAATGTCCCCACCGGGGTTTGAATTCGGGACCTCCGGACCACTGGACCACAAAGAAATCTGCAATAAGTCACGTCAACAATATTTAAAAATAAACGATTAGTAGTTTTAAAGTTGGAGCGGAAGGCAAGAGGAAAACCACTGCCATATTTTCCCCTAAAAAAGTAGCAAGGAGAATGCTACGCCGTCAAGATCGTTCGCGTTGCTCTTAAATTAGTGATGATGAGCTTAAGAATAGTCAAACAAAAATTATGTCAAATAGCAATATTGTTTCTTAGGTGAAATTAGTATGGCCATTTTGAACTCAAAGGGAGGCTTAAAAAACCACATTGAAGCAATTCATCTAAAAAAGCAATATTGCTATTTGACATTTGTTGACAATGCGGACTTATTTGTATTATGCGTAAATGTCAAATAGTATATTAGGTATTGCTTTTTAGATGATTTGCTCTTTTAATGTGGCTTTTTTAACCCCGCCGGTTAGATTTAAGACCGGTTAACAATCCACGGACACCGGTTTTATATCAACAGTTTATTCGTCCAGTGCATCTCTAAACCTTTCTTTGTCAAATACCGTTTCTATACCTCTACATTACTGAATACCGGTACGAATATAGCGACCGATGCCACTTTGTCGGCAAACGGCGGCAGGATCAAACGCTCAGTCAAACTTCAAACTTAAACTTCACAGGTAACCGCGTTTTTTGTCTGCACGCCATGTCTGCAACGGGATAGGCAGGTACGTTAATAAATTACAACTTAGTCAAGTGAAATGTTTTATAAGAAATGTAAAAACGATACATTTTTATGGTATTTGTATAGTACCTACTGAGATTTGACGTCATCAATAATTACGGTCAAACGTCGTTCTCGTTGTTAAGTACCTAATAGGCTAGTTTCCAACTAGTCAAATCAGTTACTTTTTACTAAACGTCAAAACACGAAATTACTATGGAATTTGTATGAAAAAGCACTCTGTGACGTCATAGAAAAACGTGACAAAATGTCGGACTTATTATTACGTTTTTCTTGATTAAAATTCATAAATAAGTTTAATAGAAAAAAGAAAATGTTTTTCGTTAGTTTTAGATGTGTCTTTATTTAGTACCTAATCAGAATTTCATAATTTATCTTGAAACTTGTACACGACCCAATTCAAAATCGTAATTATGTCACAAAGAATAAATTGGATTGTTTTTGATCATCAGACTGGCTTCTATTTTCAAATAGACGGTTATTGATGACTTTATAACTGTGTGTTGTGTATTCCATTCAAATTCCATAGATTCTTTTTTCTTTGTATTACGTTATGAAAAAGTTACTCATTAGATTCAGCCGTCATCTAGCCTCTCAGCATTAGCGCATAATGTCCTTTTCCCAAAGTATCCTTTCTGGAAAATTTTGCATATTGAATGAATAAATACAAACAAAGAACAGGGGGGTTGAAAAGGCCACACCGAAGCAATTCATCTTAAAAAAGCAATATTGCAATTTTACATTTGCTCATATAAACAAATGTCAAATAGAAATATTGCTTTTTTAGATGAATTGCTTCGATGCGGCCTTTTTAACCCCCAGATACCTAAAGGGAAATACTAAAAACTGAAAGTATTAATGTGTGTGTGTAAGTATTGCGTGTGATGATCGTTTCACTCACATTTTTACATCGGCTTCTACGAAATACCTCAGTACATTCTAACCTATTTACATCCCAAGCCAAGCCGAAATCAGACCGCTTCATGCTTACAACCGAAACACGTTTTGAATTTAAGTAAAAACATTCACAATTTTAAACCCACCCTCGATTATCTGTCTCTACTTTAATGCTTTAGTGAGAAAGGGACAACATATAAATATGCATGCTGTCCTTTACCGTTAGGTAGCCATCTAGAGACCTCTACATATAAACGACTACCTGTTTTTCCTAGAAGCCGCGACCGTTTGAGCAAAGGACCCATCTAAACTTGAAGGTTGCTTTGACACAAGTTCTCTTGGAAAAAAAATATATCCAGAAATTGTTTTCAATGTTTCAATCCAAGTATCTTCAGTCATGAGCATAATGTACCCACTTTAGGACTCTGTCGCACTAACATATTTGACATTTAGTGTGACTTACAGTTCAATTTGTCAAAAAAGTTAATGTGACATGGTACCGAAGTGTATACATATTAATGCTCGTGACCGTAGTTGTTACATGAGCCCTTGACGCCTCAATATAAACCTTACACTAGGGTTGATGCATTCGGTCATTGATCCGAAAAGTTTCGTTTCGTTTATAGAGTTGATACAATAGGGTATTTGACTTCAAAAGATAAATTATGAAATACTAATCTAGAAATAGAAGCCAGTCTAGGATGATCAAAAAACAATCTCATTTTACTTTTCGACTTATTTTCGAATTGTATTTATGAATTAAGTAACAATGAGTACGACGTTTGACCGCTTTTATTGATGACGTCACACACACGACAGTATTTCCATACAAACTTCAAAGAAAATTTAGTTTTGAGGTTTCGTAAAATGTATCTTATTTGACTAGATTGTCAAGTAGCCCATACGAGAGAATATAAGAATAGAATAATTTTAGAATAGAATAGAATAATTTTATTTGCTTGGATACATGGTTGTTACAAGATGGTCACAATTTTATGTATAAGGATCTCATGATCCACCAAGTGTATGGCATGCAAAAACTTACAAGAAATGAGATAATCATAAATTATTACAATAATTATTACAATGAAAGACATAATTAACAAAATAATGTCAAAGAAATTAATATACAATATTACAATTATTTAAATTGATAACATTCAATGTCAATTATTACGGAATGTCAACGTGATTAAATAAATATATCAATTAATTATTATATTACACTTATAGTCAAAATAATCTTTAAGGCTATAAAAATTCATTTCTACTAGCCACTTACGCAGCGTTACGCTAAAACACTTTGCCCGAAGTTCTCTAATGTGACTGGGAATATGGTTGTAAACCGTAATGCTCATAATGTGACAATTTTTCTGGCTAAGTTTACTTTTGCATAGTGGCAAAGTAGCACGACTAAGTAAGAACGACTAAATAATGGATCTGGCTATTTTTTACTTTTATGTATGTACCAATACCACTCTTCTTCTTCTTCTATCGTGTGGGTTGTGAGGCGAATTACCAACCTCATCAACCCTGATGTCAGGGTTACTATTGAGCCGCCAAAGGCCCCTGACATGACTCATTTATATGACTACGTACTTACACAGTAAGTAGTAACTGGGACCAACGGCTTAACGTGCCTTCCGAAGCACGGATCTCGTCTTACTTTCGGACATTTAGGTGATCAGCCTGTAATGTCCTAACCAAACTAGGGACCACAAAGTAATTTTTGTGATATGTCCCCACCGGGAATCGAACCCAGGACCTCCGGATCGTGAGCCCAACGCTCAACCAGTGGACCACGGAGGCCGTTTCCAATACCACTAATATATGAATTGCTTCGATGTGGCCATTTTAACCCCCCTGGTCCTGCGCTCTACCGTGCGCTTAGGTATTTATTACGCGGCAGGGTCCGGAGCTCTAAGAAACGTTTTTTTGTAGGAATAGTGTGATATTGAACTGAATGAATAGTAAAATTCTTATAAGTCGAGGCCACTCTCGAAAGTGGGAACGGCTATGCTGTTTATTTTAACAATTTAGTAAGTAGCTGTTTTTTTACGTGACTTACAAGTATTGTAGGTTTGCCACAGATGGCAATACCTAGGCTAATTTCGAATTCTGATTACTAAATAAAGATAGATCTAAAAGTTACGAAAAACATTTTCTTTTTAAACGGTTTTTTTTTTTTTTTTAATTAAGATGCGTTTGCTCTTGACTTCGTTCTTCTACAAGAAGAACGGACGGACGGAACATACGGTTTTATTTCTATTCAACTTATTTATGAATTTTAATAAAAAAAAAACGTAATAATAAGTCCGACATTTCATCAAATTCGAAGTCCCTAGAGTTAATAATTACTATGGCGATAGAACTCTAAAAAAAATACTTCCCTACTTACTGAATAGTTTGCCTGAGAACATCCGTCTAGAACCAAATAAAAGTAAATATAAAAAAAATACATAAACAACACCTTCTAGACTCGTGTCCTAGCTAACTTATTATTCCTAGTTAACTTATGTTATTAATTGACTATTAGATATAAGTTCATATTATTAGGAGAGACTCTTTCCTGCAGACAAACTGTTTAAACAGTTTTGCAGGGCATTGATAATTGTATTTTTAGTATTAAGATTTAATAAATAAATAAATAAAATAAATAATCACGTTTCTCTATGACGTCACAGGTTGCTTTTTCATACAAATTCCGTAGTAATTTTTTAGTAAAAAGTAACTGTATAGACTAGTAGGAAATTAGCCTATTGTAAAAGGTGCAAATCAGTTTCGCCAAAAAATGCAGACACGTCAGTGCGACGAATTATGTACTGTTGTTGGCTACGGGTCTTTTTGGCGGGAACGGGACGGTTACTGTCTTCATTGAATAATCGAAGTGGCGTTTTGTGGTTAATGATCGCATTAAGTTAGTCGGAAAACATTCGCGATAGTTTTATTATATCGGAATATTCAATAAACAAAGTGTACCTATATATTTTCGCTTCGTGCCAACTAGCCGCTTTATAACTCAAAAGTTTATGCGGACTTTTGAGTTAATTCGTTTGGAGTTCGGAGTAGGAGTCTGCTCCGAGGGTGTGGGCTTAGGTTTCATCATTCATCGTCATCACCTTTCATCATATTAATCATATATACTTAACTGGTTCCCCAAGATACAGACACAGTCTGTTGAAATGCCGCTGTTTTTACTTAAATTGTAAAATTGGCCACAATATTGTATTTAACAAAAATATCTTTGTAATGTGTTTGTGCAATAAAGTTATTATTATTGTCATTAATAAAAAAAAGACATAAGACATGGCTGTATGGGCATAGTTCCCTTTGCCTTGTCCTTCGCGGAAAACCAAAACAAAAAAAAATGTTGTTGACTACTTGTGCTTACCAAACAATCGCGAGTTTTCTCACAAGATACGTACGAGTACATGTACAGTACTATGTTTGTTTTTGTCGCCTGTTTCTAAAGCCATTGTGTTGTGATCATTAGAACCGTTGGAATGGAACCCAGGTACCATTCTACTTCCAGCGATAATGCAATGGCTACAAAGTGTTAAGGTTGTCTATAAGAAACTGCTTTATAGGCCTTTTATATTATTAGGAGCTCGGTGGCGCAGCGGTAAACGCGCTCGGTCTGCGATTGTTGAAGTTAAGCAACTTTCGCAAAGGCCGGTCATAGGATGGGTGACCACAACAAAAAAGTTTTCATCTCGAACTCCCCCGTGCTTCGGAAGGCACGTTAAGCCGTTGGTCCCGGCTGCATTACATAAACAGCCTATATACGTCCCACTGCTGGGCACAGGCCTCCCCTCAATCAACCGGAGGGGGTATGGAGCATACTCCACCACGCTGCTCCAATGCGGATTGGTGGAGGTGTTTTTACCTGCGGCTAATAGCCGGGACCAACGGCTTAACGTGCCCTCCGAAGCACGGAATCATCTTACTTTTTCGGACAATCAGGTGATTCAAGCCTGAAAAGTCCTTACCAAACAAAGGACAGTCTCACAAAGTGATTTCGACAATGTCCCCATCGGGAATCGAACCCGGACCTCCAGATCGTGAGCCTAACGCTCTAACCACTAGACCACGAAGGCTGTTACTAGACCACGGAGTTTATCTATGATAATTACGTTGAATAAATGATTCCGATTCTATTTCATGGGACTTAAACATAGCTGACGAGGTGGTGTACTATACACCTCTGTCTACCCCTTCGGGGAAACAGGCGTGATGCTATACTGTGTTATTAGCATTGCGTACGGTCAGGATACTAATATGTATACAACTTGAAACCATGTCACATTAACATTTTTAACAAATTAAACCGTAAGTCTTATTAAATGTCAAATATGATAGTGCGACAGGGTTCTAAAGTGGGTACATGATACTGCTCATGACTGTACAAGTATGTGAGTAGATTAGGTGTTTGTAGTATAGTAGGTACATTTTCTGCGTCTGCCTCTTTTGCTCTAGGCAGTACACCATCTTTCTGCCCTATTGTCATATTGTTGCTGCGAAGAGTGGAGAAGTGCGGATTTGACTAATCACAGCGTTCGAGAGAGCGAAAAACGAAGACGCTCTGTCACTCACTCCCTCACGGTGATTGGTCGACTCCTGGACATCTCCGCTCCTCTCCGCACAGCTCTGCGTCAATGAAAACGCAGCCTAAGCGCCTTGTTGAAAAATCACAATCACACAAAATCACAAACCCTACATTTAATTCAATGAAGGACTTTCCAGGCTACGTTTCCCAAAGATCATATAGATGGCGCTATCAAGATTTAACGTTATTATTACATATTTTCTCAGTACTTAGGTCATTATTAAAAAATAAAATGTAGGTATTCTTCAATATTACTAACTAAATAATTAAGTTTTCTTTGGAAATCAGTAAATTTAATACAAAAAGTATAACTCAAGGAGATTCGCCCAATCCCGTCAATCTCGAATCCCGATCCCGAAAAATTAAACGAGATCTCACGAGTTGTGGACAATTTTTCCTCACCTTATAGTTGTCTGGAAGAAATCGCCTTAAGCGATAAGGCCACCATTTGCAATGTACTTAGTTAAGAGACTTTTTGTAATTATTTATTTTTATTTTGGTGCAATAAAGTGTATTTGTATTGTATTGTATTGTATTGACAATTGGATATTTGACTGGATCAAAGATAAACTATAAAATGCTAATCTGGAAATAGAAGGCAGTCTAAGATGATCAAAAATCAATCTCATTTTATATTTCGACTTATTTTCGAATTTTATTTATGAATTAAGTAACAATGAGTACGACGTTTGACAGCTTTTATTGATGACGTCAACGGACAGTATTTCCATACAAACTGCAAAGCAAACTTTCGTTTTGACGTTTCGTAAAAAGTATCTCATTTGACTTGGTTGTCAAGTAGCCTGTTGTCAAAAATTACATTTTCATAGGATGCAACGTTTAGTTCATAATATATTATGGCCGTGTGCAAAAAAGTCCTTGCTACTTGATAAAAAATACTCGGTTTTTCTGACGATCCAATGTCAAATACAATAAACGACGCTTATGAAGCCCTATTCTATTCTAAGTTGTGAACTCGAACTTTACTCGGCTGCGTTCTCAGTTGAAGCGACCTTCGTACAAAATCGGTAATATTCTTAGAAGGCCCCTGAACCTTAACTCGGGTTTACTCCATTAAGGTTGATGTAGTTGTCGTGGCCAGGGGGTTAAAATGGCCACATCGAAGCAATTCATCTAAGAAAGCAATATTTCAATTTGACATTTGCGCATACAAAACAAAGTGCGCAATGCAAACAAATTTAATGTCAATTGCAATATTGCTTTCTTATATGAATTGCTTCGATGTGGCCATTTAAACCCCCCCGATCGTAGAGTTGATCATTTCATTATGTGTTCGACCATTTCATGAAATGGTCATATTTTATGAAATAGAATATCACTGGTTGGCCACATCATGATGTAGTTTGGCCAGATCAATGAACACAAAACGTTTAACGATATGAGCAACTAAATGCATGAAATCGCTTTAAGCGATAAGGCCGCCATTTGCCATGTACCTAGTTAAGTCTTTTGTAACTATTTCTTTTTTATTTTGGTGCAGTAAAGTATATTTGTATTGTTTTGTATTTATAATGCATAATTACTTCATGATATGGCCAAACGTTAGCGATCATATCGTAAAATTAGTAACATTATGATGAAATGAAGATGAAATGGTCGAGCATATCATGAAATGATCAATTCTAAGATCAGGGGCAATTTGGTGTTCATTACGTAGCTAATTTAAATCTGCAAAATATTTGTGTTCACACTCTCCGCAATGTACATCAAATTGTCTTTGTAATTTACAATTGTAAGTTTTATGAAACAGACCCCTGGCCACGACATAAGCATGACGTCATTATTCATATTATGTTGGCAGTATGATATGCTCGACTCCAGTGAGTAAAGTCCTCAAATCGAGGACGTAATTGTCAACTTAAAATACCAAAATGCTCAGTTGAGAGTCGAGTGGAGGAAGTTTCGAGTTAACATCTTAGAATACGGGTGTTAAAGCCGTAGTCTCCAGAACCTTGACTCACTCCTATCCAACACCTACTTTATTACAGTACCCATAAGACTCAATTTCCACACATTTTGAAACTCCTGACTTTGTTTTTATTATTGTCCAATCGATCTCTACATTTTGCAAAGATGATCTTATATTGTATGCAATAACGTTGATATTTCCACGCTCAAACAATTGTTTCATAATACAAAATTACATTTGCGTTTGTATTCGTTCTTAAAGTGATGTTCTTTAGGTCTAAATTGAACAGTTTGGTTTCTTTTAACAGAATTATTCGCGTACGCTTCGTGGGCTCAGTAGCAAAACTGATCAGTTTTGCAGTTGCCTTGGACCGTATGCCTGAGTCGTTAAGGTGTATTTTGTATTTTATCAGTAGTATTAAAGTTCTACCCACATAAAGAGACTGGTTAAGTCTACTTGAGATAATAATCTGAGTTTTGCCCGGTAGTTTCGCAACGACCCTAATGTATGAAGCAAGACGGGTATTTTATAAGCAAACACCTGTTGCGTTTCCGCCTTATTAATTGTTTTCCTAACAATAAAAAATATTTGCCTACGCAAAACATAATATAATATCTTACGTCTCCTACTACAAGATAGTAGGCTGAGCTGTAGGCCATCTACGGGGTCCACAGGTGGCGGATAGTGGAACGGCCATCAGATATGATGGTGAGCTGCGAATATAAAAATAAGCAGTCCCCGACCAAACAGCGACAGGATTAGCAGAACGTAGTGGGTAGCTCACTGGGACGGGCTAACCTATAAAATGTTACTTAGGTTCTATGACGATCTTGTGACGTAGCGAATAGGCGCCGCTACTTCAAAAGCGCACCCCTGATACCGGGCAGCAGCGGTATCAGTACTGGTTGGAGGCCGAGGAAATGGATTCTGGTAGGGCTCTAGCTTGAACATCACCGATTGAGAAATTGGTCGGTGTACTGTGGAACGGAAGGCGCCCCGATGGGCGACCACCGTTCTATACGCCCTATCTATGGAGTAATGGCGATTACTCCACCGACAAGAGCGCAGCTCCTAAATAAAGAGACGTATCCATCTTAACTTAAGACTTCAAAGGTCCAAGTCACTGTGGTCCTGTGGTACGCCCGCTTGCTTCTCAAACGGGGAGCTCTGATTCGAACACCGGTACCAGACTTGCACCAATGTCCCCGATTCCTGCAGACACCTCCTAATTTTATTTTAAGTTATAGCCGTCATTTTCTTATCCGCCGAAAAGGAAAGGGACGGATGATTGTCAACAAGTTAATTTTAAAATTAATGAATACCCTTTGAATAATAATTTTAAAGTGTATGATGATGATCTCTCCGACCGATTTCGGCCATGGCGACCACTTCGACTCCTAGTCGGCACGACGCGACGCTGACGCGCCCGAAGATGGCTTATGTAGCCTATCTTGAACTCCCGCGCACAGTGAGGGCACCTGAGCACACCGTTTTGGTAATTGATGAATATGAAGCGATTGATGAATGTGGAGGAAGCAAAAGAAGTGTGTCAGGATCGAAGCAAATGGAATTCTATAGTCTCCACTTACTTGTGGGAATTAGGCGAGTTTATGTATGTAGGTATGTCCCAAACGATCAGAATATGCTGCAAATGTTCTCTGCAAGAAGATAATCATAAAGAAAATTGTATCTTGAAGACTTTTTATGAATGAACTTGCATTCATCATAGGTAATATCACGGTCTGTAATCCTTAATAGGGTAGGTAGAGTCACAAGTAACTAGAAAACTTGTTGCAGCTAAATAAAAGAGGGGCTTAATGTAAAATAAAAGTCACTTTCTCTTCTTATTTAGACCCTTCGTCCGAAGGTTGTCTGAAAACAAATGCTTCTAGCAAATAAGTTCTATTGTTCTTGTCTAACTTTTGTTAATTAGTCATGTTTACCCGGTAAGCATGAAAAAATATTTTATTATAATTGCTATTCTATATTCTATAGTAGGTCTTAGTCGGCAAATGCAAAAGCATCGTTCCCTTAAGTAAATAAAAGACCAAAAAAAAGGGAACGTAATAATTAGGAAGGTATTTAAGTTTAACTATTATATTATTTCCAATTGTCTATACTTTAGAACGGTTTATTTTACAGTTCAAATTGTTTGATTGCTGTTTTGTGCCGCTAAAGGACAAACGGTTATTGTTAACTACTTATTATATTTAACTGTTTAGAAAAAAAAGGTTAAAAGTCCTTGGGCCAAATGCAACTTTGTACTTACTGACACGCAAGCATTGCTGTAACCATTATTATTTGTCAAGTTAGTTGTTTAACCGACTTCTAAAAAGGAGGTTAGCTATTCGACTCGCCTATCGACAATAAAGGTAATACTTTAAAATGTAGAACATTGATAATATTTAGGGTGTTAGTGACATCGTAACGAAAACTTTGAGGGATCATTCAGACCATGACTCTTGAGTTGATATCAAGTGGAAATTTCAATCACAAAAATATACTCATACTCATTTATTCATACAATTTTTAAATTTTACATGTCAAATGTCTACTTATAAATATCAAGTACCCATAGTTAATAATACATAATAATATCAGTGATGTCAACATATTATCTATCCATTACAGAACTCATCCATGTTATAAAAAGCACATTTAACAAGCCATTCTCTTAGTTTATTCTCAAATTTGAAATCGTTTTCACAATTTTTTATGTCGGTAGGGACTCAAACTATAGTACTAAACTATGGGACTCAGGGACTATAGTCAGTGGCGGATTTACCAGTAGGCTGAGTAGGCTGAAGCCTAGGGCGGCAGATTTTAGGGGGCGGCAAATTTGGCCCAAATTTTTTTTTGTCTTACAGAAAAAATAAATTAATATTATATACACAAAGAAAGAAGTGACAAGAATTTTAACATTTTAGTAATTCACAGTAAACTGAACATTCTTACGTCTGTACGGGCTTCAACCGAACATATTTTGCTAACTTTGCGCCGTGCTTTTGGTAGCGCTGCGCACTCGATTATAATTAGTGTGTCAATATGAAACGGTCACTCAACATAAAGGATACGTACTAGCCACGAGCGCTAATAGACAAATTAATACTTAAACGAATCTTTGAGTTAACGATCAACTCCTACAACTGCAACTGAAGGTGGAGCGACGAAGCCGGAACCCAGCTTTGGCCCTTACATCGTTTGGTCCTTCGAGCTACTAGTGAAGTGTTGTGTTAGTGACTGTGATAGCGAATCGGTGCTTTTGGCCTCCCACAAGCAGGTCTCACCAACTGCATTGAGAAAGCGCACATATCACTGTGTAACTAGCACGTACTTCTTCCAGCGAAGCCACGATGGCAACTAACATAAATTCCTTTAGAAACAAAAGGTGATCTACGATAACATCAAGCAAATCACCTCCAACTACGCTAAAGATCCTGTTCAACGGAAGAATTTGGGTTATCGATAAAACGTGTAGAGGCTTTGGAGGCTCACTGGGCTGACTTTAGCATAAATCACGAGAATCTTGCACCACCAAACTGCGGGTCGTTTTTAACGCCTCTATTAAAACGGACAGTAACTACAGTCTCAACGATCTCATGGAGACAGAACCCAACTTGCAATAGGATATCTGCTCTCTCATTATCAAGTGGAGGAGCGATAAATACGCTCTCACTGCCGATATTGAGACGATGTTTCGCGTCATATTTTTACACGAACATCAAAGACCTCTGCAAAAAATCATCTGGCAGTCATCTCCCAACAATATACTACAGGAGATGGAGCTGTGTACGGTAACGTACGGGATGAAAGCAGCCCCGTTTCTTGCTATGCGCACACTAAAGCAACTGGCAGATAACGAAGGACACGAGTTTCCTATGGCAGATAAAGCAGTACGTCACCAATTCTATATGGATGACGTCATTACAGGGCACAATACATTAGAAGCTGCGCGCACATTACAAAAACAACTTTTCGAACTGTTACGGAAGGGTGGACTTACGCTGAGAAAATAGGCAACTAACGATACGAGTCAACAAAATGTCTTTAAGTTCAAACAGGATACACCAACAAAAATGCTTGGACTTGGCTGGAATACATCATGCGACCAGTTTTGTTCACGGACCGGGAAAATAACTAAACGGATGTTATTATCGGACATAAGCAAGCTATACAACCCCCTCGGGTGGCTTGCTCCGACAATTGTCAGTGCTAAAATATTATTCCAAAACTTGTGGAATAATGAACTTACTTACCTGGGATGAACCTATACCCGACGAAATGGCGAAAGAATGGAAAAAATCCAGTCAGAGTTGGAAATTTTATCCGAAATAGCAATACCCAGGTGGATAAATAGTGACAGTAAGCACATTGAACTAGTTGGATTTTGTGCGAAAAGGCCTAAGCCTGCGTAATTTACATCAAAACAACTAACGAGCACGGTGAATGCGTCACAAAACTGAACTGAACAAGAAACCTTCCCTGTCGAGACTGGAACTATGTGGAGCGCTTCTACTGGCGCGGCTTATGGAGAAGGTCATGCTTGAACTTACCATTCACTGCTGGACGGACTCCTGGGTCGTGTTGGCGTGGCTGCAAGGAGGCTGAACTGGAAGAAGCTGAGATACCAACGTGAACTGGGAAAAATATGTCTCTAATCGAACGGCAATCATTCACTCGATAATACCCGCTACACAATGGAAGTACGTCAAATAAAAGGATAATCCTGCCGACTGTGCTAGTAGAGCATTACTGCCGTCTCAGCTTATAAATTTCGATTTGTTGTGGCACGGACCTAGCAGGCTGAAAACGGGACATAAGGCCGACTTGGAAAGCAAGGATGTCCGCCTTAGATGTCTAAAATCCATTTTGCACATCAAGTGGCAGGATCAAGTTCCAAACACAGAAGTTTTGCGTCGTGCTGGTCTATCCGGAATAGAAGCGCTCATCATAAAGCACCAACTGAGCTGATGCGATCAAGTCTTGCGAATGGATGACAGCAGATCACCGCAAGCAGTTTTCTATTCCGAGCTCTCTAGCGGAAAGCGAAAACATGGTGGGCAATATCTCCGTTACAAAGACGTGCTTAAACGGAATCTCGTGGCATGTGAGATACCAACTGCAGTTGGGAGGAGGCGCCGCACCGTTCACAAGAGCGTCAATTTATTTGAAAAGAAGCGTTTACAAGATCTCGACGCAAAGCGTCAAATACGGAAGACTCGACCGAAACCCTCCTATAATTACACAATCAATTCGCCAGGCCAGCTTTAAGTCGAAGTTCGGTTTCGCCAGCCACATCAGAGGTCACCACAACAACGAGCCAAGATAGTTATTTAGGAGTCGCCGTCACCGGATACGGTTTGGACGACATGATGATGATAATTAGTACATGCTGCTGTTTAGCTCAACAGTATACACTTCACTAAATCTTCGGCTGTAAAAATAGTCTAGAAACTGATCCAACTATCCCCTAGTTTACAATCATACTAATAACGGGAAAAAGCCGATGTAATGAGGACGATAGAACACAAATCATAAAGTTGCAATTTCATTAACAGAATAAATGTAATTAATTTGATTTGATTTGAACTAGCGTATCGAATTTCAGAGGTCAGTAGGGGCGGCAAAAATTTAATAGCCTACTGGCGGCATATTTGTAAATCCGCCACTGACTATAGTACTGAAAATAAAAAAAAAAACACTCAAATTTTCATGAATTTTCTGACAGGGAATTCCATTTGATATCAAATCAGAATCGTGGTCTGAATCGTCCCCCTCAGTATTCGTTACGGTGTCACTAACACCCTGTATTGGCACGCTTTTGATCAATCTCACGTAATGATAAGTGACGATGTGGTCTAGGGTGGATCACGGTTACCTCATCATCAGCCGTACGACGCCCACTGCTGGGCATAGGCCTCCCCCAAGGATCTCCACGACGATCGGTCCTGCGCTGCCCGCATCCAGCGGCTTCCCGCGACCTTCACCAGATCGTCGGTCCACCTTGTAGTGGGCCTACCCACTGAGCGGCGACCGACACGTGGTCGCCATTCCAGAACCTTTCCGCCCCATCGGCCATCGGTTCTCCTCGCTATGTGTCCTGCCCACTGCCACTTCAGCTTTGCAATTCTCCGAGCTATGTCGGTGACTTTAGTTCTCCTGCGGATCTTCTCATTTCTGATTCGATCAGGCAGGGAAATACCGAGCATAGCCCTCTCCATTGCCCGCTGAGCGACACGTCGGGATCGGTGTCACGGTTACCTAGCAAATGCCTATTCACTCTAGCCTTGATATCAAGTGGCATTTCCTCTAGGAAAATTCATGTCTTTTTTTAATTATTTTCATTTCCATACTTTCGCGACGGAAACTTCCACTGGATATCAACTCAGAATCATGGGCTCAATCATCCCTCAAAGTTTTCGTTACGATGTCACTAACACCTTGTATTATTAAAAAAAAGTAACAATAAACCATTTTGTTTTGGCTGTCTGTTTATTGTAGTTGTAAACGAAAGTAAACTTAGCCATAAATGCCGTAATGTACCGTGATATAGGTACGGTCACGAGCATTAATATGTATACACTTTGGTACCATGTCACATTAACTTTTTTGACAAATTGAACTGTAAGTCTCACTAAATGTTACATATGTTAGTGCGACAGTGTCCTAAAGTGGGTGCATTATATTGCTCATGACTGTACTAATACAATTGTTTCATTCCATCATTGTTACTTTTAAAAACTTCGTAGGTACTTAAATGCTTTTACGAACAATCACATTTGTGAATGTCGTTTTCGAAAAATAGGATCGTCGTTTGTGGAAGTACGCGGTCTTTGCCCTCACGGCGAATAGGGGTGATCGTATGTGTGTACATTTTATTACCTAACTAGACATAGGACGCTTTCAGGTTTTGCAGGACGCAGGAGGTTTTATCTCAGGACGTTCAGGAGGGTTCGAATCCCGGTGGGGACAATAATTGCCGTTCTATACATAGTATTATTCCTTATTCTATGCTTGTAGAATGATATAAAGTAACATTTAAACAGCCTTCGTGGTCCAGTGGTTTGAGCGTTGGGCTCACGATCCGCAGGTCCCGGGTTCAAATACCGGTGGGGATATATCACACAAATCACTTTGTGAGCCCTAGTTTGGTTAGGAGATTACAGGCTGATCACCTCATTGTCCAAAAAGTAAAAAGATCCGTGCTTCGGAAGGCACATTAAGCCGTTGGTCCCGGTTATTACTTACGTAATACGTAATTGATGTAAGTACGTGATCGTTACATGAGTCATGTCAGGGGCCTATGGCGGCTCAGTAATAACCCTGGCACCAGGGTTGATGGGGTTGGTAGTTCACCTAACAACCCACACGATAGAAGTAGAAGATCTCAGGACGTCCACCACCGCCTTATTATCATTCCAATGAATATCCTCTATGCTTTTTGTACCTAATTATTTTATGTATTTTTTTAAGTATTGTTAATGTCTTGTCTTTGTGTGTGGCGTCCTTTTATAATAAACAATTTCTATTTTATTCTATACATACTAGGTTTTTCTCTTCTTTTAATCCTTTTAACCCTTGTTCGAATGTAGGACTCGAATAACCCCCCTGTTATTTAAAAAGGCCGCATCAAAGCAATTCATCTAAAAAAAGCAATATTGCTTTCTGACTTTTGTTTGCATTGCGCACTTACTTTATATGCGCAAATGTCAAATTGCAATATTTGCTTTTTTCTCTCCTTGCGATCTTTTGCAGTCTCGTGTGTTTGCGCTAGCCTATTTCTATGTTTTATTCTTCTATCTTTATGGTTTGATTGTCTTCTCTTCAAATTTTCGCTCTCTAAGAACGGTCGTTGTCATCTGTAATTTCTTTTTTCGCTTTTATTTTACTTTTCTATTGTGTAATTATTTAGTAAAAGTGTCATTCGTTTGGTTTCTTTTTATTTCCGTCCACTTGCTGCCGACCATTTACTGGGGGGAGCACAGCCTTCCCTTTTGCCCTGCTTTTGAGACGTAAGTATATAGGTTGTTTTTATACGTATTATGTTACCTTATATTATAATAATTTTACCTATTATTATTGTTAGGGTACGTAATGTTTATTTTATTATTATTAGATTATTTAACTTAATAACAGACGGAATAAAGTCGTGAATCTGTGTCACGACTTTATTATTTTTAATTTGGAACTAGCAAATTATTATTTTTTTGTTGTTATTTTTGAACTCTTTTGCGAACGGCAACGTTTTCCCGCCTTTTTAAAAGGCGGTGGCGGGAATTTTGTTCGGTTGCGGTAATCTGCTATGAAGAGTTGGAGAGTTAACATTGTTTATGAAAATATAACATTATTCAAGAGAATTGCTGAATTGTTTGATTAGGACGAGCACCTTCCCACCTGAGAGCAGTAGTATTATCATTATTACATTATTATATATAAAAATAAAAAACTTATTCTAAGGTGGGCAAATGTGACTAAGAGCGATCTCTTCCATATATTGTCATTATACCAATGTCAGAGGGAGAAATGAAATTCAATATTAATTTGTAACTTAAACGATGACTTTTAATACATTTCGTATGTTACATTCGTTCATAATTTGTACAAAACAATGTATTGCATAGTATACAACGTTAGAGTTCTCAGTTCGACCATAATGCTAACATCACAATTATTAATGATAATAAACAATTAAAACTAACTAATTAACTAACTTTACGTATCAATTGAGATCGTAGCTTTTGGGAGACAGGTAAAAAAATTACATTTTTAAACTGAAGTTGCTTATAGATAAATATAAAAATAACAGCGTGTGGTATGACCAAATATTACTATCACCTTGGACCACTTACACCAAAACATTTCGATTTAGGTTCTTAATTTGAAATGTATTTGTTTCGTGCGATTTTGTTTTAATTTTATAATTCACATAATGAATTAGACTCTCATTTGGTTGAACCGAAACTAGATAATTTCAGAGTGACGATTCAATTCAAAATTTAAAGTGAATTGAAACAAAAAATGTCTCTTTCCAAGAAAGTAAAACCCGTCATGTACAGTGAAAATAATTATCATTTTTTATCTTAAATTAAGAGAGAATGAGATGGAAACTTTGGATTTTCTGTCCCTTTCATAACCGTTACCGTCATTGATATGCTTCGGCTGAAAATATTTAATAACAAGTTTAACAACCATTGATGTGTAATACTAAATAATTATGTTACTATAGCGACAACTCAATAAGATTTTTTAAATTGTTTTGAGAAACATAATCACGCCCCATCTATATAGTAATGGCGATTACTCCACCGACAAGAGCGCAGCTCTTAAATAAAGAGAGAGAGAGATGTATATTTCTTAAGTCACCAGAAAAAATAAAATGGACCTACAAAATAGTCCGTAGTAACTATAAATCGCTTTTGAAGACAACAAAAATAATTAATAATGGCTACATTCAAGAAAGTTATCTGAAATCGCTGGGACGAACGGGGATTTTAGGTAAGTTACTTTTTAGAAACAATGTTTTGAGTTTACACAATTTCCAAAACACGTAATGTTTACAAAAACATGTTTAGGTCATTTTGAATGCCGATAAAGGCATAGTATTTTCAATGAAACAGTGTTTATAAACATCTGCTTTCCCAGAGAAAAACTGTGTTTAGTGTAGTTGGTCTATTATGACCTAAGTATATTAAAAACTTAACATGTTTGTCAGTTATTGTATGAATGTTTTTGAAAGTACCTACCCAAAATAATAAAAAACAAAGTTGAAAGATAGGTAGGTATCTAACAAAAAACATGCCTAGGTAGGTACTTTTAATATTAGTCAATGTACTGGATTACAGAAATGTAATAAATTATCTTATAATCTACTTAAGTAAGTACTTGTCTTATTTATGTACTTTCTCAAGAATAGACAAAAAACTTCATTTAATGAATGAAAGAATTGAAAATGTCATTCATAAGTTCAGTCAAAGATTTGCAATGCAATATAAATATCAATGGTTATGGAGTTGTATAATATGTTGTGATAAAAAAAATACATACGACATGGCTGTATGGCATAATTCCCTTTGCCTTGCCCTTCGGGGAAAATCAAAACAAAAAAAATATCAATTGTTATGAGGTAACATTGACATTAGGGCGCCATATTTGTAGGCGTTACTATTAGAAAAGAAAAAATAGATTGTAGGTTGCTATTACAACTTTGTTCTCTCGAAATCGCAGGCGAATGATGAAGAGGACAGAACATTTGTCTGTTTCTTGTTTATAAAATATGTTTACAGACGTATTGAGTGATATCTTTTAGAAACTTGTAATGATCATGCTGGCAGTTATTTTTTTTTTAAATGCTCAGCTGATTCTTGGGTTTGGGTACAGAGTTCATCTTAGGTACCTCTTCTGAGGTACCTCAATTGGGATAGTAAACTTAGTCGAATGAGCTTTTTATGTTATAGTTATGTGTTTAGTATGACAGTTCTAAAAGTAGCTATATATCTCTTTCATAAAATACCTATAAAGGATGACTCCACATTTTGAATTATTAAATTAAAATAAGTTTATTTATAACTGACATTTTCTATTCTGTAGAAATGGAAAGGGAGTAGGTATCTGTTAAAAAAGTAAACGTTTACACTTCCCGTCCCTTTCTTTTCTATTGGAATAGAAAAGTAAGTAAAGCACCTACCTACATGCTAAAAGTAATTAAAGAATTCATTTCAGAACCGACACATTTATTAAGTTGTAGGTAATTAAAGGCATTTAATATGAAGTTGTCTTTCAAAATGGCGCAGATTGTTATCGACACCAAACCTATTGGAATATTGATTTGGTGGAAAATATATCCAGTCAATGAAAAATATAAATACTTTAAATGCAAATGACTCAATGCTTCGGAAACTTTTGCAAACAATACTAAGTATTTTCTTCAATGTAAAAGAAAATAAAACATTTATTTACGTCTTTTAGTTAGTAGTTAACATACCTATCTATACATTATTAGGTATATGCCCATTGTCAATATTCACTTTGGCGACAACATATCTACATTTAGACAATTTGTGAAACTATTTAAATTTTAGATATACTAAATCGTATACATTATGCATTGTACCTTTAATATTTCATGAATTTGTTTAGGTTTTGAGAATAAATAAATCAAAATTCAACACAATAAGTCTCCCAAATTTACAGTGCTACAAAAATAATTGAAAAAACCTAATAACAAATTGGTTATTTCCCAACTTGACGCTTAAGGTCGAACTAAAAACAGTAATAATTTGAAGAATGGCTAAATGTCTAACTAATGGAGCAATTATATTGATAAACCAGACCTTTTTGTCATTGCAAAACTTGTAAAAGGTACATTAAAACTTAAATATTACGTCAGTGACAATAAAAAACTTAGAGCGAACAGAACAGGGCAACTTGAAAAAGGTCTAGCTCAACGTTGCGACTAGGCATTGGGGCAACTTTCCTTACAAACATAACACAACTGACAATTTACAAAATGACATAATCAAAAACATAAATGCAACATTAACAAAACTGGCCAAAAAGGAACGTTTAAAAAAGAAAGCAACCCCGTTCCCTAACAATAATTCGATAATATCTTAAATTGGTTAATTCATTTATTCACTGTCCAGATTATACAACCTTGGCTCGCTCACTACAACATGGCGGTCAGCCGGCGGGCCGGCGCGCACTCGATCGCTAGTGTGTGTGTGGTCACCGTACATGCCACAGCCCGAGGTTGAGTACACTAAGCTGCGGCAACTTCACAATGAAGTCCAACCCTTGCGGCGTGATGCACGTACACCCGTACAGGTCTATCGCCTTCAAATTTCTCAGCCCGTCCCCCAGAGCCCTTAGTCCCCTATCTGTGACCCTTGTGCACTGCCCTATATTTAGAGTTTCTAGTTGCGATAACCGCGCGACCCTCTCCAAACCTTCGTCCGTGAGTCTACACGCGCTCAAAGATAACGACCTCAGTCCAGATAACCCCAGCGTGGCGTGTAGCAGAGCCTCGTCGCCTACTTTATCGCAGAACGACACGTCCAAGGCTTTCAGTCTTCCGCTCTCGGCTAAATGCGCCACTCCGGCGTCCGATACTCCGTCACACGCTCTCAGGTTGACATCTTCCAGGTTCGGCAGACGAGCCAGGTGCCGCAGCCCTGCATCCGTCACAGCCACGCAGAATGAAAGATTTATAGATTTGAGATTAGGAAGCCCTGTCGCTGCGTGTTTTAACGCCTCGTCTGTCAACCTCTGGCAGTCTTGGAGACCCAAATACTCCAGCTCAGGCGTACCCCGCGCCTCCCCGCCACCACACAGGTGCGCTATCCCTGCATCGTTCACGTGCCAGCACGATCTTAAGTTCAAATGCTTTAACTTCTTCAATCCCCACGCGATAAGCAACAGTCCCGTATCTGTCACGTTACTACAACCACCAAGTTCTAACTCTTCCAAGTTTTTCAACGACTGTGCTATCCTCCCGAGAGAGGAGTCTGTTACTTGTTTACATAGGGATAAGTCTAGTCTTCTTAAAGCTGGGAGTTCAGCGGCGAATGCGCTGGCTAGAGCCGCATCTGTGACGCTGTAGCAGCCGCTGAGTGATAAAGATTCCAAGCCAGGTAAAGAGGCGACGGCGTCCCTTAGACCTCTTCTGAGGGAGAGCACTTGGAGCTTGCGAACTCCCCGCCTGGCCAAGGACTGGAAGAGCACCGGCGCGGGCCGACGGAGGTGCAAGGCGGCCTCGACCCCGCGCCACACCGAGCGACGGTCCGCTGCATCTCTCCACGCACGGCACACCTGGGCCGCCCGGCCTCGGTCGCGCACGGGCAGCCGCTCGAATATCAAAGCTAAAAGTTCCGGATAGAGCCTGGATATGTGCGTCCCTTGCGGCTCTGGCGGCGGCTCCGGCACGTGAGCCGTGGGCAAATGCGGCCGATGCAGTCTATACGGCGCACTCCGCTGTTTTCTCCTCGTCGTGCTCGGCAATTCGGTTAGGCCGAGGCGCTCGTCGCGCCAAGACAACACTTCCTCCGTCCACGCACTCATGGCGGTGACACTGCACTATAACATGACACTGGGTTACGGACCGGTTTTCGGTGAAACTCGTGTTTGTGTGGAGCGCGCGCGACGTGCGTCCGTCCAGCACGGCGCGTCCTCGTGTACTGGCTGCTGCGAGGCGCGCGCGGAGCGGCCCCCCTCCCGCGGCCGGCGCGCGCGGCGATTGGTCGCGCTCGCCCGCACGTGACGCGCTCTGTATCGATTCGGAGGCTCTGCGGCGGCATTTTTAAGTTGGCGGACCGAGAGCCCGCCTTCCCCGCGCGGCCCCTGACGCTTGACGCAAACAACACGCCGCACGCAGACCAGACAGTAGGTATCTGCTATAAATAAATATACAAAATACAGAGTTCATGAAATTGGGATGATTTTTATAACAGTAGAAACTAGTAGGAAGAAACAATTATGCCAGCAGGTATGGATTCGGTTTGGATATAACAAAGCAGAATTACCGAAACGGCAAGGTTTATGGAATCGTTGGACGAAAGAAATTGATCTTCTTCTAAAACTGCCATGCCATCGGTAACTACTGCAAAGTCATCCCTTTTCTGAGCCAGTCGGGTGAGCCAGGAGAGGGGAGCGTCCCTATTTTCAGTCCATTTTTTGTTATTATCCAGACAGTGTATCTTGCGATATTGATAAAAACACTTAAAATAAAAAACAACCTCTACAGCACACAAAAAATGAGACAGATTGAAACCTAAATTTGACTAATTTAAACGTAATGTCTTCAATATTTATGATGCAATGAACTCATTGACGTTTAATTTTCCTACAGAAATATCGTGTTGTTTCACTTCTTCTTCTCCCGCGCATACTTCCCATATCTTTTGTGGTCAGACCTCGTAGTCCTCTTCCATCTTTTCCTTTCGGAGCAGTTTACTAGATTCGTCTTGTTACAATGTCGTTATTTGAGCAGAATCTCATCTGATTATAGTGAAGTGTTTCTCTTGACAAGTACGTCAGCTCGAAGAGAATTTTTGTTTCCTATATAACAATTTATGTACCTATAACACTACTATTTTAAACTGATTTGACAAGGCAATAAAACACAATCTACAACAATACAATAAAACAACCTAGGTACCTACTAGATTTAAATGTTTTATTTTCATTAATTAATGCTAGATACTATATTTTACTGTGCAAGTAATATATCTACGTACTCACTAAAATTCCCCACAGTATATTGTCCAGTCTCTCAGAAGCATTCAAATAATAGGCACAATGTGAGTGCACGTATTCTCTACATAGTGTTTGACCACAGTGATAAGGCGCAAGCAAGTCGACGCGCCGTATATTTTCGTTCGCAGTGCACTTGCCGACGACTTGTGACCAGTTCAACCAGGCCCCTCGCTCCAACAACTCTCCTTTTATCCGCTCGCCATAAAATAAAGTTAGGTGTTCCAAGAGATCTCAATAAACTGGTCTTGTGATAACGTCAGCCAACTATTACAAGGGCGACCGGTCTCGCTCCGAAGTGTTCCAAATATGAAATTTGAATTCAAACGTGTTCCAGGGAATGGAACGCGATTGGCCGTTTTGAATTAACTTTGGGGTTTGGATACTCGTTGTATTTAATATTTTTTCTACTCCTCTACTTTAATCTGGCATTTAAATAACCAAAAAGTCTAATATAAGTACATACATAATTAAACTCTTTGAAAAAGTGTACGCTCTATGGCCTATAAAAGCATTGTTTACAAAGTGTAACTGTACTATAATGTCGCCAAAAAAGCATTGTTGTTGTTTTTTTTTTTTTTTGACCTGGAAACTGGCACCTTTTCTTTGTTTGGTGCCATAGATATACTATAAAAAAAAAGTATACATTTGCCGCCATTTTCCCGCGCGTTGGAAAATAAATTGGAAAATTTTTGTGTTTCGTTTAAAATTACGTCGTCGTAGAAAAAGTATTGTATGCAACGTTGTATAACTAGGTCAAAAAATGCTCGTGGCGTCTCTTATTGCGATGTTCGCCAAGGCTCACATCGCAACTCACGCCACTCGCATTTTTTGACCCTTCTTATACAACTGTTGCATAAAATACTATAAAAGTAAAATTTTACTTTAGTGAAAAAATGCGTAGGTAATATTATTTTAGAATACCTTTGTTTTGGTACATACTTTGTTTCTACTCTGGACTAGAAGCGAATAAAAACCATAGAACGCTATTCACCTGTCCCATTCACCACAACAGCCATAACATAAGACACAAGACACTTTCAAGAATAGTGTGTGGGCATTTTTCTTTGATACATCACTGTGGAAGGCTTTGTACATTCTCCGTATATATTTTATATGATTTATCTATATTATATGTATATTTTATGTAGGTAGGTACTAGGTCTGTTTCATATGTTTTATCTACACCACGTTTGTGTCAATTTATATTGAATTATTTACTTATACCTGTATTGCATTGCACTGTCGCCGATTCCAATATTTAGCTAGATCTTTCACACTAAACTTGCCTGGAAGAAATTGTTATTCATGTTACTTTATATTATACTACAAGCACATAATAAGAAATAATAAATACTACGTACAGAATGGCAACTCTCCGCTCCCCACCAGCGACTGAGCTGGGTTTACCTCACCCAAACCGAACATAGTTTAGTCTTCAATCGTGTGGTGTCAGTGTATTGTATTGTAAGACGGCGTATCTTCGTGGATGCAATATGTCTGATTACTTGTATTCTTTATTTGCATACTATGATAGTCTATAAGTTTATAAGTTACATATGAGTTTCACATCATAGACCCTCACCTCTGCCCACCCTTTATGGATCACGGGCGTGAGCTTATTATATGTAGGTGTAGGTTAGTCCGGAAGCCAGGTGGTAAATTGTAACGAAGCATTTCGGACCAACGAGCCTTGTAGCGACATCTTGTGGTTTCTGACGATATAACGTTGTTTTTATATTTTACCCGCAGGAAATCACAGATGGCGCTGCAGGGTTATCGATGGGCCCGAATATTTTTGATTATTTTATTTTCTTCTAAATTATTATATTAAAATTATCTGCAACATTTATTTTTGATATATTATAATTATATTGTTTAAATTTTGGGATCAAACAAGTCGATCGATTGTTGTCGTTGATTCGGCGAATTTATGGTTTGGTAGATTTTTTCTAGTTTGGCAACTTTGTTCGTGGTTCTTGTGTCAGACTGACAGCTGGCTGAGCTGAGAGACAGGTTATGGAAAGTGGGGACGTCGCGAGAGCGCCGGAGACTCCACTGCCGTAACAATAATGTGGGCAAATTAAAAGCCACGATTTATCGGCGACATCAAGAGCCGATGTCTCGATTTAAATAAACAACTTAACCGAGATGGTGAGTCCTCGCAATTCTTCGTGCATATTTTTGCACCAACTTTGTGATAACCTCGAGGTCCTTGTTTTCAGCAACATCACTGAAATCCCATCGCCTAAGGTCCAGTGGGTGGGTTTAGGTTTCATCCGAGCGATGCCCAACTATCCCGGATGAACCTGTAAGTTATTTTCTTTGTTTTACACTCGTGAGTTGCATTGCCACGCTGTCAGCTGAACCACATGCTAATCATTGCCATTCCTTGTTGCAGATGGGTTTTTTTTTTCTTTAAGTTTTGAACGTTTTAATTTTCTAACGTTTTGCAAGTCTTAATGTAAGAAGAAGTTTATAATTGGATCAGATGTTTTGTGAATGAAGATTCCTACTGTTTTCTTCTGCATTTGAGAGTTATTTCAAGCTTCATTTCGGCGGAGCTTGCCTTGGTTGTTTGCACGTCGAAGCTTTCCTTTGTGCGGCGCGCATGTGGATGTGCCGCGCCTCTCCTTTTGCCAACACTCCGGATAAGGCTCGGTGAAGGACTGCGAGGTTGACCGGTGGACGTGCAGCCCGCCAGCTGCGGAACAGTAGGCCCGCTGCGCCGCCATCGTCCAGCACGCCCTGGCCTGAGCCGGCCTCAACTCATCACCTGTACGGTATTCCAGAACGCCTCAGGTAGGCCTGATAGTCGGAGGTCCTCGAGTAAGTGAGGTGCCTACAAGATGGACGGAAAGATATTTTAAAACGCAGTGCTATCTTATGGTCATGTCACAGAGAGATACTTTACCTAACGGCCCACTTCTCTTTAATTGAATTCTATTGGAATTACTAAAATTTCCGTTTCAGTGGCGCCCTTCTTGGTGAAATTGTCGCTCTGTACAACCATTTTAGTATATAAGTGGTGTTGGCATAAACTTTAAGAATAAATTTTGTGAAAACAGTGTATTTTTTTTTTATTATTAAAAAGTGATGGGATTTTGTGTGAATTGTTTGTGTTTTGTTTGCATCTTAGGTTAAGTTGTGTTTGTTTCTTAGTATAAGTAAGGTTCTAGGCCTCCTAAAGAGACCTAACTTAAATACTTATTTTATTGCAATAAGTTTAACCCAATTCTAGGGCTTATTGTCAATTTTTATTACTACATTTGTGTTTTGTTATCATTTTATAAAAATAAACCATTTAGTATGAATAACAGGTTAAAAAGAATTATTAACATAATTTGATGCTAACTAGCAAATATTTTTTATCAGTATTGAGTTTTTTTTTGTTACAATTTGGACAAATAATATCCATATAGTACTGCATTTTGAGATTTCCCAACAATTGAATTTTGAAAACATATTGATTTAAAAAACAAACAATATCACTATTGAAAAACAATAATAAATTACTTTCTAGTTTATTAATTACATTTATAACAGGACATTGGTTTGTAATTGGAATTTTGTGACTTAGTTTCATCATCATAATATTGATAGTTGTGCCGCTGCTTGGCAAACATTTTGCTTATTTGTTGTTTTTTGGAATAATTTTAGATCAGTCTTTTAAAAAACAACTTTATTGAGTAATATTTAGTAGTCAACTTGCTTTACAATCTTTATATATTACAACTTAAAAATAAACATTTACTTCATAGTAAACATAACCTAAAACAAAATTTATATAAAACACTGTTGTTTCTTTTATTGTTTTGAAAGTTAATTACAGGAATAAACTAAGAATTGATGTTGTGTAATAATAACATTTATTTGGTCTATATTTAATGAAAATATTGTACATATTCTAGAAAATAAGTTTTGGAGGCAAACGGGTACATTTTGATATAAATTTGCTTAGTTAACTTCAGAACTCTTTTCAAACTTGAAATTATAACTAAGACACAACCATGGATATCCAAACTGTTTGTTTACAATCACTGCTCCGTGATGAGTTGGTTTATGGAGTGAGTATTCGTGCTGAAGCACCAGCTGATTCTGTTCTCAAAATGAAGAAGCAGCTTAGGGAGTTGATCACTGGTTTCTCTCCGAATGAAATACTGGACGATGAGCGGAAGCCACAGGCCGAATTCCCAATTATCACCGAAAAGCTGAAGGAGCTGCAGGCAAAGATTGATACTGCAGTGAAGTCTAGGGAACGTCATCGCCTTATGCGTGCTAGGGCTTTGTATAATCATCTTCATCACCGTCTTGAGCGTGTAGTATGCACGGAGTCTGTCGATAGGGACATCCAATCGAAGCAGAATGGGAATCTTAAAGCTTGCGGTCACTCATTGGAGAATTTTTCCTTTTCATGGTTAACATTCAATAACATTTAGAAAAAAATTTTGGGGTTACTTGTGTCATTAGGACCTAGTAACAACCTATTTATAACAAACACATTTTTTTTATGTAGTTAAAGACTATTAATTAGTCTTTTGATTTTAAAATAACTAGGTACATTTACCAATAGATGTTTTATGTTTGTTTATGTTAAATGTTTTTTTTTAGTGTGTTTATGGTGCGCTGATAAGGCCCATACACACTGGCGTCTGCAACGCAGCGTTTTTATGAACGCTCAACTTAGCGTTTTTATGTTTTTTTGTTTAGGCGGTTATAGCCAACTATTTAAGATAGTTTTTTATGTTGCTCGTGACAACATTTTTTTTAGGCTTTATAGTAGCCATTTATTAGAAATTCATTTAAATAGGAAACCTCATTAGGTTGACTATTTTTTTTGTTTTTCGACGGAGCGGGTAGTGACTCCTTAAATAAGCCTCTAGCAACTGTTGTTTTGTTTTTTGTCTTTGTCTTTAGAATAGGGGTATCGAGTGACACTATAAGAGTCGTCAGCTCAATCAGGGGTATGAATGTGGGTAACACCCAGTGAAATGGATACTGGGTGCTACTTTATGAAAGAAGTGAAAGGTGATCAATGAATGGTGAAGAATAACAGGTCGGGGTAATTGTTGTGCTTAGGGTTGTGCTGTTTATATGTTTGAGTTGTGCTTCGTTACGTTTTTTTTTATAAATTGTTTAGATGTCTTGTCTTTTGTGGCAGATTTTTTTTTAAAATCGTTAAAATTTAGACTGGTTGTGCGCTCCAGGCTCAATGGCTGAGGGCAGCCGTGTTTCTCACCCAGTTCGAAACCTCTCGTGGGTAGGGGGGTATTGTAACGAAGCATTTCGGACCAACGAGCCTTGTAGCGACATCTTGTGGTTTCTGACGATATAACGTTGTTTTTATATTTTACCCGCAGGAAATCACAGATGGCGCTGCAGGGTTATCGATGGGCCCGAATATTTTTGATTATTTTATTTTCTTCTAAATTATTATATTAAAATTATCTGCAACATTTATTTTTGATATATTATAATTATATTGTTTAAATTTTGGGATCAAACAAGTCGATCGATTGTTGTCGTTGATTCGGCGAATTTATGGTTTGGTAGATTTTTTCTAGTTTGGCAACTTTGTTCGTGGTTCTTGTGTCAGACTGACAGCTGGCTGAGCTGAGAGACAGGTTATGGAAAGTGGGGACGTCGCGAGAGCGCCGGAGACTCCACTGCCGTAACAATAATGTGGGCAAATTAAAAGCCACGATTTATCGGCGACATCAAGAGCCGATGTCTCGATTTAAATAAACAACTTAACCGAGATGGTGAGTCCTCGCAATTCTTCGTGCATATTTTTGCACCAACTTTGTGATAACCTCGAGGTCCTTGTTTTCAGCAACATCACTGAAATCCCATCGCCTAAGGTCCAGTGGGTGGGTTTAGGTTTCATCCGAGCGATGCCCAACTATCCCGGATGAACCTGTAAGTTATTTTCTTTGTTTTACACTCGTGAGTTGCATTGCCACGCTGTCAGCTGAACCACATGCTAATCATTGCCATTCCTTGTTGCAGATGGGTTTTTTTTTTCTTTAAGTTTTGAACGTTTTAATTTTCTAACGTTTTGCAAGTCTTAATGTAAGAAGAAGTTTATAATTGGATCAGATGTTTTGTGAATGAAGATTCCTACTGTTTTCTTCTGCATTTGAGAGTTATTTCAAGCTTCATTTCGGCGGAGCTTGCCTTGGTTGTTTGCACGTCGAAGCTTTCCTTTGTGCGGCGCGCATGTGGATGTGCCGCGCCTCTCCTTTTGCCAACACTCCGGATAAGGCTCGGTGAAGGACTGCGAGGTTGACCGGTGGACGTGCAGCCCGCCAGCTGCGGAACAGTAGGCCCGCTGCGCCGCCATCGTCCAGCACGCCCTGGCCTGAGCCGGCCTCAACTCATCACCTGTACGGTATTCCAGAACGCCTCAGGTAGGCCTGATAGTCGGAGGTCCTCGAGTAAGTGAGGTGCCTACAGGTGTACGGACAGTGTTTTTAAACATAGTGTTATCCCATGGTTGTTACGGAGTGACAATTAACCTGACGGACCAAAGCGCGACCTGTCTCCCTCCATAGGGTTTTTACCTGCCCATGGTTGTACTGTAATAATTATAACTGTAAAATATACATTGTACAAATTCAAAGGGAGTTTTCTTTGTCTCATGCTCGCCGGTCTATAACATCTAGCTGTGCCCTTCAGGTAAACACCACTTTATAAATTTCTGAAACATATCAGTATTATCATAACACCATTTTCCTATTTACCTACCTTTTATATAGGTAGTCAAAAATCTTTTGTTTCAAAATACACTGTTTGTAATGAATTTTGTATCATGACGGTTTCCGGTTCCGGTCGAAGGGTGTACCTATGTCCCGTGAATGGAACTGCTGGGGTGTGATAGTACTCTACTAATGCACTGTCGTAAGACAGTAGACTTACAAGCTAGTTTTGTATTTAAGTTACCTATAAAAACAAAAAGTTTGACTCGGGTCCCAAATGTTACTTCTCTTCTTTCTATTTATTTATTTCTCTTCTTTCTCCACCCCTGTTCCCAGTTTAGCTGGGGTCGGGTCTCCTTACACGTCTGCGCCAGAGAGCTCTGTGCTGGCTTGTCTCTGTGCTCAGATTTTCCAATAGAATCTCTTTCTGCATATTTGACCACCAGGTACAAGGCGGTCGTTTTTATTTATTTATAAAATTTTTCGTGTGGCTTCTTCTATCGCTGGGGCACAGCAACTTAAGCATAACATTTGTTAAGTGGTCAGTATTTACATTCATTAATAAGCTGTATGTATTATGTATTATTATTATTATATACCTATATTCTAATAAGTATTATTAACATTTTATCAAGAAATAAATATACTTTTAATAGAATTATACGAGTAGTCTAATACTAATAATTAATATTCGTTCAACTTATCAGAAAAAAGTTCTTTAACATCATAGTAGGCTTTCTGAATGAAGAACTTGTTTAGTTTGTAAATGGCCCCGATTCCTGCAGACACCGCCTAATTTTATTTTAAGTTATATCCGTCATTTTCATATCCGTCGAAAAGGAAAGGGACGGATGATTCACAGCTCTTAATTTTAGGAAGAATGAGTAAATGAATGAATAACCCGGACGAATCAAAAGGTACGTCGCTGGTATGCAATCCGTTTGACGTGCTGTCTACTTAACTGTGTCGGGTTATTGACGGGTGTAAAATTTTTAGACGGTTGGTTTAGATTTGTGCTTAAAATTGACGTGTGTTCCATACATTTTATGCTTGTCGATTACCCGTCCCTTTCCTTTTCGGCGGATAAGAAAATGACAGATATAACTTAAAATAAAATTAAATGGTATTTACAGGAATTAGCACCAATGTGGCGTCCAATATGGAAATAAATATATTATTTCTTTCTTTCTTTTCTTTCTTTTAGATTATTAGCGAATAACGCCGGTTTCTTCTTCTTCTTATAGGGGTTGTGAGGTGGATTACCAGCCTCATCAACCCTGGTGTCAGGGTTACTATTGAGCCGCCAAAGCCCCCTGTCATGGCTCATGTAACGACTACTTACTTACATCAATAAGTAGTAACCGGAGGCAACAGCTTAATGTGCCTTACGAAGCACGGATCATCTTACTTTCGGACAATCAGGTGATCAGCCTATAATGTCCTAGCCAAACTAGGGATCATAAAGTGACTTTGGTGATATGTCCCCACCGTGATTTGAACCTCCGGATCGTGAGCCCAACGCTCAAACCATTTATATTATATTATATTGCTTACATATTGCTCTTAACATAAATAAATAACACGAATTATTGCAAAGAATAACAATAAGAGATGTTTAAAAAAAACAGATTGTACCTCCGGGCGCATCGTAGTCACAGACTTTTTTTCTCGAGTCTGCCTTTAGCGGTAGACAGGCTGGTTTTTGCGCCTCTTTTTTTCTACCTGAGAGGCTGGGACCCAAAGCATCTGGTCGCCGCGGTAGGTAGATAAATATAACTTAAACGAGAGAATATCACGAATGAACTCTATCTTCTGTGCTCTATCCCATATTCAAATTCAAATTCAAAAATATCTTTATTCGGTAGGTAACATAGTTACACTTTGAATCGTCATATTTTATATAAGTAACTAACGTCTCATCTGTCTAAAACTACTGCAGCTTCTCACAACCTGTATAGCCGGGGAAAAGAACCTGCAAGAAAAATCTCGGTACAGGGCCCTAGGCGTTCTTTAAATAAAAACATAAAATATTGGTATACAATTGAGTAATTTAGCTGCCTAATATCAGTTCTCAGACAGTTAATCCTATGCATTCATATCTTCTAAATAATCACTAACTTTATAATAGGTAACCTTTTTTGTAAAGTTTTTTTTTAACTACTGTCTTAAAACAATTGAAAGCCAAATTCTGACTGTCAATGGGAATCTTATTGTAAAAACATTGCCCCTTAAAAGATTTAGTAATCTTATGAAATCGACTGACTTGTAAAGCAAGTTTATTTTTATTCATACAATAACATAAGCGACTATATACCAATGGGGTAGTCAGAGGTACATCCATCGCAATGTATACGTTTTTACAATAAGATTCCCATTGACATTCAGAATTTGCCTTTCAACTGTTTTAAGACAGTAGTTAAACAAAAACTTTACAAAAAAGGTTATTATAAAGTTAGTGATTATTTAGAAGATATGAATGCATGGGATTAACTGTCTGAGAACTGATATTAGGCAGCTAAATTACTCAATTGTATACCAATATTTTATGTTTATTTTTATTTTTTTAAAGAACGTCTAAGGCCCTGTGCCGAGGTTTTTCTTGCAGCTTCTATTCCCCGGCTATACAGGTTGTGAGAAGCTGCAGTAGTTTTAGGCGGATGAGACGTTCGTTATGTACCTACTGAATAAAGATATTTTTGAATTTGATGAACTAAACACCCACGTATCTCACCGAGCTTTCTGCCGTATCGCCGTCTATAATGGTCGAGCCAACTGTGTTAGTGAAAACTGCACTTGAGATAAATTAATAACTGGTGCAAATCCAGAGCCAAGGTTCGAACCAGCGCCCTCCAGAGAAGAAAGACGGTGAACCACAGGACCGGTGAACCAGTGACTCCCGTCTCTATCTCAACCACAGAATAAAGCGCTTAAAAATATCTTTATATAAGTAAGATGATAAAAGGATTAAAAGAAGAAGAAGTAAAATGATCCATGCTTCGGGTTAAAAACTGAAGTCCGACAAACTGTTATCCGACAAGATTTTACTTCGACAATATGGAAATCCGACACTTCTTTATTCCGACAATACATAATTCGGAAGGCGCTTTAAGCCATTGGTGGTTACTACTTACTGATGTAATCATGTCAGTCATTACACGAGCCATGTTAGGGCCTCCGGTGGCTCAATAATAACCCTGACAGCAGGATGATGATTTTGGTCATCCACCTCACAAACCACACGATAGAAGAAGCTAACATAGGTAAGTTTTTATATAAGTAGATTTATTTTTGACCTTAGCTATCGTCATAGAATAAACAGTAGGTAAGTAAATAGACAATACTAATTGTGTATATCGTACCAAATTGTATGGTATCTACATACAATTTCGAAGAGTAAATAAACTTATGCAGCTAACTTGCCATCGTAAAGATCTTATCCTGTTTGCTATAAAGGAAACTGCAGATTATGGACATACTTATTACACATGTATAACTAGACACTGATGATAGTATACAGGGTGTTAGTACCACCGTAACGAATACTGAGGGGGATGATTTATCTTATCATCCTGAGTTAAAATAAAGCGGAATTTTCCGTCGCAAAATTCATGTTTTTTTTTTTTGTTTTCTTTTTTTTTTTATTACGTACAGTTCTATAATTTGCGATGGAAAATTCAACTTGATTATTAAATCGGAATAATGAGCTGAATCATTACCCTCAATATTCGTTACTATGTCACTTACACCCCGTACAAGTGCGTACAGGTAGCCATAAGAGTATGGGTGTTAGTGACACCGTAACGAATATACTGTGGGTCTTGATTCAGAACATGATTCTGTAGGTATTCTGAGTTTATCAAGTGGAATTTCCTGTCGGAAAATTCGTAAAAAGATATATATTTTATTTTCAGATGTTGGACAATCTTAGACGATGACATAATAGGTACATTAGTATGATAATTATTAACCCACCATGATAAATAAATACCTACTTTGTCGTAGGTCAGTATCCCATCAATCAAGGAATCGACTTCAATCTCAAGTGTGACCGCAAATATTCTTTCCGAAATGTCACCAAAATGCTCAAATATTAATAATTATTAGTTATTATAGGGATTTCTTAAATAAAAGTAATGTGGAAGGTGGAAATTAACTCATTGTTCGCCATCTACCGGCGAGCAGAAAAACTAAAAAAGCGCCATCTATCGGCGAGTAGCACCATTTTCTCTAAAACAATGAAAATGAGTGTACTGTAAGAACAGAGACGTGATTGATATGATTCTCTATAATTTTCATAGAGGGCGCTTTATTTTAACTAGAGTCCATAGATTTCGAACTTTTTCGCGCTTACGTGGTGGTAGAGTCATTATTATTATAAGTAAGTATTGTATGTATTCTTACTATAGTGAATATTTTATTTTATTTTATATAACTTAGAATATAACTTAGAACAGGAATATCCGGAATATTTGCGGGACTCACAGCGAAAAAAGATAATGTTCAGCTGATTGTCTTTCCGGGCATTCACGAGCATTTCGTAAAATCCAACAGAAGGATTGTGTCCTTTCTTCTTTTAACATGATGGACAATTTTTATCAGCGATAAGCTGATCTCTTGTCACCGTAGGGGTTATCATTACCCATCAGTGATTTCAAATTGTGATTAGTTGTGGCTCTGCTCACCCCATTAGGGGTTATGGAGTGATGCTGTCAACTTTATTAAATTCTGTCGGTCCATATAACATTTTGGTAGGGTTCTTTTTTAATTCTGCCTAAAATTGACGTGTGTTCCATAAATTTTTATGCCTGACGATTTCCCGTGCGGTTCCTTTTCGGAAGATAAGAAAATGACAGGTGTAACTTACAATAAACTTAGATGTTGTTTACTGGGGGTTTAAAAAAGGCCACATCGAAGCAATACATCTGAAAAAGCAATATTTCAATTTGACATTTGCGCATGTAAACGTAAGTGCGCATTGCACACAAATGTCAAATAACAATATTAAGATAAAATGAGATAAGACATATATGCTTTTTAGATGAATTGATTTTATGTGGCCTTTTTAAACCCCCTAGAATCAGCACCATTATCTTATTTATACATAAATATAAACATTAAAAAAGAATAAGTATATCTACATAAAGTAGGTATCTTCAAATTGGGGAAGGCAGGGACCTCGGGATACCACTTGATATTCCTGACTTTCTTACAACACGGCTGGCTCAGCTCTCTCCTTTGTTCGGCCAAGTAGTTAATGCCATCTGCGGCAAATCCACAATAAGTCACGTTAAAAAAAAACTCAACTCTCTCCATTTACCTATCTAGCCAACTAATGACTGCCATCCAAGGCAAATCTACAATAACTAAAAAAAAACTCCACACGATGTTTTGTCTGACGAAAGAGTTCTTTAGTAAGTAGGTGAGCACTTCAAGTTCGTCTAAGCAAACAATTTTATTATTGTTTTATTATTTAAGTATTGTCAAACACTTACGATATTCTACGTTTATTGTTGTTCGTAACATCGATAAACAGAAAGACAATTCGTAAAATAACATAACATAAACAGCTTATAAACGTCCCACTGCTGGGCACAGGCGTCCCCTCAAACAACCGGAGCGAAGCGTCAGTTTCTGAGACTGTCCTTTATTTGGTAAGGACATTGCAGGCTTGAATCACCTGATCTTTTTCTTATCATGTGGGTTGTGAGGTGGAATACCAGCCTCACAACCCTGGTGTCAGGGTTATGATTGAGCCACCAGGCCCCTGACATGGCTCATGTAACAATTACTCACTTACATCAGTAGTGACCGGGACCAACGGCTTAACGTGCCTTCCGAAGCACGGATAATCTAACTTTCGTGAACCTGATTATCCGAAAGAGTAACGAGATTCCGTGCTTCGGAGAGCACGTAAAGTTGTTAGTCTCAGCTCATCTAATTTAAGAGCGTCGCTGCTACTTTTTTAGGGAAAAATAGGACAGTGGTTTCCCTCTTGTTGTCCGCCCCAGCTATTAGCCGTAAAACACCTCCACCGACCAGCAGTGGAGTAGCTCCGTGCCGCCTCCAGTTTTTTATACAATAATAAAAACAAACTCACGCCTATTTCCCACCGGGGTAAGCAGAGACTATAGAATTCCATTTGCTTCGATCCTGACACACTTCTCTTGCTTCCTCCACATTCATCAATCGCTTCATACACGCACGCCGGTTCAGAGTAGATCAAAATCAAAAACAAAATCTTTTACTTTGGGTTGTAGTTTTAAGGTCAATGACTGAACTCATCAATCCTGGCTGTGAGTCTATAATTATGATTCAATAATTTATTTCGGTGGAAAGCTCCTCAAACAAAACAAATTAAGTAAAAATATTATATTTTGTAATACTATAAGGGAAATAAAAAACATTCGTTATATTATTTCGAGTGGTTAGGTACTTGTATTTAACATTTGTTTTGACAATCCGCACGTTACACAAAATGGCGCGGTGTTTCGATTTTTTTTATGAAAACGGTAGGTAAGTAGGTATATTTGTAAACTCTACATTTTATCTGTCGTATATTACTAGAGCTTACTCGCAACTTAAGCCAACTTAGAGGTTAGTTTCAAATAAGTAAGCAAGTTTAGTAACTAGAACGAAATACTTACGTTTGTATTCTGTAGTCTGTCTCCAGTCTGGTTTCACAATCAGAGCAGGCCGCACGCCTGTACTTAACCTAACTTATTCGAAACTTAATCGTAACTTAACTCGAATTCTGAACAATCTTTCAATAGAAACAGTGTCAAAAATCGATTCATAAGCAATTGCAACGCTTAATAAAGTAATATTTAAGCAGTGAAAGTTTTAAGTGAGTTTAAGTTATAAGTAAGTTATCTGAGTGCGAACTTTTTGTGCTTTTTTCTTGGTTATGTTTTGATTGTACTGGAATGTCTGTGGCTCATTTGATTCGCGCGTCTGTTAATCGTTGAGAATAATCAGTTTCACATCAAATCAATCCTTTCAAAAGTTTTTAAGCGAAAAATCAATGAATGTTTATCAAGTTTTACCTAATTGCTAAAATGATACAATTGTCTAGTGCTTTCATATAGAGTAAAGAATAATAAAAGTGAAATAAGCATTATACTTTTTGGAAATTGAAAACGATTGAGAACTGTGTATTATAATTTAATATAGTATACACTATAATTAATAATATAGGTGTATATTACATATAGCTCAACATTACTTATCTTAACACTTTTATAATTTCGGAAACAATCCATAATTTATTTTTAATAGGTATATTCTAATATTTAAATTTAAATTCTATTTTTTAAAGACACAACGGGTATTCATTTCATACAATTCATATTATATTATTTGCATATTATATTATTTATGATACTTTTAGGGAAGCCCCTGTAACTTGTTTGTTATAGATTTACAGAAATAAAACCCACTTTTTTATTGTACGTACATTTAAGTACTTACCTATAATGCTTTAGGTATACAAAATCGAATCTCTTAAATGTCATTATATTATTATAGTCCTGTGTGTCACATGCCTGCTTCTCAAACGGGGAGCGCCGGTACGGGATCGTACCGGTATAGGACTCGCACCGATGAGTTATTAAGTTATCTTAAGCGCAATTTTCACTGACACAGCTCGGCCATTATAGACGGCGATACGGCTCACCTATCACGTTGGTCTAACAGAAAGCTCGATGGGATCTACATCAGGCTATTGGTGTAACAGGAAATAGGCATGTTTTTTTTATGTATGTAATGTTAGAATATCATACACAAATGTTCGTTCCCACTAAGGTCTCCAAGCCGCTTCACGCTATAATTATAATACGAAATATACAATAGACACCATGAATAGATGCCATCGAAATGATTAAAAAAATTGAAGTCAAAGTATCTCGTAGTAATTTTGACCACACAATGGAGCGAGCAAAGGCGGAACTAATGTCTACGTATAAGATATTTGGGAATTGTAATAACTTTAGGACGGAACAGGACAAAAGATCGGTGAAGTAAGAAAAAACATAGATAAAATTATTACGATCCTGCTTTTAGAAATGAAATGAAATGAAATTTATTCGCTCTAGAGTGGTACAAAAGATCTTAAATATACATACATTATATCAATAAAAGTCCATCACTCAACCATACAGCGTTCGAATATTAATATTAAATACATACATACATACATAAACTCACGCCCGTAATCCCAAATGGGGTGGGCAGAGCCACAAGTAATCAAAGACAACTTGCAGCCACTGTTGATACGAAGTCCTAAGATGGATATGATGAACCTTACCTTACCTTTAATATTAAATAATTTATAATTAAAGGAACATTTAATCTTTAATAAATCTGTCTCAAAAAAATAAATAACAATAGATATTTTAAATACACAAAAAACAATTAACCTTAATTTAAATAAACGGGTGTAACTTTAAATTTAAATATTCTTTCACTGAATAAAAGGTACTTATGGTGAATAAGAAATTTAAGTAAAGTTAAGTAAAGTTACTTAACAGATATAAATAGCTATAAAGCGAAGCGATATAAAGCGAAGAAAGAGGGTAGACAGATATATCTGTCCGTAGAAAATTATGGATCTACCTACTCCACTCCAATCGTCAGTCATCCCGTGATCATGGCACTTGCAACAGTGTCTAAATATCGGGAGTCTCATATCCTTAAGCGCGATAAGAACCCGTTATTATGTGTTTTAATTATATTAAGCGAATTAAACTTCAGCATAACATAACTTAAGCTCACGACTATATCCCAATCGGGGTAGACAGAGGTACATCAATCTCAAGATGAACTAAGTGCCCCCACCTCACCGAGCTTTCTGTTAGACCCACGTGATAGATGGTGACTGGTGAACCATATCGCCGTTTATAATGGTCAATAAATTAATAACACACAAAAAACAATTAACCTTAATTTAAATAAACGGGTGTAACTTTAAATTTAAATATTCTTTCACTGAATAAAAGGTACTTATGGTGAATAAGAAATTTAAGTAAAGTTAAGTAAAGTTACTTAACAGATATAAATAGCTATAAAGCGAAGCGATATAAAGCGAAGAAAGAGGGTAGACAGATATGTCTGTCCGTAGAAAATTATGGATCTACCTACTCCACTCCAATCGTCAGTCATCCCGTGATCATGGCACTTGCAACAGTGTCTAAATATCGGGAGTCTCATATCCTTAAGCGCGATAAGAACCCGTTATTATGTGTTTTAATTATATTAAGCGAATTAAACTTCAGCATAACATAACTTAAGCTCACGACTATATCCCAATCGGGGTAGACAGAGGTACATCAATCTCAAGATGAACTAAGTGCCCCCACCTCACCGAGCTTTCTGTTAGACCCACGTGATAGATGGTGACTGGTGAACCATATCGCCGTTTATAATGGTCAATAAATTAATAACACATTGGTGGAAGTACGGGTCCGGGATTCGGCCGGTTCGAACCTCCCCGTCTGAGAAGCAAGACAAAATAATTTAATTACTTAGTTATTAATAAATTATTATTCGTAAAACATAAATAGACCCAATTTTAAATAAAATCGAGTAAATTCCAAAAAAATGTGAAAAAACTAATAAACAAAATATCTGTGTGTAAAGAAAGAACTGCTTTAAAAATGTAAAAAGACCTACAAGCACTCGTATTTACCGAAATCGCGCAAACGCGTCATGTGACGTCGGCCATTTTGTGAGCGTCGTGTTCGACAAGATGGCGTCGGGGACAGTGTTCCGGTTCCTTGTGCTGCTGTCGGCCCTCGTGTGGATACTGGCTGCTGAGAACGAGACCAGAAGACGACGGGAACCCTGGACTAACCACAGCAGCTGGTTGTACGTATAACTATTTATCAGTCTTATAACCTAGCATAACCCCATCATCATCATCATCACCAGCCCATTAACGTCCCCACTGATGGGGCACGGGCCTTCCCTATGGATGGATAGGTAGATCGGGCCTTAAACCATCACGCGGGCCCAGTGCGGATTGATGGTTATTAACGATTGCTAATGCAGCCGGGACCAACGGCTTAACGTGCCTTCCGAAGCACGGAGGAGCTCGAGATGAAAACTTTTTTTTTTTGTGGTCACCCAATGATGAGTAATCATCACTAATTTAAGAGCCACAGATGTCTGTGTAACATTGTCCATGCTACTTTTTAGGGAAAAATAGGGCAGTAGTTTCCCTCCTGCCTTCCTTCCGCCCCAGTACTTGGCCTGACGCGAGTCGGATGGCGCCCAGAGACTCCTGTCCTCAGCCTCTGCATAGTACTGACAGTTACTGCTACCCTCTGTCAGGTTGCAGGTTACAGTCCCTGTGACTTGCCTATTCCGTTGTGCATTGCCGTGCCGATGGCTCCATCTCCGCCTCTGCAACCGTTGAGGTCTTCACCCATATCCCTGGGCAAGGACACTACTTACTAGTGGGTAAAAAATAAGTAAACTGTAAATATGAGGGTCCACAAATGTTTTTATTAAGCGTAGTATTATAATGGATGCAGGTCTTCGGTATACCATACAGCCAGAATTGGTACGACAGTTGTGTGACGCCAGGAAGCGTAAACGTCATGCTGATGAAGTCCTGAGAGAAAAAAAGATAAACATAGCATCACACCTGAATCCTCAAAGGGGTAGGCATATAGGGTATAAACATAAGCAGCCTATACAGGGTGTTAGAGACACCGTAACGAATACTGAGGGTGATGGTTCAGACCATGATTCTGAGTTGATATCAAGTGGTATTTTCAGTCGGAAAATTCATGATTTTTTTTGTGTTTTTTTTATTTCAGTTCCATAGGTACTTTTGCGACGGAAAATTCCCTCTATGTTTTCGTTACGATGTTACTAACACCTTGTACGGTCACGAGCATTAATATGTATACACTTTGGTACCATGTCACATTAACTTTTTTGACAAATTGAACTGTAAGTCTCACTAAATGTCAAATATGTTAGTGCGACAGAGTCCTAAAGTGGGTACATTATATTGCTCATGACTGTATACGTCCTACTGCTGGGCACAGGCCGCCCCTCAATAAACCAGAGGGGACATACTTATCCCCTGGAGCATGCTCTATGGAGCATTCACCACTAGGCTGCTCCACTGCGGGTTGGTGGAGGTGATTTTAACGTGCCTTCCCACGCACGGTAAAGTATATGCCTAAGTCCTATGTTTTAGGAGGCGAGCCATAGTGACTATAAGGCAAAGTATGTGCAGACATTCATATGCTTACTTGTAAATTGAATTTTAATATTATTATATTAGATCCTTACTTGGTTCATCCCACCCTCTGTGATATACCCTGAGCTCTGCGTTCCATCACAATATAGTACCACTTCCATCGACGTTAAGATGTAGTTAGTCTGTAAAGAAATTAAGTATGTATATAGAAAATACTTTATTTCATATACTTACTAAATCTATAGGGTGTTACTGACATCGTAACGAAAACTTTGAGGGACGATTGAGCCCACGATTCTGAATTGATATCAAGTGAGATTCTACATTTGACAGATTTTGCTTTTGACAGATTCTACATTTGACAGATTTTGCTTTTGACAGATTCTACATTCGAAAGATTCTGCTTTTGACAGATTCTGCTTTTGACAGATTCTACATTCGAAAGATCCTATATTTGGCAAATTCGGAAAAGAGTTAAGATGTTTAAGGGCGATAAATGAGCAATCGTCATTTGGCTGGTTCCACCTATATTCCACCTTTGACATCATAGTCTACATTTGACATATTCCATATTACACTCCACATTACATTACATTACACTACTTCATTACTTAGAGGTACTTACATTACTATTTTTGGATACTGGATAAGTGAGGGTGAGGTTAACATCTTGTTTTGGAAACCTCCAAGATTTAGTACCATAGATCAACTGGACGGATTCTGTAAGACAATTAAAAACAAGTACTTATATAAATACAGCACTTATAGTATTTATATAAATACAATCAAAGCCGTGGTAGTTGGTAGAACGCTTGCCTCTCACTTTAAGGTCACAGGTTCGCGACCAGCGACAATCCAATGATTGTCGAATTCAAGTGTCCAGGAAGGAAGGAAAACATCGTGAGGAAACCCACATTCCCGAGAAATGGCCCGCGTCCAGGTGACCTAACCTGTATTGGGCTGGTTTTCCCTTCGCGGGTTGAAAGGTCAAACAGGCAGTCGCTTCTGTAAAAAACCGGACCTGTCAAATCTTCAGGTTCGGTAAGCGGACCCTGTGAAAAACCGGATAATGCTAGGGGCATGATGAAGCATATAACGAAGTATACTTATATGGTGTAATGTAAATAATGTTAGTGTATTTTTAAATATCACATTCGGAAGTGATTTTGGTTAACAAAACCTCGCAATAGGCAAGCTAGTTTCAACCCAAGTAAAAAATTGTGGTCAAATTTTTTACCCGTATTCAAATTAATTTAAATAAATCGAGATTTTTTGGAGTCGTCTGTCGTTTCACCATATCCATGTTAGAATTATTTGTCATTCTGTCTGTGAGTCGCATGCGTAAGTTTATGACAGTCGCAAGTCAATATACTTATTTATGAAAACCTTATGTATGCACGTAAAAATGTATCTCTCCTTCCGAGAAACTGTGAAAAGCATACTTACAATACAAGGAATAAAATTAAGTAAATAAAATTCATCTTTTTTTGGGGTTATGTATACGTTTTTACAATAACATACCAGATAATATTTTGAATTTGTCAGAAAATAAATTTAAGGCCCATGTGAAGCTTCACATACTTTATGTAAAAAGACTTATTATAAGATTAATTCAATTCATTCATACATGCTCGCCGGTTTCGAGTATTGTATTCTTAACCTGGCATAATATAAATAAAGGTAAAAATAACAAAATAAAAAAAATGTAACTACTTGATAAATTTTGATTTTATTATAATATGAAATACCATACATTATTATTATTTGTATATTATAATAATATGTTAAATATATTGTATAAATATAAATATAATTAGTTATAGTTATTTATAGCTCATTGTACAGATAAACGTAAATACTTAATAAATGCTATACTTGAATTGCCGTGCCCTATCAGGGTGTCACAATGTACCTACTATATCTTATACCTACCACCAATGTAAAACTGTGACCTGCAATAAATTATGATTATGACTAATGATTACCTAAATGATAAAAATATCTGGTATTAATTCCTCTAGTTATTAAATAACCTGTAATGTATACCCTCATTGATTTAAAAGATGTGTTGCTGTTGCAGTTTCTTGTCTTTTCTTCTCCACAGCCATAACACCTCGCGAAATGACGTAAATTCAAAACTGTTACATTGACCTTCAACAAGTTTATCCATGATAATTACATTGAATAAATAAATCTGATTTCTATGCTATGTGCTTACCGTCTTCACTTGCTAGTTCTGAAGCACACCTATATCGTTTGATAGTTCTATAATGGGTTGCATTTATCCTGTTATCATTTAAAGATGGCATATGATCGTCACTAGCGAAACTCTCTCCATTCCCCAGCTCCAATACACTAGCGCATTCCAAACATTTGTAACTCAAAATTAAAAGAAAAAGAATTACTCTACACACTACCACTTTCATAATAAATCGAAACAAATAAGTTGAAAAAGAGTCATGGTAAACTAAATTCTTTGTAGATACTGATAATTAGGTAATTATTTCGGCCCTAATGTTTGATTAATTGAACAGATTAATTTATAATGACGTAGTTATCGCACGTTGTGGCGATAAGAGGTAGATAACCTGAGTATTTATCGCAGTGATAAGTTAAGAATAATAGTGTGTTTTAAAATTATTTTGGAGATCCTTAGGTAAGCCTGTAGTGAATATTCTTCTTTGCGAGACTTAGAACTAACATAATATGTAATTATACTCGCCCCTTGTTCGAGACAGTTAACAGTGTAGACTACACTCGTAGACTACACTGTTAACCGTCTCGAACAAGGAACTTCGTATAATTGAGGTAGAACCCCACTTACAGGTAAGTTCGTTTTATCTCTTTATGTATACTTCACCCTCTGACCTGATGTCTTAAATTTTGTACCATGTGAGAGCCCTTAGCGCTCCTGATTTGTCCGGCCAAGTGGTTAATGTCATTTGCGGAAAATATACAATAAGTCACTAAAGTCCTGTGGTTCATCGGCTTGCTTCTTAAACGGGGAGAGCCGGTTAGAACCCCGGTACCTACCGAACTTTCACTAATCAGTTATTCATTTATATTAAGTGCAGTTTTCACTAACACAGTTACGTTGGTCCCGGTTACTACTTACTGAAGTAAGTTAGTCGTTACATGAGCCATGTCAGGGGCCTTTGGCGGCTCAATAGTGACCCTGAAACCAGGGTTGATGAGGTTGGTACTCCACCTCACAACCCACACGATAGAAGAAGACTAACACTGTTGGCTCGACCATTATAGACGGCGATACGGCTCACCACTTATCATGTTGGTCTAACAGAAAGCTCGGTGACGCGTGGGTACTTAGTCTATCTTGTGACGGAAGTCCCTCTGACTACCCCAGTTGGGATATAGTCGTGAGCTTATGTAAATAGGTATGTAAAAAAAAAACAATCGTAAATGTATGTACTTACCTATGTATGTATTATAAAGTTTGAATTCTAGTCTAGTATACAAAATGCATGTTTATTTGTTCTTATTTAAGCACAGTTTATTGTCAAATAAATTCAGTTTAACAATGGTCTGCCTAAACCGATGTTATAAAAGATGTAATTGCTGAACACTGCTTCCTGAGATACAGGTCTCCTAGTTCAGGTAGCAGGGTTATACTTCTGTAGCATTTGTGTGTCCTAACTGTAGTACCCAATGTTGTGTCGATCTTTTTCTATTTTTATTTCTTTTTATTTATTTCTAGTCCTGTTAAAAAGGCCACATCGAAGCAATTTCATCTAAAAAGCAATATTGCAATTTGACATTTGCGCATATAAAAGTGAGTGCGCAATGCAAACAAATGTCAAATAGCAATATTGCTTTTTAGATGAATTGCTTCGATGTGGCTTTTTAACCCCCGAGGTCTGTCTAAGTTCTGTGGCAAGAAAAAAAGGGTCTGGCCCTTTTAATGTGGGTCCGTCATTAGGACTACTTAAATACTATTATGGGCCATTATATTCACGCCCGTCTTTATTATAGTTAATGTGGAATCCATAGATTGAAATTAACTCACGATATTTATATAGAGCTTGTTGACAATTGCAACATAAAAATAACTTAAAAAAAAAGTTATAAAAAATATTATTTGATTATTTCTTTACTTTTTTGTTTAATTAGTTTTATATTCATCGATCGGGCTTGAATCACCTGATTATCCGAAAAAGTAAGATGATTCCGTGCTTCGGAGGGCACGTTAAGCCGTTGGTCCCGGCTATTAGCCGTAAAAACACCTCCACCAACCCACATTGAAGCAGTGTGGTGGAGTATGCTCCATACTCCCTCCAGTTGATTGAGGGAGGCCTGTGCCCAGCAGTGGGACGTATATAGGCTGTTTACATTACGTTACATTACGATCGGGCAACCACGGCTCTTTTTTAACTATTCAAAAGCAAAAATAATTAATTACACTGTCTCTCTCTGGTACCATATCACCATCTAGTAATAGTAGCTCTATAAATGTCCTTCTCTTTCGCCGTCACAAATCAAGAGGCTATCTTCCAAACTTTTTATTTTATTTTGAGCCATAAGTTTCCTCCTCTTTCCTCCTAAAAGTTACAATGATTTATTCATATTTATACCCCACTAAAGTAAGAACGATTTTATAACTGAACGATTTCAAAAAGATAATTAATTACTTTATTACTGGTATTGTGACGTAATTCCGCCATTAAAATTTTATTTGACAGTCATTTAATTAGTATCAAGACTTAGACATTCTAAAGAAATACATTGATGATTTTAATTGGGTCGTGTACTAGGTTCAAGATAAATTATGAAATTCTGATTATTAAATAAAGGCAGATTTAAAACTAACGAAAAACATTTTCTTTTTTTCTATTTAACTTGTTTATGAATTTTAATCAAGAAAAACGTAATAATAAGTTCGACATTTTATCACGTTCCTCTTTGACGTCACAGCGTGCTTTTTCATACAATTTCCCTAGCAATTTCGTGTTTTGAAGTTTAGTAAAAAGTAACTGATTTGACTAGTTGGAAACTAGCCTATTATAGAAGATATGAATGCATGGAATTAATTGTCTGGGAATGGGAACTGATATTAGGCAGCCAAATTACTAAATTGTATAATAATAACATAAAAAGCTTATACACGTCCCACTGCTGGGCATAGGCCTCCCCTGAATCAACCGGAGAGGGTATGGAGCATACTCCACCACGCTGGTGGTGTTCTAACGGCTAAACGTGCGCTCCGAAGCGGGGAATCATCTTATTTTTTTTTTTAGAAATTGTATAATAAGATTTTTTTTTTTTTAAGAACGACTAGGTCCCTGTGCGGGGGTTTTAGTTCGTGCTGCTACTTTTCTTCGGCTATACAGGTTGCGAGAAGCTGCAGGTGTTTGAGGCGGATGAGACGTTCTTATGTAAAAAATGACGATTCCAAGTGTAATATTATCTACTAAATAAAGATTAAGTATTTTTGAATTTGAATCTTACAGTCCTGACCTTTCGGGGTAGGAGAACCAGTTTTTATACGAAGTCCCAGAAGGATTATGCCGAAAAGTTTAAGGTCTATGTAATGCCCATCATCTTAGAAAGGACACAAACCCTCTGTCGGTTTTTACGACATTCCCAGAAAGATCAGTGAAGTTCCGGTTTCGAATCTTTAAACGCCTGCTCAAATTGTAATAACGTGACGCAAGTATCGTCACAAAATGTCGTTGCTATTATTTTTATGTAGGCGTTTTTATTTGGCATTCACATTTTGTATAGTCATATACAAGCCGTTTTCTTCTTTTCATGTGGGTTGAAGGTCGATGACCAACTTTAACAAAAACGTGGAATATGGAACTATAATCACAAATAGTAACCGAGAGTCCGACTCTAATGCTTCCTAGCCCAGGGACCATATTGATTGAGGGCGTTAATTTCCGGCCAAAAAGTAACCATACAGGAGTAGGACGGGGTGGGAGTATGGGTAGGTATAGTAGGTAGTTAAAGTGGGTGTAATACTGATACTCTACCTTGACACATACACACTCTCCCACACATCACACGCACTCACCCACACATAGATACACACGAACTTGCTTGAACAATTTAATTGTAATAATTCTTATAATTCTATTTCACTTTATTGTTAAATTATATAAAAATAATAATAGGTATTAGAGCCGTGGTAGCTCAGTTAATATAACGCTTTCCTCTCACTTCAAGGGCATGGTATGGTGTAACTAGTGCCCTGTAACTACCTAATTCATGCGTAGATTTGAATAAGGAACTCTAGTCCAATGTCGACGTCTGTGCCCATCAGTTTAATTTCCACGTAGTCGTGACACAGGCCACCACGAACTATAGTTGCTTGTGCATCCTCGTTGCGCCTGCGCTTCTTGCTTAGATCTCGAACAACTATACCTTTCATCACAAAAAGAAAAAAGGTTATAAATACTTAACTATTTTCTTTTATTTTACGTGGGACGTATACTTATAGCATAGTATTTTAAACAGAATGACCAGTTCATTATAATTATTGATTATATTTCAATAAGATAACATTCTACAATCGTGTCAATGCGCGGTAAGAATAGTCTTGTTTCCAACTAAGTAGTCAAATAAGTTAGGTACTTTTTACTAAACGTCAAAACACGAAATTACTATGGAATTTATATGAAAAAGCAGACTGTGGTCATAGGGAAACGTGATGAAATATCTAACTTATTACTGCGTTTTTATTGATTAAAATTCATATAAATAAGTTAAATAGAAAAAAGAAAATGAGTTTCGTGAGTCTTAGATCTGTCTTTATTTAGTAATCAGAATTTACCAACCACCCAATTAGATCTGTCAAAGTCCGCAAGCTAGTGTTGTGACGTTCATTAGTGATGTATCAGTCGATATTAGTGTTGGCAACACCAACACAATTTAAAAATAAAAAATATAGTTTGTTAGTCTGACGTCACTTCCTGTTACATTTCGTCCATCATCGTTGTAAGCTCCATTGTTGCTCGCATAATTTACGCGAAATAAAAGTGTTTATTCAAGTCTCCGAGTGTTTTAATTAGTGCAGTGAAAGCAGCTCAACCTCACCATCTACACATACAGTCCACTAGCCCCAGCTGACATGGCATGTCGTGACGTCAGACTAACAAACTATATTTTTTATTTTTAAATTGTGTTGGTGTTGCCAACAATTAGGTCGACCGTTTCTTTTCTATCTAACAATATATACCTTTTATCTTTTGTCCTGGAAATGGTAACTTGTAGTAAACGTGCTGGGTTCGTCTCACATTGTATAAGGAATTCTTTATCACTCGTGTTTCGTACACTTTACTAAACAGATCTCCAGAAGTGGCACCAATATCCAAACTAGATGCATACACCGTAGTTGTTAGAGCACAGATTAAAAACAGCTTCTCGTGCATTTTGTAATTCGAACAAGAAAAGAAGAAAAACAATTTCTTTAGTTCATATCGCTAGAAAGCGATTGAAAAACTGATTGAGAATTTATAATCGTATTATTTATTCTTATTTTCTATTACACGTCCGTGTGGCGACTCTGGAGTCGACATTTGTGACAACTGATCTAAAGTATTTGTGTGAGGTAAGAAAACCTTTATAATTTTATTATAGTTTGCAATGGTAATGTAATCATGATCACAATCAGACAAGGCTCTAGGCGCGCGCTAGGCAGGAATACACATAACATGACATAACCTCATACCTCAATCAACCGGAGGGGGTACGGAGCATACTTCACCACGCTGCACTACTGCGGTTTGGTAAATACACATACCAGTAAACAGATATAGAGGTAATAAGTAAGTCATAAAAAAATAAAAATAACATACCCACATAACATAATTTTACTACTTTATACATTGTTACTACTGTCAAGTAGGTCTTATATAGAAAAATGCAAACTGTTACTGGCAATAAGTACTTAAATTTATTTTATTCTATATTCTTATTACAATTTAGTACTTCCGAGCGTATTGTCCATCATCGAAGTAAGGTTGTGAACCACCTTTGGAGTATAATCTCGCATTTTTCGACTGGTTGGGGTCATCTGCAAACACTTCTATTTCGAACCTGTACCCTCTTAGCACCGAAGGACTTCGTAGACCGATTGTGACGCTCTTCGTTCCTGTAATAATAATATTCTCTATTTTTATTTTTTATTAATCAGAAACAATAATAATAAAAAACAGAATGTAAATCCACCACAGACAAATCGCTTCGTCAGTACCAACATTCATATTAAAAAAAAATAAGGAAAAGCATATTCAATTCATACATAAAAAACCGCACAAGCTTCGTCATTTTTTATTTGTATTTTTATTTACTTTTTAATTTCTTTTTTCTATTCTTTTTTTGTCTCTTTTGTGTTGTATTTTGTATTTTCCTATTTGTGCAATAAAGTATTTGTTATATTATGCTATGTTATTTATCTTAATGAGAGACTTTCTAGGCTACGTTCGTCAAAAATTATATAGATGGCGCTGTCCAGATTTAACATAATAGGTAATTACCTATTTGCTCATTACTCAGGTACATTAGGTATTATTCAAAAATATAATGTAATAATTAAAGCACATAATAACGGGTTCTTACCGCGGTAAGAACTCGTTATTATGTGCTTTAATTATGATAATAACCGCGTAAACTTAAAACAATGTATAATAATTATAATGTAATGCAGAGCTTGATTTTTGGGTCAGATATGTATCGAATTATCTTGCTGCCTACCTATATTGCTTTTCTTTATTTTGATCAGAATTAAAATGCGGAAGATGTCTATCTCTGGGTGTAATAACAAGGGTCATCATTTATACCCAAAAACAAAGATAAAAGATGCTTATTATTATGTCTGCTAAATGAAGACAAATTTCTACGGCGTCATCTTTTTTTTTTTGGAGAACGTAGCCTAGAAAGTCGTTTGGTTGTACATTACGGGCTGATCACCTGATTGTTCTACAGTAAGATGATCCGTGCTTCGGAAGGCACGTTATGCAGTTGGTCTCGGTTACTACTTACTGATGTAAGTAAGTAGTCGTTACATGAGTTATTTTAGGAGCCTTTGGCGGCTCAATAGTAACCCTGGTGGGTTGATGAGGTTGGTAATCCACCTCACAACCCACGCGAGAGAAGATGAATTATTATAATATTAAGTTACCTATGCCACCACTTTCGATATATGCCTGTCCATCCTTGCCGTCTCTCAGATCTGTGACGTATACAGCAGTGATTACTTCTGATCCCACAGCATTCACTATGACGTCATCAGTCCTCGTCCACAACGCGGGATTAGCCTCTCGAATTTCGTTGAAGATTCTTCTAGAACTTCCTGTGGTGTAACCGAGTCTAATATCATTACACTCAACGGATAATATAGACACTACTACCAAGAAAATGAAAGACCACATTTTGGCTTTAATATATCGAGTCACACTGTAAACTTCAGGGGTATAATTAACAATAATATTAAACTTCGGAGTAAGAAAAGTTTAGAATTCACAGTTTCAAATTGTAATGAAGGTCTTTACAGCTATCATGGTATATATAAGAACGTAATAACGTATTTTGTTGTTATCATGACATCATCACCGATGACAAACAACTAACAATTCGAGTTACTTAAATAAGAATGATCAATACTCGGAAACAACTTGTTTACTTTATAGCTAGTATGGAGATGGAGAATTTTTGGAGCGAGTATAGACCAAGGAGCACGTGGCCACAATCAATCAAGAAGTAATTTTTGACACCAACCCTCGTTATGTAAATCAATCAATAATACTTTATTGCACAACGACATATACAAAGGACATAAACATACGAATAAAAACATAAGCACAATAGGCGGCCTTATTGGTAAACAGCAATTTCTGCCAGGCAACCTTAGGGTGAAAGAAGTTTATGCATTGAAGCACGGGCTGGTGTAATAAACATGTAATGATACCAACATAACTAAAAAAGAATAATAAATAATATATAATTAAAACACATAATAACGGGTTCTTACCGCGTTTAAATGGGGATATGGGATATTAAATAATATATACTTATACAAACATACACACATTATATAAACATACATTATGTCATCCAAGTGCCACAAGATTGTCGACATTCAGTATGCAGTCAGCCGAAAATATATAACAAGATGATTCACATTAATTCACGCCGCTATCGCTGTTGAGGGTGGGCAGAAACTCAAATTGTCAACATGACAACTTGCAGCCACTCGTGATCCATCTCCATCATCCTAACGTTATCCCAAAATTTACAGGGTCCGCTTACCTAACCTTAAGATTTAACAGATCCGGTTTTATTGGATTTTGCACCCATTCCTGATAAACATTTCATAGATAAGAAAGGTGCATATGAGGAACCGAACTAATTGAATGATCGGGCTGTAGCTGAACAGGAATTGTTCTGAGAATATCTAACAACATCGGATACAAAAAGTTATTTATTTATTGAACAAATCATGCGATTGACTACCTTAGAAGCTTTTGGTTATAGAAATGCTACTACAGTATTGAAGAATTTGAAAACGATAAAACAGCTTAAATTAATTGCTAATAATAGTACATATACTCACAGCTACGGTCTGACATTGTTGAGTGATCTATTTATTTTGTAACGCATTCCAACACAATGTATATTGTTTACGGAATAAACGAAATTGAATTGAATTGAATGCAATGCTCACTCTCATTTTATACAATCTTTCCACTATGTCGGCTACTTTGTTCACACCTTTGATATAACGCCGTTTAAGCATGGAAACATCATAAAATCTAATTATAACAACATTTTCGCGAGCTATTGTTAATAAATTGATCACATTTGGTTGAAAAACAAACTAGATTTTCAACCATTTGTATTTTCGAGCTATACCCGATAACATAGTCGACAATGGCGTTTAAGCTACTCATTTTAACTGTGATTATTTCAACAACTGTCATAACATGTCACGATTTGTTCCTCGGATATCCAGATATTTCAGCTAAGTTGATCTACAGTAAGGTGCATCAAGAAAATCCAGCGATCTGGGTTCGTTATGACGTGTTTACTGTGAACTGTACCAAGAATGAAGTTATAAGTGCTATCAAGATTATGGATTTAAGGGAAGATAAATGGGGGGAGGCTTATGTCAAAGGAGGGGGCATAGGCGACAAATACGTCACCATTGAGCTGGACAGTCCCTCGGTATTTAGAGGATACAACTTTTGGGTGGAAGTGTACGCTATAGAGACGAATATGTTCCTGTACAATCACGGCAGAAAGTGAAGTGTTCGTTTTTAGAGATAATATGTGTTATTTTTATTGTTTTTTTTAAATAAAGTTACGTTATGTTTCTTGTATTTTTGTATATTTACAAAGTAAGTAGCTACCTGCAACTTCTCTGCGGTACTTTTACCTTTTTTTCACGCGACTTATTGTAGATTTGCCACAAATGGCATTAACTACGCGTCATGTGTTTTTACCTATTACCTGTAAATATGAATAAGATATTATAAGTCAGCTTATTAGGTCCAATGATTAGAGCGTTAGCCTCACGATCTGAAAATGCGGCTTCGATTCCCGGGACATTGTCGAAATCACTTTTTGTGAGACTGTCCTTTTTTGGTAAGGACATTACAGGCTTGAATCGCCTGATTGTCTTAAAAAGTAAGATGATTTTGTGCTTCGGAGGGCACGTTAAGCCGTTGGTACCGGCTATTAGCCGTAAAACTCCACCAACCCGCAGTATGGCAGCATGGTGGAGTATGCTCCATACCCCCTAAAAATAGTTTTCGCCGCATTTTTGTATCAAGCGCTGTATCTACAGTAGAGGTAAATCAATGTATAGGATTTTCAAATAGGTACCGCAGTCTTCGTTTCAACCAAGACGCAGCAAGGAACGCGATATTAAAAATAATATTATGTCGCGCCGCGTGCGATAACGTAACCGTGCAGATTGAACTGAACAACAGTAATTTTCAGATAGTCCATCACGTTAGGTCAGAGAGGACATTTTCGTGAAAGGAAAGTTCTGGTATTCCCTATAAGTAAAAGTTAATCATGTTGTCTGTTTGTCCGACTTGACATTGAAACCCGCGTGATGTAACATGTCTAAATCGTGATGGATAGTATGAAGTGCCTTTGTCACTTTGTTTGTTCTTCCACACAGCGAGGGATAGGTTTATGCTATAAATGACAGTTGTTTTTTCCTCAATTCCTTTTGTTTTATATTTACTTCCTTACCGTTTGCAATACCACACAAAAGTGATCATTCGATCTTTATAAACAACTAGCGACCCGTCCCGGTTTCGCTCGGGTGCAATGCTGAGGAAAAAATGAATTTATTTACGACGTCACGCTAAAAACCTCAAAAATAACAGTTTTTCTCCACTATTTAATGGATGTTATTATACATATAAACCTTCCTCTTGAATCACTCTATCTATTTAAGAAATCCGCATCAAAATCCGTTGCGTAGTTTTAATGATTTAAGCGTACATAGGGATATAGGGACAGAAAATGCGACTTTGTTTATACTATATAGTGATGAGGGGCTTTCCCGGCAGCGTTCCACAAAAACAGTAAAGATGGCGCTGTCCAGATTTAACACGATAATTACCTGTTTTCTCATCACTTACGTAGGTACATAATTGGGTGGTTTTCTAGGTCGAAAATAAATTGTGAAAAGAATTTCTAAGATCTGTCTTTACTTAGTAATCAGAAGATTACTAAATAAAGACAGATCTGTCTTAAAGGTGACAAAACATTTTATTTTTTCTATTTAACTTATTTATGAATTTTAATAAAGAAAACCTACCAACCCGCAGTGGAGCAGCGTGGTAGAGTATGCTCCATACCCTCTCCGGTTGATTGAGAGGAGGCCTGTGCCCAGCAATGGGACTTATATAGGCTATTTATGTTATGTATGTTAATAAAGAAAGATCGAATAATAAGTGTGATATTTTGTCACGTTTTTCTATGACGTCACAGGTTGCTTTTTTATACAAATGGATACCTAGTAATTTCTTCTTTTGACGTTTAGTAAAAAGAAACTGATTTGACTTGTTGGAAACTACCGTATAAATATGCTTCTTAGGTACCTCTTGCTATATGAGGAGTGCTTCATGATAATTATTTTTCATTATAAGTAACTATAGACATTAAAAGTCACCATAATTGGCAAGTAAACTTTAAAGATGGAATATCCTATTTACATTATCTAATTATTTACAACATTTTACGTTGAGTGACGCAATGTTTTGTTCTGTAGAAGTAGTTATTGTTTCTAAATGATTCATCACCATCCCATGACTATTATGTCATGAAAAAAAATGTACTTAAGTGAATAATCAAGACATTTTTCAGAGGGTTTCCTTTTTTGTGGATGTACCCTAAAGTCGTCCCAATGATAAGATGAGTGTGGATTAATCTTTCACCTTTTTTTTTTGACGTGACTTATTGTAGATTTGCCGCAGATGGCATTAACTACTTGGCCGGACAAATGGGGAGCGCTGAAGGCTCTCACCCGATACAACGTTTAAGACAACAGGCCTGAGGGTGCCCAGTCGGTTAATCTTTCACCACCCGCAGACTCTAGTAAAAAATGCTGATTGTTTTGCCACTTCGCAGTTATTAAGTAAAAACATTTTTTTAAAGGTATTTTTATGTTGCAATTGTCAACACCCACGATACGCTTCACCTCCACTGTTTTATCAAAAATGGCAATTTTCCTCTCCTCTGGCTAAACCCCCCTTCTAGTAAGTATGTTAACACTCTTAACACCATGAACACATTTCTGATGAAAAACCTTAGGATCCCTCTTACGCATTCTACAACCCCTTTTAAGGCATAATATGTTGACCAAACTATTTAATGTAAGCAATGAAATGTTATGCTGTTATTGCCTTGTCACTGCAGCATAAACCCGTCCCGAACTATATAAAACAATGTCGACTAATTATCACTTCAGTGTAAAACGAACGAACGAGCGTGCCAAAATGCGTGTTGTCACAGTGCTTGCTCTGCTCTGCCTTCTGGCATCAGCCTCCTGCCAGAGCCACGATTTGGTGCTCGGTCAGGCAACATACGGGGACGTAGTCGTATTCAAATACAACGAATACAAATACGGTTTTCCCTTCATTGTTCGGACCAGCATTATCGAATACCCGGAACCAGGGCAGCATAACTTCGCCTACATTCGAGCTATATATGTGAAAGACAACGAAATTGACGGCACAGGAGGCTATCCCACGATCTCCGCCGGCGGTGTCGGGCAACGCTTCGTCAAAATCAAACTAAAAAGCCAAAGGGGATCCGGATTCAACTTCACAGTTACCATATACGGAAGATACTAGTGTTAGGTTTACTTCTTCGGTACTCATAACCGCCTGGTACTTCTCGTGAATCTGCCAAAATATAGAAATTACCACGGAGTATGTATTGGTGCCAAAGTTTGTAGTTTAAAAAAAAAATACTGTTATAAGTATATTGTTGTTTTCAATGACTTAATTACAAAAAAATGTTATGTTTTATTTATTTATTTGATTAAAAAGCAAATTACAAAAGGTAGTTCTTATTTGTTAGATAAGTGTGCTTTACTTGAGTGATTTTTCGGTGAAATGAAAACCTTTAACGATATTTCGAAGGAGTCTCTAATTTTGATTATAGCAAGTTTTCGCCATTGCAAAAATCAAGGTCTTATAAAACATCCAAATACTTACTCACACCTTTAATCCTTTATGGCTACAGCAGCATTTAGTGAGAGTTCCAGTTCTTCTTAGAAGGAAGTACAATGACCAAATTGGAGATGTCCTTAGAACAGTTTCAGTGCCATCTACTCTGAACCGGCGTGCGTGTATGAAACGATCACGAACGAACGGTGAGTGAAGATCTTGACGTAAAACGCCAAATACGGAAGACTCGACACTAGCCCTCCTACAACTATACGTTTAATTCTGCTGGCCAGTTATTCTGTGCGCCATGTGGCCGAACCTTCAAGTCGAAGTTCGGTTTTGCTAGCCACATTAGAGCCTATCATAACATCGACCTGGGAAAGACATTTAGGAGTCGCCGTCGCCGGACACGGCTTGGATGATATGATGATGATGATGAAACGATTGATAAACGTGGAGGAAGCAAGAGAAGTATGTCAGGAAGCAAATGGAATTCCATAGTCTCTGCTTACCCCGGTGGGAAATAGGCGTGTGTTTATGTATGTATGAGTATGTTATTATGTACAGTTCAATTTGTCATAGCAGTTAATATGACATGGTACTAAACTGTACTTATACTTGTCTTAACTACATAAACAATGCTCGTGCGTGAAAGGGAATTACCGTGTTAGACGTAAAGATTTCGCGGTTGACTAAGAAAAAAAGACGATCCGTGCTTCGCAAGGCACGATAAGCCGTTGGTCCCGGTTACTACTTACTGATGTAAGTACATAGTCGTTACATGAGTCATGTCAGGGGTCTTTGGCTCAATAATAACCCTGACACCAGGATTGCTGAGGTTGGTAATCCACCTCATAACCCACACGATAGAAGAAGAATTGGCTTAGGTGATAACTCACCCACTGTAAAACCAGCTTTTCAGATTATTACTGGTCAAATGAGCCCCTCAATCAATTTTTTCATTTTGAACGTGAACCTTTGGGCATTCCTGTATATAATTTAAAACATATCATAGATAGTACATAGTTTAGTTACAGTAAATACGCGATGAAAGTCTGCCTTATTGTTGATGAGAAGTGAACATTTGAATAGATGATTATTAATTTATACCTATCTATAGTATCCAATTGGAATCAATTATTACGTATTCTTTGCACTAGTCTCTCAGAGGTTGTCGTGAAGATCATATTCATCTTCATTGTCAGTCTCGGCATACATGCAAACTCACGCCCGTAATCCCTTATGGGGTAGGCAGGACCACAATAACCGGATCTCGACCGGTGGTGCCCGCCATACTGTTTGACGTGACTTATTGTGTAGATTTGCTGAAAATGGCATTAACAACTTGGCCGGACAAATGAGGAGCGCTGAGGGCTCTCACATACATACATAAACTCACGCCTTTTTCCCACCGGGGTAAGCAGAGACTATAGAATACCATTTGCTTCGATCCTGACACACTTCTCTTGCTTCCTCCACATTCATCGATCGCTCCATACACACACGCCGGTTCAGAGTAGATCGTACTAAACCTTTTCTAAGGACATTTCCAATTTAGTCAATGTAAGTCCTTCTTAAACAGCCTCCATGGTCTAGTGGTTTAAGAGTTAGGCTCACGATCTGGAGGTCCGGGTTCGATTCCTGATGGGGACATTGTCGAAATCACTTTATGATACTGTCCTTTGTTTGGTAATGACTTTCAGGCTTGAATCACCTGATTGTCTAAAAAAAGTAAGATGATTCCGAGCTTCGGAGGGCACGCTAAGCTGTTGGTCCCGGCTATTAGCCGTAAAAACACCTCTACTAACCCGCAGTGGAGCAGCGTGGTGGAGTATGCCCGGTTGATTGAGGGGAGGCCTATGCCCAGCAGTGGGACGTATATAGGCTGTTTATGATGATGGTGTAGACCTTCTAGGTATCTCACCCGGTATAAAAAGTAAGTCAACAGACTTGAGGGTGCCCAGTGAGGCGCGAACCTCGGCTCAGGGCGTCTAGGAGAATAATATTAATCAAAAACAAGCCCAAAAGAACTAATTGTGAACATGGGACACATCACACGCTATCAACGAATAAATAAATCGTGATTTGTTTCTGAATAGAAGAAAAGCAATGTTTATTTTAATGATAACACGATTTGTGTCACGGATAACGTCCAATTCTTAGAAAATTATGAATCATACCCAGACGTGGAAAGATGTAAACAACTTATTCCTCATGTCTTAACACGTTTACTGCGTAACTGAAAATTATACAGGGTGTTAGTGACATCGTAACGAAAACTTTGAGGGATGATTCAGGCCATGATTCTGACTTGATATCAAGTGGAATTTTTCGTCGCAAGAGTATGGAATGGAAAAAAATTTAAAAAAGCACAAAAATATTCATGAATTTTCCGACAGAAAATTCCACTTAATATCAACTCAGAATCGTAAGTATGAATCATCCCCTCAGTATTCGTTACGATGTTACTAATACCCAGTATATTGACCCCTCACATGTAATGTTATTTTTCCATAAACACATTGGATTTTATGTACATAGACACACTGTTAGGTCAGGCTTCCACTGACGCGGAGATGGGAGGAGAAGAGCGGAGAAGTGCGGATTTGACCAATCACAGCGGTCGAGAGAGCGAAAAACGAAGACGCTCTGTCACTCTCTCCTTCACGGTGATTGGTCGATTCCTGCACATCTCCGCTCCTCTCCGCACAGCTTCGCGTCAATGGAAACGCAGCCCTAACGACGGCGTCCTTGGTCTTATTAAGTTTTTTTTTATACATGCCAATTTTATTACGTTCTATTGTTATTTAAATGTTTTTGTCAGTTTTTCAATAAAAAATCGACACGTAATGTTTCTTTGCTTTCGATATCCTTTATGCGCTCTCAACTCACACTATGGCAAGAGAAAAGCAATTTGAAAAGCCTCCCGTCGGATTTTCCTATTTTCCCTAGTGCCCCACATATGGGACATGCACGTATGATTTTCAAATTTATTGCCTCATATGTGGTTCATACACAGTGGACGTGTTAAATCTCCAGTCCGAATACCTCTGACTACCCCATTTTTATTTTAAATTAAAATGGGTTTGATCTTGACTTCATTCTTCCACGAGGAGAAGAGATCGACGTTGGAACGAGCTTACCCAGAATATGCCTATTCACCCCTGATTTAAAGGACCCCAATTATGAAATAATCGTCTTCACTCACATTTAGTATTTTAAAACACCTTTACCTTCATTGTTGCAGTAACATGGGCTTACTGGAATTCGAGAAGTGGTCTAACCAGCCGGGTCTGTTCAGTGAGAAGTCGCGGCTCTGCGGCAGGATCCAGGGTTTGACTCCCGGGCAACGTCGCATCTGCCGACGTCACAAGGACCACATGCCAGCGATAAGTGCTGGAGTCAAACAGGGGATCCAAGAGTGCCAATATCAGTTCAAAGGACGTAGATGGAATTGTACCACCACTGCCGATGAATCCGTCTTCGGGCCTCTGACTTTGCTTGGTAAGTAACATCACGCCTGTATCTCCGAAGGGGTAGGCAGAAGCGCATAGTACTCCACGTCAGCTATGTTTAAGCCCCATGTAATAAAGGTCCAGCTCACTACCATTAACCGGTCACAAATCCAGGAAATCACTTGATATCAATTATCGGCTATACAGGTTGTGAGAAGCTGCAGTAGTTTTAGTCTTTTTTTTTGACGTGACTTTTTGTAGATTTGCCGCAGATGGCATTAACTACTTGGCCGGACAAATGGGGAGCGCTGAAGGCTCTCACCCGGTGAGTAGTTTTAGGCGGATGAGGCGTTCGTTATGTAAAAATTGACGATTCAAGTGTAACTATGTTACCTACTGAATAAAGATATTTTTGAATTTTGAATATCAATGATCCAAAGATGAATTGATACTCATAAAATCGAATTCAGTGGTTTGGAGCCCGAGCGGGGATTCTAACCCATGACACTACGGTGTAAGTCGCGTATTATCCGAACAGGGCTATCATGGATTACTAAGTAAGTGACTACTTACTTACTTACGGCCCGGCCTGCCTGGCGGCCATGTCAGGGGCCTATGGCAGCTCATTAGTAACCCTGACACCAGAGTCGAAGAGGTTGGTACTCCACCTCACAACCCACACGATAGAAGAAGATCACGGAAATGCAATTGTCGGGAATGTGCGTTTCGTCACGATGTTTTCCTTCACCACTGAGCATGAAATCATTTATGATCCGAACATGAATTCGAAAACAAATTCGACAATCATTGGTTTAAGCTTGTGCTGGATTCGAACCTGCGACCTCAAAGTGGACGCCAAGCTTTATAATGCCATAAGTCACGTCAAAAAATAGCGCTTATAATACTTTGAAGTACATCGCCAGCCCATTAACGTCCCCACTGCTGGGGCACGGGCCTTCCCTATGGATGGATAGGGAGATCGGGCCTTAAACCACCACGCGGGCCCAGTGAGTGTGGTTATTAACGACTGCTAATGCAGCCGGGACCAACGGCTTAACGTGCCTTCCGAAGCACGGAGGAGCTCGAGATGAAAACTATTTTTTTGTGGTCACCCGTCCTATGACCGGCCTTTGCGAAAGTTGCTTAACTTCAACAATCGCAGACCGAGCGCGTTTACCGCTGCGCCACCGAGCTCTTCAACTTTGAAGTAGAGATAGATTAAGTGCCACATAAGATATTTTTCTATTTCCCAAGCAAAGTCTCGAGTGACAACCAGAAAGACAATAATATTGTCAAGAGAAATTCTTTTGGCGTAACGACAAACCTCTTGTGCTTTACGATATTTTTATTACTCTATCTTGTCAACATAATATTCGTCCTTACCGCGGATATAGATTAGCGTCGAAATGGCGGGAAATTGCATACTGTTAGATAATTATACTACCTATCCACAACTATTTGATACCTAAACTAAAAAATCGAGTACCTTTCCCAATGTAAATAAATAAATAAAAATTAGTGGTTAGAGCGTTAGGCTCACGATCTGGAGGTCCGGGTTCGATTCCCGATGGGGACATTGTCGAAATCACTTTGTGAGACTGTCCTTTGTTTGGTAAGGACTTTTCAGGCTTGAATCACCTGATTGTCCGAAAAAGTAAGATGATTCCGTGCTTCGGAGGGCACGTTGAGCCGTTGGTCCCGGCTATTAGCCGTAAAAAACACCTTCACCAGCCCGCATTGGAGCAGCGTGGTGGAGTATGCTCCATACCCCCTCCGGTTGATTGAGGGGAGGCCTGTGCTCAGCAGTGGGACGTATATAGGCTGTTTATGTATGTACTTTTCCCATTCAAAAGATATACACTTTATGGTTCAAAATGGCGGGACCAGACAAAACGGCGCACTGGAGCTAGATAATAAAAGTATTTTGAGAATTTATTTTCATCAATTAAAAAAAAATACATGAACAAGTACATTCCATTCAACTACAATTGTAACAACACACGTATTATTAAAAATAAAATTTAAAAAAGAATAAAAAGCTATAAATAAAAGAGATAATTGCTACATACATATTTACTACCTATCTAGTACCTTCTAAAACTGCCCTCAGATTGTATATATATAGGTGTTTTTGGTCTATTACAGAAACTACACAACCAGGTACTTCGCAAGAAACTGATTGGACTTTTGCACCTTATCGTACATATAAGATACAAAATAGCAAACATGTTTTTCACTCTATATCCGTGGCACTCATACGGATTTATGTCCCTTTGTCTTGATATATGCCTATTGTTTATCGCGATTCTTGTTCCGATGGAACCTTCTAGAAAAAATAATTAACGGAACATTATTACGTATATGGGGAAATAAATTGGACATGAAATATTTCCTACGGCAATCGTAAATAAATTCCATTGGAGTATGTTATCACAACACGCAGACTAAAAGATAAACTAGGTTTAAAATACAGGGTGTTAGTGACATCGTAACAAAAACTTTGAGGGATGATTCAGGTCATGATTCTGAGTTGATATCAAGTAGAATTTTCAGTCGCAAAAGTATGGAAAGGAAAATAATTAAAAAGAAACTAAAATGTTCATGAATTTTCCGACAGAAAAATCCACTTGATATTAATTCAGAATAATGAGCTGAATCATCCTCCTTAATATTTGTTACGATGTCACTAACACTACTACTTGTAGGTATAGCTACTTGTATGTATGTACTTGTACAGGGTGTATTCTGAATTAATCAAGTGGACTTTCCTGCCGGAAAATTCATGAAAATTTTTGTGTATATCAAATCATGGTCTGAATCATCCCCTTTATTTCATTACGGTGTCACTCACACCCATATCTACTTGTATGGCTACATGTATGTACCTATACGGGGTGTAAGTGACATCGTAACGAATACTGAGGTGGCTGATTCAGCTCATTAATCTGAGTTAAGCAATTGGAATTTTCAACCGCAAAATTAACTAAAAAAAATCATGAATTTTGCGACGGAAAATTCCACTTGATATTTACTCAGAATCATGGTCTAAATCACCTCCCTTAGTATTCGTTACGGTGTCACTAACACCCTGTATAAGTAAGTAAAAAATATTTCAAATTAAGACTTGTTTTATCTAGAACTCCCCAGATATCCAGGACATAAAAGATGTATTTCCTAGACCGAAAGTGTAGTGGAAAACGGTTGTCTCCATAAATCTGAGTTGTCAGCTGGCTAGACGTAACTGAGATTTAGAGCTAAAGTACTAGGCACCCATACATATGTAGGAGCCTAGATATTTCTTACGTAATATGTGCAGTGGTTTAGTACCTAACGTAAATTCGAAATTCTTTAGTCCATGCAATGTATAAGGTGCTAAAAAGGCCATATCAAAGTAAGTGCGCATATAAAAGTAAGTGCGCAATGCAAACAAATGTCAAATAGCAATATTGCTTTTTTAGATGAAATGCTTCGATGTGGCCTTTTTAAACCCCCAGTAAAGTGTTAGATTTAAATCACACATAATCAAGTTACCTTTATACTTATTCGTTATCGTTAAGTTAAATTCCCGCCAAAACCGTTTTATCCGTTTTCTTTTTTATTCCGTCTAGTGTTGCAATTTTGGTCACTCATTTTACTCGATGAAAGTTCACGCAGAGGTATGCTGCGAGACGCAAAGAAAGAAATAATAGTGCCTATTTAACAGCTATTAAACTATTGCCGTCCTTTACTTACAATAGGTACAAAAAGAGATAGAGCTAGTTTTATAAGATAAGATATTTTTTGCCCTTACAGGGTTCCTGTTTGTACTTTCCTCTACTTTTAGGATCTCTGTAAAAACATCAGGGGGGTTAAAAAATGGCCACATCGAAACAAGAAAACCAAGAATAAAAATAATAAAGATTAGTTAATTTTTAAAAAATACGTGCATTTACAATAATCAGTAAGTATCTAAAAGATTCGTTGAAAACCTCCTGCAGCGTATAGAATGCTTATTCCTGTGAAATAAAGTAGGTGGTTGCTCGATTCGGCATCAATGTGTTTATATTTTTTTGTCAACAGCCTCAAGAGAGTCAGCGTTTACGCACGCGATCACGTCAGCTGGTGCGTCTTTGTACATCGCACGAGCGTGTCGAGATGGTCGGCTCACCAGCTGTGGCTGCAGTCGGTCGCAGCGACCCTCCACCCTACACCGCGAGTGGCTGTGGGCTGGCTGCGGCGTAGACCTGGAATACGGATACAGGTGAGGATATCGAGATGACCAGTTGTGGCTGCAGTCGCATCACACTGTATTGCGATTGACTGTGGTTCCTGGCTGCATGCGGGGTATACTTAGAATTTACTTACTAGTGCTTAAAGATAACTCAAAAAGAGAAACGACGGAAAAATTGAGATTCGGTGGGAATTTGAACCCACAACTCTCAAATCTAGTTTAGACGGATGGCCTTAGAAGATTTTCCTTACTTCGTTTAATTATTTTTTGTGAAGCAATTATGCATAGAGTTTTACGACTTCGATTAGTCGATGCTGAAACTCAGTTCGCGGTACAGACTCCAATACGAATGACTAACCTTCTTTAGCCTATGCTCGCCTAGTAATCGAGGGAGGATTACGTCACGGGCGATACGGCCATTTTTGATTGTCACGACTTCGCGTCTTGCGGTTACCATGGCAACGTGTAATGGCTCCATCTCTCGTAGGGGATGGAACGTCAAACACATGGAAGACAAGCGACAGTTTATGTTCTCCTGGTACTACAAAGTCAGCAGTTTCGTATTGCAGGGCACAAAAATCGCCGTATGCATAAAAATAATAAAAAACATTATTAAGTGAGTTATGATCATGTTATGATCGAAGCGTGTCGCATAAACCATCCATATTATTTTTCAAGTACTTACCTGATAATTAGTAATATTATTAAATTACAAACGATAATAATCTTCTTCTATCGTGTGGTGGGTTGTGAGGTGAATTACCAACCCCATCAACCCTGGTTACAGGGTTACTATTGAGTTTGCCAAAGGCCCCTGACATGGCTCATGTAACGACTACTTACTTACATTAGTAAGTCGTAACCGGGACCAACGGCTTAACGTGCCTTCCGAAGCACGGATCATCTTACTTTTTTGGACAATCAGGTGATCAGCCTGTAATGTCCTAACCAAACTAGGAATCACAAAGTGTTTTTTGTGATATGTCCCCACCGGGATGCGAACCCGAGACGCTCAACAACTGGACCACAGAGGCCGCAATAATAATTTAATAATTAGCAAGTAAAACATCAAAGTGAAATTCTTATATAATTTATATGGATATAATATTATAAAATATATAATTTATAATTATTTATAAGAACAAAATAATAAAATAATTAATATTATTTAAAATAAAAAATGGAAAATAAATCAAAAAGAAAAATGTGATTCATTTTTATCATCTTAGAGTGGGTTCTGTTTGAAGAATATAAAATGCCTTTATTACTCGTCAGTTAACAAGATGTACTTTACCGCCTACTTACTGAAACATCCACAAACTTATGTGATCCCCGTATTGTATACTACATCCTACAACAACTACGATTTGTCCTTGTAGTACCTAGTAGTAGAATTTCTATAATATACACCATCCCGCTTCTGCGCCCCTGTGCGGAGATTATTATTTTATTTAAATACGTCCTCGGTACGCGGAACGAAAGGTTTCCCTCTGCTTCTTTGATTCTCTGATCGCCTGGTACATTTCCCCCACTTTATCGAAAATTTTCCCCGCGTATCATGCGACAAATAAAATATTCGATTCAGAAAATTTTCGATTTTCTGTTGTTTGTTCTTTTACCTTGATATTTTTCATTATAAAAATTAAAAAAATAATTCACGTTTTAACTTTAATGAAAATAAAGAGGTAAGGAGAGGTAATTTTATTAAATAACATAACGAAGTATTTTTTATGAATAATAATAATTAATAAATGCAAAGAAATCATAAGCGTCATCCTGCGTATTGACCACACAATTTTTATTTTATTAAAATATCATCTAGTTAAATTGCTGAAACCTTCAGGTAAAAGCTCACCTGTTTCACCTCCTACCTGTCCACCAGGAACGCAACAATCACGTGAAGGTAACATTTACCTGAGACTCAACCTGAATTCACTCACACTACGACACAACGTTCCCAAATATTTGTGAAACGCTCCTTTATGAGTGAAAAGGACACCAAGTGGCGCATTCCCGTTTTTCCGAACGGGACGGAAAACTACCTGTTTTCCTGTTTTAAGTCACATGATTGGTTGCGCCAAGGTGTGCGTTTGAACAGCGTTCTATAGAGAGACACACGCACAAATGTAGTTTACCTGAAAAGCGCAATTTTCACGTAAAGGTGCGTTGTCATTTCTCCTATTACTTCCTTAAGTCCTGGTACGCAGGTGAGAAGCAAGACAGGTGAAAAATTTACCTGCGCTCTTCAGATATGGGATTGCACCTGGAAAAATTTCAACGTGTTTTTTTTCAGAATCGACTTTGTTTAACATATATTTTTAAAACATTATTTTTTTGAAACAATTTTCAAATGCAATGAATTGGGCATGAAACGGCTAAGTTTACTGTAAAAAAAAAACGATTTATTAATTAATCATTGCCAAACTAATTCATTATTTATATTACATTACGATGATGATACTATTGACCTCCGTATACATGAACTACCGACATTTTCCATAACATTTCTAACTACAAGTAGTTGGAATACAACAATATTATTTTGCAAAATCATATAAATTAACTAATTTGATCATTATAAAACTAGTACCTATTGCAAAACACTTCATGAATCTGTATCTCTGTAACATACCTTTCAAATTAAAACCAACCGCAAAAACAGAATAAAATCTTTTCTGTGTTCGATATTCAAAATTGAAAAATATTAAATTGTAAAAAAAAAAAATAGCAGGCGAACCGCAAACGTCAGTTTAATCTCGGTTGTCATTAATCAGCTGTCACCGAAGCTTCACGGGTGTCAAACCATGGCCGGAGACAGGTCGGGTACTAGGCGAGCAGAAACGACTGAGGGGTTGCTGGAAAAGTAGGGAAATGATACTGTTCGGTTCACGAATTCACGACACTTTTCACAGTGTGTTAGAGAGAGTCGTCGTTATGAACTTACGAACAATAGAAAATCTGTTGTATCTGGTATTCCGATACTTCAATAGTGTAATGTATTTCCTTACTACACATTAAATTTGATTAAAAGTGAAATCAAGTACTTTATACACAATTCCTAGATTCCTAGATCCTTTATACACAAAACTAGAAATGACATAAAACCTACTCAAATCCACAAAATGTAAATGAACACGATGACATTTGAATAATTTAGTGTTTTACTAATTTAAAAACAAAAAATATCAAAATAAATAATACCCTTAGTCGCCTCAAATTACAAACCAGGTTATATCAGTTACGGGGCGTGGCTACGCGCCGCGCCGTAGCACGTAGCACCGTAGCACGTAGGCGACCTCCTACGAAGGTATGCAACCCTAACTCCTTTTCACGTACTGAAAGGGTTAGGACACGCCTGAAAGCTGAAAATGCGCCTAAAGCGACTGAAGGGTTATCTACTGGCGAAAGAATTCTTATCAAAAAATCAAGTAGATTAAAAATTCTTTTGACATGGCGTAGTTAAAAAGTGAAGCGAATTTATTTGAGCGTAATCTGCAAAAATACCTCGCGACTAAATTCCCAATTCAGGTAGTCAGAAGTAAAGCTTATTACGATTAACTAAGTCAGTACCCACATTTCAGCGAGCTTCATTAGACCGACATGTAAGGTGATGCATTATAATAGTACATAGAAAAATACCTCATGTTTTAAAAAACAAAACTCTTTTAAAAACAGCTTGATTAATTTGACAGCTGTCAGAATAAAACATTTTCCGATTTTCCTGATAAATATGTCTCTTACAAGATGACTTAACACGCGCGATAAGCTGGTACTGTACGGTTTATCGTACTCATGGTAGGAATTCAACATTAAGGTGATTCGTTTTCCATACAAAAGTTGATGCAGTGCTACATGAAAACGGATAGAGGAATATTGTTATAAAACCGAAAAATAGTAATATTTTGGTGTATTATTTTCGCAAACTAACAAAAATTTAGGGTCCGAATACGAGAAGTACCATATTTCAGACCCTCAATTTTGATCAATTATACATTTGTAGTGGTGCAGATTACAGTGTATTTGCTGAGCGTGTAGAGGTGTCAATGTTAGTTTGTGTGCGTGATAGTTTTTTTTTTTTTCTAAAGGCTTTGACTACTTGACAAGTGTAATAGAATGTCAGTGACAATTTATAAAGAGATTTTGTATGAAGAGAATAAATATAAATAAAAAACTAAAAATACTACAATCTGAGAAAAGGAATATTGGAAAAATATTTTTGTAATAACGTATATTATTTAAACATTTTTAAATAATGGGTAAATACTTAAATTATAAATTATAATACTTAAATTAAAATAATTTAAATTATAATAAAAAATCAATACATAAAATGAAATGGCTGTATGGGCATAGTTCCCTTTGCCTTACCCTTCGGGGAAAACCAAATCAAAAAAGAAGTTGTTGCATTTGCCGGCCTAAATAGTAGTCATTTATAATTAATTGTTTTTCCATCCAACATACAGATTTATTTATATTCTCTTTGCCGCGGACTTTTTGGTGGGACCGGGAACGGGAAGGTTGTTTTCTTCATTGAATAATCTAAATAATCAATACGAAGTGGTGTTTTCTGGTTAATGATCACATTAGTCGGAAAACATTCCCGATAGTATTATTAAATCGGAATATTCAATAAACAAAGTGTACCTATCTATTTTCGCTTTGCGCCAACAAGCCGCTTACTTCGTTTGGGGTTCGGAGTAGGAGTCTGCTCCGAGGGTGGGGGCTTAGGTTTCATCATTTCATTAATCATCATCAAGAAAAAAAAACACAAGACATGGCTGTATGGGCATAGTTCCCTTTGCCTTGCCCTTTGGGAAAAAAAATAAGATAAATTTTGAAATTCTTATGTATAATAAACAAACATCACAGACATCATGACAGATCTAAAACTAAATAAAATCTTTTTTCTTTTTTCTATTTGACTTATTTATGAATTTTAATCAAGAAAACGTGATAATAAGTTCGACAGCAACCAGTTCAGGTCCAGGAAATACTACTTCAATACGTCCCAGCCTCGTCTTTTTTTAACGTCCTCGTTATAAAAAGACGTCCTAACCTGAACTAACTAACCTAACAATAAACACCACGCGTAAATATATGTCCAGAAATGCGCTGTGAGTCGTCTGGACTGGGCGCGAAAACAACATAGAATTCGATTAGCTGCTAAGTGTCCCGCGTGCTATCACCAGCTGTCACTGACATACGTATGAAGTCCCGCGGATTTTATTGGAACTAAATGACAAGTCATAATAATTATATGCGGATACTGCGACATCAGCGCCGTGCTTGCGGGACGTCCTGAAGCGCTATTACATCTTTCAAACGCGATGCGACAAAGTTTGAACCTACGCAATTTAGGAAAAATCTACCTTATTATTACTGTACTGTGATCGTTATTTGTAAAATCATACAATACATATACACAATTCTTTATACACAATATAATTATTATGACATATTGGTGCTAATTCCTGTAAATACCATCTAATTTTATTTTAGGTTATATCTGTCATTTTCTTATCCGCCGAAAAGGAAAGGGACGGGTAATCGACAAGCATAAAATTTATGGAACACACGTCAATTTTAAGCACAAATCTAAAACAACCGTCTAAAAATTCGCCCGGGTTATTCATTTATTTACGCATTCTTCCTAAAATTAAGAGCTGTCAATCATCCGTCCCTTTCCTTTTCGGCGGATAAGAAAATGACAGGTATAACTTAAAGTAAAATTAAGAGATGTCTGCAGGAATCGGGGCCATTGTGGACTTTTCGGTATACCTACAAAAAAGGAACAATTCAACCATACGTTGTTTTGTTATATCTCAATGGGCTCAGGCAGCGTTTTCGCCGAAAGCTCCAAGTCGGCTATATTTGTAACGATAATTATGTTTGACATTCATCATCATTTTTGAACCATTTTATACAAAAAAAATACTTGTATAAATTATAAACCCTAAAGCACGCCCATGAATCACTCTACTCATTGGTGAAAACCGTATGAAAATCCGTTCAGTAGTTTTTAGTTAGCCGCATGTTCACTGATGCGATTAATGCCTGTTAGAATTTTACAAAATAAAAAATACGGAAATTACGGAAGGTACTTTAGTGCAAAGTAAATTATTGTATACTTAATTATAATATTATTGGTAAAAGTGATACTTTTTGATAATACCGTAACAAATAGACGGGTTCGCCAAATTCAATTGTAAAAAAAATACAAAAAGTAAAAACAATTAAAACATGCAGTTGGGTTTGAACCGTGAACCTTAAGAATGGCGGCTACTGCTTTACCAAATGCGCCATTTAGAAGTTAGAAGTAGACTCCAAATTATGCATCTCTTTTAATAGCTAACCTAGTTCGCATGTGTGTGTGACAGCTTCGTGTTTGTACACAAATTGAAATGACACCAACTTTTGATGCAATGTTTCAATATGATATCTTCAGTAAATACTTCAAAATTGTAGCTTAACTTAAAGATAATGTATGTAAGATTTCGCCACCTAACATTTCACTGGGTCAGAACTCAACACTAAACGAATAAATGGAAAAAAATACGAAAACTGCAGAAGTAACGCCATCTACTGACGCAGCGTTACCTAGCTGACTGAAACGTATCACCTTAAGTTATTATTATTAAGTTAAAAAAAGTACCTCTTCAATTTTTTACGTGTAACGGTAGCAGATAAGTCTAGAAGTTATAATACTCAGAGTACTCAGAAATTAGGCCTTGGTTTCATACAAGACCATCAACCCGGTTTCAGGGGGGACAGAGACAAATTCTCTGCCCTCCAGTGGGACATTCCTGTACGGCGCGTTCTTGCCGCGGTAGTGGGTTCTGCCCAAGTAGTTAATGCCATCTGCGGCAAATCTACAATAAGTCAGGTAAAAAAGCGGATGTAGGCGCCTCTTACTTCAGTAGGCCGGAGTGAGATGATGGCTGAGTTCGGATAGGGACCTACTTAGAACCCTTGTCCAGGGATACGGCTGAAGACCTCAACGGTTGCAGAGGCGGAGATGGGAGCCATCAGTTCGGCAATGCAGGACGAAAGTGGCAAGTCACCGGGACTGTAACCTGGAACCTAACAGAGGGCAGCAGTAACTGTCAGTACTATTGAGAGGCGGAGGACAGGAGTCCTAGTACGGCTTTGAAATAAATTACTCTGGGTGTCATCCCACTCGCGTCAGGCAGAATATTGTGCGGTGGAAGGCAAGAGGGAAACCACGAAAGTGGTATGGAGAATGCTACACCGACAAAACCTTGGCTCTTAAATTAGTAATGACTCACTGGCTTGCAAATTGTAAAGTTAAAAAGTAAAGTATAATGGGTTATTTTAATACTTAAGTAGTTAAATTTTCTAGTGACGTCATCAATAAAATAGGTAAATCGCCGTACACTTAATTCATAATTCAAATTCGAAATTAAGTCAAAAAGAAATATAGATTGACTTTTCATCACATAAGACTGGCTTCTATTTCTAGGTGAACATTTTATAATTTATCTTTAAATAGCTCTATTAAGAGCTCGGTTGGGTTATCACTACTTCGGTGTTCCCACTCCTTTAACAATTATGATACTCAAATCCAAACTCCACTCTAATCTTACCATTTTGTAAAGAGCTATCCATAGCCAAAGGGAACTTGTACTGTTCACATAAGCATAGACAATTTTTTTAACCAATTCATTCCCACCTACCAGGGTACAATAAAGTGTACGCAGGTTTTACGATCTAACAAGAATTCGTAGCAAACTTACCAAATCGGAAAAAAATATTCAAACAAAAATAAAATAAATGAAAAACAATTTTTCCATAATTTTCTTTTAGGCACATTTCACAAAAACATGGAATTTTCTGCATATTTTGAGACGAGCCTACCAGGGCAGCAAAGAAGTGATTGGGTTCGCTTAAATAAAATGTCGCGCGGCGGCGGCGCGGGCGTAGTAGTAATTCGTAGAAAGGTTTAAAACGAGTACTTATGCATCTATTTGCCGGACGAAGAATAAGGTATGGTTCTCAATCTTTTGGCGATCACTAACTAATGTTGCACACTCATGTGACGATCGAGTCACTTGATCACTTCAAGGGACGAATGGCGGGACAGGAAAGACGTGAAATGCTCGTACGCCACGGCGCGGGTTTTTTCAATACTGAAACGTCACAATTTTGAGGCTGTTTTACCAGGAGACCAGAAGCAATAAGAGACGTTCCGAAATCAGAATCGCGTGTGGTTCCGAGCGGAGTCGAGTTGACTTGTTCTTCGCAAGGAGATTAGAAATGAAGACAAAAATACGATGGAAGAGAAGAAGTCGCTTATTTCTAAGATAGGGCTTTGTAAAAATCCATGCCTTAGTTACCAGGAGCACAGAAACTCTGCGCAGGTTTTAAAAGCTCGCTGGCCAAAAAAAAACCTAATACGATTTTGCTTTTGTGTGCCACGCGCACGTAAAGTGGGCGGAGCTTGATTCGCACACATGTGACTTGCTTTTTTATTGGTGGAGCTTTTTAAGTATTTTAGGGGAATACTTTAAAAAAGCTTTTCCGATTTGTCTGTTTGAATTTTCTTTACTGGGGTACCAGGAGTTTTAACAGTTCGAGAATGATCGGTATGTGGGAATGGAATGTAGAATTCGAGAACGGTGCTAAGAGAAAATGTTCCTTTTAACTTCATAAAGGAGATTTTCCCGCATTCGAGCATTTTTATCACCAGGCGCACATAGAAGGACGGAGCTTTCTAAGAATTCAAAGGATTCTTGGAATTTCGGCAACCCTCAAAATTACTTGGACATTATTTGAAATTTTTGAAATCGTTTTCGACCGTAAAAACTACTTGTGGTGTCATAAAATTAAAGCTAAATAAATACTGCGCCTATTTAGTAGTAGACATTGTTTAAACATATTTGGTATAGTAATTGTTAGTTCCTATTACAATTTCATAAGTGCTTATGGGTGATGTCAATTTTGATCAAAATGAAACGAACACAAAAATTAAATCATGCATGTCTACTAACACTAATGACTAGTTTATTTGTCATCTTTTATGCAAAAAACTATAGAAAAAAGACAAGGAAACAAAAGATAGAAAGAAACCATGTTCAAACGCTTTTCTTGAAACCTCAAGAGAGATTTTGCCAACGGATCACCTACCCGGATAACCCGGATTTAACATGTTAAGAATGCTTAAATCCGTTATCATCTACCAGGACATCATAGAGTGCAAGCGGTCACTAATCCAGGTTCCAACCGGGTTTTCCAAAGCGTATTCTTGATAGACTAACAAAAAACGCGCGTTAAATTACATGGAAATGGTTTCTCGTGTCAAGTCATCTTCTGTTGATAAAATACTCTTGTCGGTAAGAAGGAAGCCGCTGAATCTTAGCATGGGGTTCTAATGGATATATTTTTAACTTAGGTTTTATCGATTTCGTGTTCAACAAAAAATATTTTCAGTGATGTCAATATAACTATTGAAGTAAATTCGTTGTTTTTGATCATTGTCAAAAAATCATTTTAAAAATATAAGCATGACACGTTTTGCGAAACGGAACAGACTTTTCTACGAAAACGTAGCACTTGAAATGTTACCTTACCACCCCTAACCAAAGTCAGGGTAAAGCCGCGATGGACCCTCCGGCTTCAAACAGACCGTTTTGCACTTTATTTTAAAACGCGTAAGAGTGAATTCAGCACAATCCGTCAACTGCTACGAATCGATTGGCGTAGACCCCTCGTAGCAAATATGGACGTGAACTGAAACATATAGCTGTCTCATCGTCTGTCTCTTTCTAACATTGGGGAAAACTTTCAGAGTACCAGGAGCGCAGGTTGCAAAAAACAGAGGTAGCGAGCTTCTTCACGGGTATAACATAGGACGATTTGAGTAAATAGTCGAAGAATGAGAAAAGAGTTCCTACCTAACTTTTTTGCCTGCGACTGAAGTCTTATTTTAATGTTTTTTTTAAATTATTTAAAATTTTGAGTGGAGCAAATAAGTATTTCAAGCATAAAAAAACTTTTTTTAATCAAAAATAAGAAATGAATAATTATAAAGTATTTTTTGGTTCTGTACGGAGCTCGCTTCCAATTAATTAGTATACGTATACCTTAACCGTTCCTTCGTCTGGCCGTTTGACTCCACTAAAAGGATACACTAATGTATACTTTTTTACACTAAGATTCCCATCGACATTCAGAATTTACCTTTGAACAGTTTTGAGATAGTAATTAAACATAAACTTTGTAAAAAAGGTTAACGTTCTGAGAACTGAAATAAGGCAGCCAAATTACAAAATTGTTAGTAATTTGGAGCCAAAATACTATTTTTTTTGTTTTTTTTTTTTATAGTGTTGGCCTTAAAAAATAAACTTAGATGGTGTGTACTGGAATAAAGCACCAATAAAGTATTTAAATAAATAAATATTAACGGCCTCCGTGGTGCAGTGGTTGAACGTTGAGCTCACGATCCGGAGGTCCCGGGTTCGATTCCCGGTGGGGACATATCACAAAAATCACTTTGTGATTCCTAGTTTGGTTAGGACATTACAGGCTCATCACCTGATTGTCCGAAAGTAAGCCGTTCGTCCCGGTTACTATTTACTGATGTAAGTTAGTAGTCGTTACATGAGTCATGTCAGGGGCCTCAATAGTAACCCTGACACCAGGGTTGATGAGGTTGGTAATCCACCTCACAACCCACACGAGAGGAGATGAATATATATTATTGTTATTAGGTTCACAGAAGGCTTCATAGACATCAGGGAGCGAGAACGCAAGGTCAAGCGAGGCAGCAGAGAACAGGGTAGGCAGCTGATGAACCGACATAACAACGAAGCCGGAAGACGGGTGAGTAAATAGTACACATTGGCCCCGATTCCTGCAGACACCTAATTTTATTTTAAGTTATACCCGTCATTTTCTTATCCGCCGAAAAGGAAAGGGACGGAAGATTGTCAACAAGTTAATTTTAAAATGAATGAATAACCCGTGCGAATAACATAGGCATCTCGCTGGTATGCAATCCGTTTGACGTGTTATCTACTTAATTTTGTTGGATTATTGGTCCATGTAAAATTTTTAGACGGTTGTTTTAGATTTCTGCTTAAAATTGACGTGTAAAAAATATATTATATAAATTTTATGCCTGTCGATTACCCGTCCCTTTCTTTTTCAACGGATAAGAAAATGACATGTATAACTTAAAATAAAATTAGATGGCGTCTGCAGGAATTAGCGCCATTGTTACCAGCGGGTCTAAAAAGGCCACATTTAAATAACGAAGGTCTTTCCAGGCTACGTTCACCAAAATATAAATGGCGGTGTACAGTTTTTTTTTTTTAAAGAACGTCTAGGGCCCCGTGCCGAGGTTTTTCTTGCAGCTTCTTTTCCCCGGCTATACAGGTTGTGAGAAGCTGCAGTAGTTTTAGGCGGGTGAGACGGTCGTTATGTAAAAATTGACGATTCAAAGTGTAACTATGTTACCTACTGAATAAAGATATTTTTGAATTTGAATTTGAATAACGTGATAGTTACCTATTTTGTCATTACTCGGATACATTAATTATTCCAAAATTCAATATACTAATGGCAGAAGCATGTATATTGTATATGAATAATTGTTGCTTGATATTTGGAATTACATTTTGTAAGTGTAGAATTATGTTGCTTCTATGCTGTTCTGGGAGCAAATAAAAAACATAGAAAACGTTCAGCTGCTTGTCTTCCCGGGCATGTCGTAAAAACCGACAGAGGGATTGTGTCATCTAACATGATGGACTAATGTTATGGGCGATAGGCTGATCCCTTATCACCATAAGGTTCATCATATCCAGCTTACGACATCGTATCAACAGTGGCTGCAAGTTGTCTTTGATTACTTGTGGCTCTGCCCACCCTATTAGGGATTACGGGCGTGAGATTATGTATGTATGTATGTGTAGAATTATGTTACTAAGTACCTACATTGCTTCTCTTTATTTCTATCACAACAATAACGGGTGGAAGGTGTAACTGTGCCTGGGTGTTATAAAAAGTGTCATCATCTATACTCAAAATCAAAGATGGATATGTCTGTTATCCATAAAATTAGAAGGTTCTGGAAATCTGTACAGCGCCATCTGTATTGTTTACGAGGAACGTAGCCTGGAAAGTCCGTCATTGGTGTCGTGGTAAAGTCTAAAAAAACCAAAAAGACCGATTAGGGTAAACAATCTCGATTTGCTGCGGCCATTTTAGGGACGGTACTCAAAAGTATCGGCGTCCGAAGGACGTAATATACGATCCCGACGACCCGATTACTCTAGCCATAGAGTAGCCAGAGAGAGAGAGAGACACCAAACACTTCAGGACCCCGATACCGACCCCGCCGACGTGGTCGACGATTTCCCTCATTCAGCGCTTATCGCTATCGACCCACTAGGGTCGATTAATTCTTTCAAATATTTTTCCTCTCAGACAACGCCCTGAGCCGAGGTTTGCGCCCAACTGGGCACCCTCAGACCTGTTCTCTTAAACGTTGTACCGGGTGAGAGCCTTCAGCGCTAACCATTTGTCCGGCCAAGTAGTTAATGCCATCTGCGGCAAATGTAGAATAAGTCACGTCAAAAAAAAAGCTGCGGCCATTATGACTGATTAAATTTCAGGCCGTGATAAAGAAGTCCAGAGTTACCTGCAAGTGTCATGGCGTCTCAGGTTCCTGCAGCCTCATCACGTGTTGGCAGCAGCTGGCTTCTATAAGGGAGATAGGTAAGACTAAAATAACAAAAACGACACTAAAATTTATAACAAGAATAGATAATGTTAAGTTGGGTTGGACACGTAGAGCGGATGAAGCATAATTTGGTACGTTTACGAAAGCTGTATTAGCGGTGTGTTCATTGAACAAAACCTTTTTCCTAGTTGTATTTTTTTGTTTGTTTTTTTTTTCTTTTTTTTTTATAAGTGTAATTCGTTTTCTAATGTCAAGATATCGATTGCAAAAAGTATACGAATGTTTTTATTTTATTTTATTTATTTAACGAAAACATACAGCTTAAAATAACACATATTATGGTAGATATAACACACTTTATTATTATTATTTATCTTTATATATTGATAATTCTCTCCGAAGAGGTTCAAGTGGCACGGGCCGTAGCCAAGTGCTTTTATTGTTTCAGACATAAAAACTTCCTGACGATGCGGCATGTATTTAGAATTACTGCTTTTTGAAGAAGTGTGAGTGTGGATGGATGCATGTTGAGAGTTTGGAGACTAGTGTGGAGTGTTTTAGGTATGACGCCTGTGGTGGAAACAACGATGGGTACCGTTTTAACAGTTCTTACTTGCCACTGTGTTTGGATTTCTATAGTAAGGTCTGTGTATTTGGCTTATTATTATTATTATTACATTTATTTCAGATTGTACTCCATATTATTGTTAGTAAGAAAAAAACTGTTGTGTATTGTTGTTGTTGTATTATTGTGTGTTTTATGTAGTACAGAAGCCAATTAAGTTTTCACCAAAAATTAATGCATGCATGTTAGTTTTATTTTCATTAAGTATTATATTAAAAGGCGCAAGATAAATATTTATTTAACCCTACATTAAAACGAGCGAGCACACATTCGAACGTTTTTGTGACGCTTTGAAAAAATTCAGGCCATGATTCTATGTTAATATCAAGTAGAATTTTCTGTCGCAAAAGAATGGAACGGTAAATAATTAAAAAAAAATACTTAAATTTCCATTTATCTTCCAACAGGAAACTCCACTAGATGTCAGCTCAGAATCATGGGTGAATCACCCAAAGTTATCGTTACGTTGTCACTAACACCCATACGTACGGTCACGAGCATTAATATGTATCCACTTTGGTACCATGTCACATTAACTTTTTTGACAAATTGAACTGTAAGTCTCACTAAATGTGAAATATGTTAGTGCGACAGAGTCCTAAAGTGGGTACATTATATTGCTCATGACTATGACTGTACCCGTGCGGCTACCTGTACGTACGTACTTATACAGGGTGTTAGTAACACCGTGCCGAATACCGAGGGGGATGATTCAGCTCGTGATTCTGGGCGGTTAAAAAGGCCACATCGAAGCAATTCATCTAATAAAGCAATATTGCAATTTGACATTTACGCATATAAAAGTAAGTGCGCAGTGCATACAAATGTCAAATAGCAATATTGATTTTTTTAATTGCTTCGATATGGCATTTCTAACCCCCCTGACTGTTAATATGAAGTTGACTTTTCCTTTGTATAAGGCAATGGTCGTTGGTAGGGCCGGCAGAGGAAAACCTAGAAAGACGTACGTTGAGCAAATTGGAGATGTCTTTAGAAAGGGTTTAGTGTCTATGATCTACTCTGAACCGGCGTGCGTGTATGAAACGATTCATGAATGTGGAGGAAGCAAGTGTGTCAGGGTCGAAGCAAAAGGAATTCCATAGTCAATCAATCAATCAATCATTCTTTATTGCACTTACAACAATGATGATGATGATGATGATCTCCGACTGATTTCGGCCATGGTGACCACTTCGACTCCTAGTCGGTACGACGCTGATGCGCCTGAAGATGGCTTACGTAGCCTATCTTTACAGTGAACTCCCGCGCACAGTGAGGGCACGTGAGCACACCGTTTTGGACAACAATAGGACAGTAACAACCGGATAAAAAAAAACACAATAAGCGGCCTTATTGCTAAACAACAATTTCTACCAAGCAATCTTAGGGTGACAGAAGTCAATGTATTGGAGAGCCGGGATGATCTGCTCACTCTGCTTACCCCAGTGGGATATAGGCGTTTATGTATGTATGTAGGAAAGTGAGAATACTATGGAAGGATAATGAATGGGAATTTGATTGTTTATGAAAGGAGGATGGTTGATGAATGGGACGTAAGGGAGATTTTTTTTTAAAGTAAGAGAGGCGAGTCGATGGTGCAATTATTTGTGTAAAATATAAGGAGTAAAGACATTTAAAATATCCCGTGTTATTTCTATATCCCACATGTATTTGTGTAATATGTAATAACGAGAGTAAGTACTTCAACTATCAAATACTTGTGTATCAATCAGCTAATGAGCGTTATTGAAATGTTTGCTCTATAAACAGAGCTGTAAAGTCCACTTCAGACGCAATCACTTAGTGGTGACGGTTTGACCTCAAACACTGATAGACTAATATTGACACAGAATAAAGAATAATACCACATAATATAGACGTAACTCCTTTGACACACCCCGGACACTTCATACAAAAATCCCCTCCACTCAGTATTCATAGTTTCATACGATGTCGCTTACACCCTGTATAGATGAACTCGCGCTAGAAACACAAAAAAAAACACACCCCGGACACTTCATACAAAACACTTCGTTTTACACAGACACTACATATTGACGTTATCGTACACGCGCATCTGTGTGTGTGACGTGTCGTCCCCATACGATTGAAGACTAAAGTAAGACCGAGTTAACCTAGCTCGACCGCTAGTGTCCCCACTCCAGTGGAGAGTTGCCGCTCTGTACGTACATAGCACAGATCATATAATACGTACATAGTATTATTCCTTATTCTATGCCTCTAATGTCTTAGTTTGCGCTAAAGAGTAAGTGGGAGAGCGCACGGACTGTGTCTCACTCACACTCACGCGTTAGGCAGCAAACTTTAAGATACCTATTTTTTGTACGGGGTGTGCTATTGATACGATCTAGGATGTATCATCGAGTTCCCAATCTTTCGAAAGACGGGGGCATATCGAACTGAGCCCTGTCAGGGGCCTTTAGTGGCTTAATAGTAATCCTGATACTATAGGGTTGATAAGGTCGGTCATTGATCTCATAACCCACACAAAAAAGAATCGAACTAGGGTCTACGGTACATTCTACACGCGTATTTATTCATTATAAGGAAAACCTTTTTAATTTAATAGAATTATTTATTATAAATAGACCAACTTTATCGGGGTAAACTAGATTACTCACTAAACTTGACATTTGGCCTCTTCTCTCTCACTCTAACAGCCCATCTCTTTCACTCCCATACATACACTGACATTTATACAATAAGCTGGATTGGCTGACCGTGCCATCCACAATTCAGTAGTACTCGATATCCCATTTATTGTGTTCCTTTAATCTATGTAAGAACTATCCGATATCTAAAACAGTTGAATTGAAACCAGTGATTTTTATTCCCGGCAATATAAAGGCACAAAATTTATGTACAGTCATGAGTAATATAATGTACTTACCCACTTTAGCACTCTGTCGCACTAACATATTTGACATTTAGTGAGACTTACAGTTCAATTTGTCAAAAAAGTGAATGTGACATGGTACCAAAGTGTATACATATTAATGCTCGAGACCGTAAAAAGAGCTTTATTACCTAGTATTTAGGTAGATAGGATCAGAGTACCTACTACAAAAAAAAAATGTATGGAACGTTTTTTTAAAAGCAGCTAGTTCCTTGCTATTAAAAATGTACACAATAAGAACAATCTGACTTTGGGAACTTTGCGTCTGAAACCATAGAACGCTCTAGTCTGCTTATTTTCCTGGCGAATGATAAGAAAAAAAAATCTTTAATCGAACGAAATATTCATAGACTGCATGATTTGTCGATGGGGTGACAATTTTTAATGACGTCATATCATATATTATCATAACAAAAGAGTATTAGTCTTCATTTTCTATTCATTTACTTACGAATTTTAATACTTAAAGAAAATGTAATGGTAAGTGCAACATTTTGTCACGTTTTTCTATGACGTTCCTTGTTTTTCATACAAGTTCCATAGTCATTTCTTGTTTTGACGTTTAGTAAAACGTAACGGGGGGTTAAACATTGGCGCATATAAAAGTAAGTGCGCAATGCAAACAAATGTCAAATAGCAATATTGCTTTCTTAGATAAATTGCTTCGATGTGGCCACCCCCTTGATTTGACTAGTCGAAAACTAGCTTATTCTATGATCTGTGATATGACTCAACAAAACATATTCATCAACATTATCCAGTGTATTGTTTGGAGGTCAATGACAATTGTAACAACCTATCTGTATAGTTTAAACGATTCAGTTGTAACAAAATTTGACAGAAATAGGACGTTTACTAAAAAAAAAAAGGTTAAAAATGTATACTTACAATACACTGTTTGTTATTCTTGCTTTAGTAGCAACAGTTCACGCAAAAAGCGTAATAGTCGGCCAAACTTACGTTGACAATATTAACCATGTCAATGCGGCTATCAGAAAAGTATACGAGAGATCCGTGGAAAAAAACGCAATACCGTTGTTCAAGCGAGAGGAAGAAATCTACTTCGAATATCCACTGGGAGATCAGAGAATAAAAGGCATTGCTATTAAGGACTTGGACAATGGGTTGGCTGAACCATCGATCAACCGAGGAGGCCTTGGCTTAAACTTCGTCAATATAAAACTGAAGAGTGAAAGAGGTTCCGGTTATAGATTCCTGATCGAAATCTACGCGTGATGTGAATTAAATAACTATTAGTTAATAGTTTTTCTTTTTAAATAACAAAGTGTTTTCTGTGTAAGTTTAGTTTTATTTATGTGCGGAGATTAATTCATCAGTATTCGATGAGATCCACTGAATCCGATAAGTTTGACCCCCGATACCGACCCCATCGGCGTGGTCGACGATTTCCCTCATTCAGCGCTTATCGCTATCAACCCACTAGAGTCGATTAATTCTTTCTGAAATATTTTCCAACAAAATGATACTAAAAAGATGACGTCATGCCAAAACTCAACTTCACTGGAGTAAAGTCGAGTTAAGGATGCGCCGTCGAAGAATACCGATTTTGAGCTGAGTTGGAAGTCTTAACTAAGGGCAGAGTCCAGGAAGGTTTGAGTTATAGGTCATTATTCTTGCACTGTGTAAAGTAAAGACGATTTCTGATTCTCACGATTATTTTATTATTGCACTGTTTGATTTAGACACATGTATCATATTTTATGGTTTACTATAACACTCTTGACGCGAGTGTTCTGTACGGCGGTTCTTGATGGAGTGCCTCTTGTTACTGCGCACGCAGCCATCAGTCTTCTATATTCAAACTTGAGTCGCGCTGGTGGCCAGTTCTCTGTGTACTGGCACGCAGGCACTCGTCGATCGTCCTCATTCAACAACTATAACCGAAATCCATACGAACGACGCCACGGGCGGTTAGCCAGCTCATAAATAACAACAACAGTTTTCGATATAACAGCAGTTTAGCAGCGGAACAATTAAAAACTATTAAGGCTAATAACAGGTTATCAATCTGAAAGTACCAGGGCATCAGCAGAAGACAGGAGAGCGATGGGCACTCATTAATGTTTCCCGGGATAGTTAGGAAGACAATGGTCCACGGCCAAGTAAATTGAGCGGAACGAACCGTTCGTATCTGCACCCGATTTAGAGCTCCCGTTTGTTTTTGTTAGTCTAGAATCCCTTTTGAAGTGGGTACTGTATATGCTTGCTTTTGAAGTCCTAGTACTTTGACTGCTAATATTCGACACAGGCAGTGATAGAGTCTCCGAGAATGTTCCCAAAGTGGGCGCGTTCCTGTTGTAAAAACTCTTTAAAACTGGCTGCTTCGAGCTTTTTCAAATTGTTTTTTCTTGTAAGTACTCTGATCCTATCTACCTAAAGGATACGTAATAAAGCTCTTTTTACATAAATTTAGCGCCTTTTGTTGGAAGCAAGAGAAGTGTGTCAGGATCGAAGCAAATGGAATTCTATAATCTCTCCTTACCCCGGTGGGAAATGAAAAAAAGGCGTGGGTTTATATGAATGAATGTATGTTTTTCAAAGTGCGACGGCACGTCACTAATTTATACCCAAAGACAAAGATAAAAGATGCATATGTCTGTTATCCATGAAATTAGTTATGACGAAAAAAAACTCAACAATCTATCGTGTTTTTGGGGAACACCGATTGGAGAGTCCCTCAATGTTTAATTACCTTCATCATTTTAATAGTAAATTCCACATTACTAAAAAATAATATCATTTGAAATCATACGCCTAACAGACCACCCAAAATATTAATACAAGTATCTAAGTATTTATAAATTACCATAGAAATCGTAAAAATTAAAAGCCACTGTCATAAAAACTGAGATTTGAATTTTCATATCTTAATAGGGCGTTAACGGTTCCTCGTAAACTTAACTCGGAACCTTATAACTAAGTTAATAACTTACTTTATTGAGTCGTAAAAAAGTTTATTTATTCCGCTTAAGTTACTTAATAGGCTTCGTTTAGTAAGTACTATATACAATAATAAAGTGGGAATATTCCCGAGTACGGCACACCACTGGTTGGGTCACATATCTCCAAAAATGCATACTATTCCACTCTCTACTGTACTATGTACATACTTTTTCTTTCCATTGAGCATTATTAGTACGAATAAATCTTCTTCCAAAGAACCAAATATTTATGACACGCGATATAAATGAGGAGAAAACACATAATTCAAATAAAAAATACACGTTCTGTACGGCACAATAACATTAATTAGCAATAGTAACAATACCATACTCGACCGGGAGTGTAATGTAAATCAAACGCCTACATCACTCCATCATAGAGCTAAGAACAACGCTATGGGAGTTAGTATATCATCATCTCCCTAGCATTATCCTGTTTTTCACAGGGTCCGCTTACCTAACCTGAAGATTTGACAGGTCCGGTTTTTTACACAACCGACTGCCTGTCTGAACTTCCAACACGTGAAGGAAAAACCAGTCCCATGCAGTTTAGGTCACATATCTCCGAAAATGCATTTCTCGGGAATGTGGGTTTCCTCACGAAGTTTTCTTTCACCGCTGAGCTCGTTTGGAATACATTTATTAATATTTGAAAGAGAAAAGGCTCGAGCTGAAACAGCACGAATAGCCACTGTGGTTTAAAAAGGTCAGATTGTTGCAACCCATCTAAAAAAACAATATTCCAATTTGATAATTGCGCATTATAAGTAAGTGCGTAATGTCAACAAAAGACAAATAGCAATGTTATTTTTTAAATGTATTGATTCAATATGGCCTTTTAAGACTTATAATTTTGCCTAATTTTAGATGAGACGGCAGTCCACCTGTAATGTTATGAGCTGCGAGGCTCTCATACCCAGTAGAAGCCGGACACTGGAGAAAGAAACCACGCATGCGCCTTTTAAAAAAATCACATTCTGATGTGATTTTCTTCCGCAAAACATGGATTTCTTTCAATTAATTTCAATCTGTTTCTCAATTTTTCTGTCGATTATCCGTCCCTTTCCTTTTCGTCCGATAAGAATATAACAGGTATAACTGACTTAAAATATAATTGGATGCTGTCTACTGGAATCACCAATACCTTAAAGTTATACTTACTCCTAAAATCTTATTATTGTCATCAAAGAAAGGTGTGTTCACTTGCGCGTCAATATAACTAATGGTTAAATCATGTTAATCTTTATAGCCTTAAATGCATAATTATATTAATTTATTCGTTATAAATAGCTTTATCAGTTTAACTGTTCTTTTTATTGTTATAAATGAGTAACTAATACTTAGTTACCGTACCTATCTACCGTATCGTAGTTAGTTATCGTCGCCTTAGGTGTAATGCTCTCTGAAGGTAGAGATTAAGTAAATTTCATTTTTTTTTACCGACTTCAAAAAAGGTGGTGGTTCTCAATTCGACCGTATATTTTTTTTTTTTTTTTTTTTTTTTTTTTTTTTTATGTTTGTTCGGGCATATCTTCGTCGTATATGAACCGATTTTGATAATTCTTTTTTTGTTTGAAAGGAAATATACCCAAGGGGGTCCCATGTCAAGGAAGTCAGGATCTGATGATGGAAGACCAGAGAAATCGAGGGGAATTTTCAAAAATCGTAGGAGCGACTAGTGCGTTTGTAAAGTCATATTGATCGGATCGATCTTTAGGCTTCGGGAAAACTTCCCGACCTTCGAAAACTGGTCAGCATCAGGGAGATACCCTATGGCCTGGCAAAACTATACAACCTGGAGCAATTTTTCTTTCACGAAACGTATTTAAATCTTGATCAAATTCAATCGCTGGTGCAAAAAAACAAAATGGCGGAAAAAAAAGATGGCCGCCATACAAAATTTTGTCGATTTTGGAAGAAGCCCGTTTGAGTAAAAATAATGTATGGGGCGCTTACTCAAAATGTCATGTAGAGTACGGAAATACTTTCTGGTCACCAAAAACTGCTCCGCATCAGAGAGATACTCTACGGCCTGGCAAAACTATCGCACGTGAACCAATATTTCTTTCAGAGCACTTATTTAAATCTTGGTCAAATTCCATAGCGCGTAAAAAAAAAAACAAAATGGCGGAAAAACAAGATGGCCGCCATACACAATTTTGTTTTTTCAGAAAATGTCTCGGGATATAAAATATATATCGGGGTTGTGATCGGATCGTCATGTTAAGTATGGAAATACTTCCCGATTTTCGAAAACTGCTCCGCATCAGGGTGACACCCTACGGCCTGGCGAAACTATCACACCTGAACCAATTTTTCTTTCACGAAACCTATTTAAATCTTGGTCGAATTTAATGGCCGGTGAAAAAAATACAAAATGGCGAAAAAACAAGATGGCCGCCATACAAAATTTTGTTTTTCCAGAAAATGTCTTGGGGGTAAAAATGATGTATAGGGGTGTGATCGGAACGTCATCTTTGAAAACTGCTCCCAATCAGGGAGACATCCTACGGTCTGGCAAATTGATTGCACCTGGATTTTGTTTGTTTCCACGACACCCATTTAAATCTTGGTCAAATTCTGTCGCCGGTGAAAAAAAACAAAATGGCGGAAAAACAAGATGGCCGCCATACGAAGAGGGACAGTTTCGAATAAACAGGACACGCGAGCTGCTTTAGCAGCGAGCGAACCACGCGAAATCTACTGTATCTATATGTATGCGTGAGTGTGTATGATAGCAGCTTCCACTGACAACCACATGTGTGTATGTACACATACACATGTGTGTGTGTGTGTGTGTGCGCGCGCGCGCGTGTGTGTGTGTGTGCGTGTGTCTGTGTGTGTGCGTGTATCTGTGTGTGTGCGTGTGTACGTGCGCGTGTGCTCGTGTGCGTTAGCGCGTGTGTGAGTGTGTGTGTGTAAACATGTTCATCAATAATAATTGTGATCACTACTAATAATATATTATATTATTATATATGAATATAAATCAGAAAATCTGTCTGTCTGCATCCTTGCTCGGTCTAACCATCACTTAAAATCGTAAAATAAAATAAAATTTTTAACAAAAAAAAACCGACTTCAAACGCAAAACTAAAAAGCAATAAATAAATTTACTTCGCACAAAGTAATTAGTACGTATTTTCAATTAGTTAATTAATTTATAATTCTGAAGTCGGTGCCAAGTAAATGCTACAACAACCCTACTACAATATCAAATTACTATGTACACACAATATTGTTTAATACCTATATCAAAGCAATTACAAAACAATGTCAAACAAAAAATTACAAAACAATCAGTATTGAAAAATATATGAATCGGTACTTCGTTGTAGCATTTCCTTGGCACCGACTTCAGAATTATAAATTAATTAACTAATTGAAAATACGTACTAATTACTTTGTGCGAAGTAAATTTATTTATTGCTTTTTAGTTTTGCGTTTGAAGTCGGTTTTTTTTTGTTAAAAATTTTATGATTTAACGCTGATTCTCACTCGATATTACAGACTATAAATTACAGCGCGGATTACCGACTAAATTGTTTTTGTTATCCCCGAAGGGTAAGGCAAAGGGAACTATGCCCATACAGCCATGTCTGACGTATTTTTTTTCTTGATGATTAATGAAATGATGAAAGGTGACGATGATGAAACCTCAGCCCCCACCCTCGGAGTAGACTCTTACTCCGAACCCCAAACGAATTAACTTAAAAGTCCGCATAAAATTTTGAGTTATGAAGCGGCTTCCTGGCACGAAGCGAATATAGGCAGATACACTTTGTTCATTGAATACTCCAATATAATAACACTCGCGAATGTCTTCCGACTAACTTAATGCGATCATTAACCACAAAACACCACTTCGTATTAATTATTTAGATTACTCAATGAAGAAAGCAACTGTCCCGTTCTCGTTTCCCGCCAAAAAGCCCTAAGTAAACATGGATATTATTAGAATTTTTTTTTTAAATTAAGATGGGTTTGCTCTTGACTTCGTTCTTCCAATTAGTGCGGATTTCATGTTGGATAGATGTAATATCTCTCTTCTTCTTTTTATCTTTTTCTTCTTTATCTTCTTTTTTTCTTTTCTTTTTTCTTCTTCTTTTCTTCTCTCTTAGACTACGATTTCTTCCAGGCGATTTCCTTCACGACAAGTACGAGGGTGCGACTGAGGTGAAAATGTCGCGGCGTGGCAAGCTGCGGCTGAGCGACCCTCGGTTCAGCCTGCCCACCGCGCTAGACCTCGTCTACCTTGAAGATTCGCCCAACTACTGCATACGGAACGAATCACTGGTTAGTATTATTTTACATAGGTACATGGGTACATAAACTCACTTGGTAGCTTGGCTTGCGAGTCGCAGGTCCGAATAGCACCGGCCTAACCAACGATTTTCGAAATTGTTTTCGAATTCATGTTTGGTTCATATAATAATTCGTGCTCAGCAGTGAAGGAAAACATTGTGAGGAAACACATTCCCGAGAAATGCGTTTTGGAGGTATGTGACCTAACCTTTATTAAGCTTAGGTCACATACTTCCTACCTACCTACCAGCTTTTCCCTTCGCGGATTGGAGGGTTAGACAAGCAGTCGCTTCTGAAACAACTGGACCTGTCAAATCTTCTGGTTAGGTAATAGGTATGCAGAGACCCCTCAAAATGGAATAACGCTAAGGGGGGATGCTGCCGGGGTAAGCAGAAACTATGGAATTCCGTTTGCTGGCGACCCTGCCATACCTCTCTTGCTTCCTCCACATTCATCAATCGTTTCATAAGTACACGCAGATTCAGTGTACATCGTACTAAAACTGTCGTATTATTTTAATGCACTCATAATGCCAACGGACGTACAAGGATGGGGGTTCTTCATAATGTTTCTACGATATGACTTCGAACAGATTCGAAGAGAATTTGTGAGAAGAGATACATGCAAATTAAACATTACCTTACATTACTTCGAACTCATTATTCTTATTTTGTCGACGAGCCTTGCAGATTTTTTTGTTAGTCACAAATAGTCGGCATACCAATTTTTAGCTTTCTACCTTGAAAATTGCGAAATGCTCCATACAAACTTCCATCCCCCATTTAACCCTTTCGCGGACAGAGACCATGGGTCAATGATGGTTCATAATAGGTAGTATGACACCTTTGAATCGGAACGTCCGTAGACGTTCTGTCTTTGAAAGTGTTAAGGGAAATGGTGGATTAGAAAGTGACAAAAAGTAGCCTATGTCACTCTCCATCTCTTCAACTGTCTCCACTTTAAAAATCACGCCAATTCGTCACTCCGTGTTACCGTGAAAGACGGACAAACAAACAGACACACACACTTTGCCATTTATAATATTAGTGAGTGCTTATGGCTTAATAGACTTATTCCTTAAGTGAAAGAAATCGTTCACACTATAAAAACATAGTATAATAACCGTTTAGTTATTTAGTTTTTTTTATGTCCAGGGATCCCTCGGCACGACCGGAAGGGAATGTAACAGGACATCAGAAGGCATGGACGGGTGTTCCCTTATGTGCTGCGGCCGAGGGTACAACACGAAGAGGCTGACAGTGAAGGAACGATGTCGATGCAAGTTCCACTGGTGCTGCCGCGTGGAGTGTGACACTTGTATTAGGAATGTAGAAATTTACACATGCAAGTAGTAGAAAGAGAGAGAGGAAGCGTATTTTCGCACTACTCCGATCCCCTATGTGACCCGTGGTACGGTCACGAGCATTAATATGTTATACACTTTGGTACCATATCACATTAACTTTTTTGACAAATTGAACTGTAAGTCTCACTAAATGTCAAATATGTTAGTGCGACAGAGTCCTAAAGTGGGTACATTATATTGTTCATGACTGTACAACCGCTTTGAACAACTGGTACTTGTACCACAGGGTTTGGTTCTCCCGATGGGCCAACCGTCCGATGGTACAATCGCATTCCTATGGTACAATTGGGTCGTGTATCTATCTGCTAAATAAAGACAGATTTAAAACTAACGAAAAACATTTTCCTTTTTTCTATTTAACTTATTTATAAATTTAATAAAGAAAAACGTAATAATAGCAGGAGAATGAAACGCCATCAAACCGACAGCAATCCACCAGTTGGAGACTTCTCCTGCAGAGTGTGCGGTAGAGTTTGCCGCTCTAGGATTGGATTGCACAGCCATGATAGAAAATGCATTTCTTCGAAGCAATGACGTCATAAATCTTCTGAAACAGATGTATAAGGCCAATGATGACGTCACAGTGTGCTTTTTCATACAAATTCCATAGTAATCTCGTGTTTTGACATTTAGTAAAATAAAAAGTAACTGATTTGACTTTTGGAAACTATTATTAACTACGATATTTAGTAACAACAAGAAACAAGAAACATTTATTAAGAAGCAGTGTAGGTACATACATGTAGGTTGTGTCAAACATTATAAAATTGTCTCAACAGCATGTCCATGTCGGACGTACAATATTACAAATAAGTACTTACTGACATAGCTAAAGACTCCTGATTAAAAAATCTTAGTATATTAATAAAGTACCTCGTTATTTAGTAACTTTTCAAGTAGATAGGCTTCGTAGGTAAGGTAGGTACTTAGTAGTTATATATAACACCTAAGTAGTGTCGGATCGCAAAGTATTATGATCTCTTTAAAATTCTCATTACAATAAGATAAGTTTAATTTTATAGTAGGATACTTAATGAAGATTTATCGTAAGTATTTTTTGTGTAAAGTAGGTATTTAGAGGCTCAATAAATATAATGTTGGTACTTAGATATTTTGATTTGAAATCTAAACTTCCTTATTAAGTTATTTTTATATCGTATCCTAAACCCCGTGGATACCCCAAGCACTGCGGCACACCCCGGACACCTCATACCATGGTATAAGAAGACGGTATGCTCAAAACTTACAGCTAGCATTTCAAGGTTAGCCCAGCTGACGTAATCCGACCCTGCGGTGCCGTTTCGTAAAAAATAAATTACCCACGTCAATTTTTTTAACTTACTTTGCAAGGAAATTTTGTACTTTTAGTAAAAGATTGATTGATTGAGAACGTACAGTTGTAATGATTTTTTTATATGTGACAAAATAATAGCAATGAAATACATTAGTCAGTGATTCACAAAATTTTCAATAATAAAATTTGCGTCCTTGAAATGTTGGAGATATCAATAGAATGGTAACACTTTCGTCATCAATGGGCTAACAATGGCGGCTTGTCATAGAATTGAGCATAGCTGGTCTTCTTATACCATGCTTCATACAAACGATCTCGTTTTACACTAATTGACATTATCGTACATGCGCGTCAGTGTGTGTGACGTCTGATACCATACGATTCAAATCTAAACTGTGTTCGAAGGGGGATGAGGTAAACCTAGTTTAGCCGCTGGTGGGGAGCGGAGAGTTGCCGTTCTATACGTAGTATTATTCTTTATTCTATGACCGCGAGTTGATTGTGCTACACCCCAGACACTCCTTACAAAAAATTAATTCTTCAAAGACAGATAGACCGCGCTCTCTCGCAAAAATTAGAAATCAGAAATCCCCTCTTGCTCCTTAACCCTTTCACGGACATCATGATCATGGGACATTGATGGTTCATAATAGGTAATATGACACCTTGGTATCGAAACGTCATTAGACGTTCTGTCCTTGAAAGTGTTAACGGCTTATGGCTATTTAAGACTAAAGTAAGACCCAGAGGGTGAGGTCAGCGCTCTATATGAATGGGTGCGGGACGGAGAGTATTATCGTACTAAATATAGGTATTATACATAGTATTATTCTTTATTCTATGATAGTGCCTCGGGAGATTTTAAATTCGATGAACAATGATGAACGTGTACCGTAGAATAATCTAATTCGAAAATTCCCGCGCTTCTACTGTCTCTGTTTAACGAGGTTTTATTCGGATACAAGCCGAGGTTGTGGTTATAGTACTCATTGGTACATTTTTATATTTTTAATTTTAATCGTAAATAAATAATAATACCTTCTTTTCTTTTAGTACATAAGCACATGATTTGTTATTTTTAATCAGTAGAAAATTGTAAAGCTTTTACTGCTAGTTAGACTTAATGTTACCTCACGCTTCTATTTCAATAAATTATTGAACAGTACATAAAACATAGTTTTATTCTTTGATAAAATATATTTTTTTGAATATATTCCAATGGGGTGACTACCTCTGACCAAATAAACTAAGAAGGTACCCACATGTCACCGAGCTTTCTGTTAGACCAACGTACTAAATGGTGAGTGAGCTGTATCGCTGCCGTCTATAATGATTGAGCCAACTGTGTTAGTGAAAATTGCACACTCATTGGTGCAAGTTTGGTACCGAGAAATCTAACAGTTGCTCCCCATGAGAATCAACACGACAATCAGAATCATGTCTTTCCCTTCAGAGTGACTTCTCTTTCTTATTCTTTGTTTTATCCACGGAAAGTAGTACCTAAACTGAATACTTTTTGTATAGGTAAACGAAATCTTTACACTCCAAAAAAAACTATAAAAAATAGATCTGGTTAGTACTAGAAAGTATTATAATAAAAGTATTATAAAAAGTAACGATAATGTGTAGTGACGACGCTATTGTGGGCAACGCGCCTGTGTGGCCTCTCCTTCATAGAAGCACCGCAAAACATTTAACCTTAAATAAAACCCCAAATAACGAGTCTAAATATCGACCAAAATTGCACACATAATAATAATAATATGGACCCCAGTGAGGGCCAGAGCTATACGCTGGCAGGGTGGAAGTGAAAGATGCATAAGTCGCGAGTTGGTGAGGCGGATAAACCGCCTCGCAGAAAGCTGTGTACACCTTTCGACACCGTGAGCTTCCTGTCGCATAGGCTAGGTGGCTCATCCAGCGAGAGGCGAGTCACCACCTGCTCATTTTATCCACGTTTACCAACATTTGTCGAGCAGACGCTGTAGTCCCCCATAGTCCTAGTATCCGGTCCATTAACCCCCAACCCAAATAGCTCAGTTTTTAGCGCAGGCACCACGTCACGTGTTTTTAGCGCATATCAAATAAATAAAACAAATGAAAAGAAGCAGTGAAAACAGGATAAAAAGAAACTACAGTGAAACTAGGCACAAAAAGATTTTATTGAGCTATCATTTTCCAGAGCGTATATCCGAACGTTCACACGTTCACACAACGATTTTTTTTGGCTCTTTGTTGGGCTCTTTGTAACCAGGCCAAAAATTCAAGAAAAAAAATTTTTTTTGACTTTCGAGTCAGTCGGAAACTGTCAAAATAACGGCGCCATTTTTCCTTATAATTTTGTTGTTGTCTTGCAAAGGCAAAAATTAATTAAAGTTACATAAATATACGTGTAAAATTACTATAGTGTGTTACGATTGTTTTAATAATATAAAATGGGGAAGCCGTCGGGCTCTCGTGCTTGTGTTAGTGAAAATATTTGTTCTATTTTTGTGTAACACTTTATTTTGGATACCAAGTGGGTAAACTATAACTTTTTAAGCATGTAAGGCTTATTGGTGGAAAATAAAGTGGTGCATTCTGTTCTACGAAGCTTTACTTACACGCATATGTCGCTTTTTGTGTTTTCAGTTATTTTTTTTTATGAAGTAAGATAAAGAGAGATTTCAGATTTCCTAAGCTCCCTTAACCTTCACAAAATAACCTACAGATTGCAAAAACAACGTAATTAGCCGTGTTTGATATAATTTCCATTACTTTGTCGTACAACTAACATTTTGTTTTAATATTGTAACTGTTTGTATGGTATTATGGTTCACTTTCCCTGCATACTAGCTTTTACACCAAATCACTATCGATTATTTATTATTATTATTAAATGGCACGATCCTAATGCACTAAGATTGTAGGTCTTATAGGACATTGAGTCCTATAGATTGTGTAGTGCACCAATCTATAGGACTCAATGTCTGGGATCAGGCAATGTAGCCTCATTGGTGGATGGGGCAATTTCACCATACATTTTGTAGGTACCTACACCCATTGCATTGGGTAATGTAATAAGCCCTTATACAGCATGATTACACCCGATTACACCCAAACACCTATTTGTAATAAAAAATCTAGACCTGTTGAATATGTTTGCACTATAAGTGTTTTCATTCTGAGTATGTCAGATGTGTGGTTAACCACAATCTATAGTTTTTTATGCTGTGTAAATATAATATTATGTAACAAATTAGCAAGTCATTTAATCTTTAATTCCCATTATTTATTTGCAGTAACTAAAAGTAACACAGTATGAGAGACATAAAAAAAAGGGTTTATTTTGCTTTCTAACTAAAATATACAGAATGTATTAAATACATACACAATGCTC